>NC_141903.1:5757575-6060606 GCF_057802395.1 Ceratotherium simum simum
CAGAGAACTGCCGTCGAGAAGTTGTCGCCCATCGTTTCCAGGCATGATGCTGTTCTCTAACTGTATACAGCAGGCAGCTGTGAACAACGCACCATCTTCTGTTTTTAACCTCAGATACATGACATGGTGCTGTACATTTCCTCACGCTGTTTACTTTCTGTTTTATGTAGCTCTGGTTGAATCATTTTAAGTATTATATAGTAGTCATTACTTTTGATTCATGGCAGAACTGTACCAACCTCAGGGGGAAAAAAAGATCCCATATCTTCTGTTTTAGGGACTCCTCACCCCCTACAATATAAAGTTCAAATTCAGCCTGGCATTCTAGACTCTCCAAGATCCAGCTTGTTTCTCTCTCCACCAACCAGCTGCTGGCTGTTTCCCAAGCATGTCATCAGCCAAGAATCTTGTCTCCTGGATTACTCCTCTTCATCCCTCAAAACCCAGTTGGAATATCACCTTCTCAGGGAATCATTACCTTTAGACTAAGTTAGGCAGCATTTCCTTAGCTTCTTGTAGCCCTTTTCACAAATCTTGATTACAGTTCTTGACTCACAGCATGGTCATCTGTCTGCTCCCCTCCAACACACACCTGAGTTTCTTCATTGTGGTCTCTTCAGCTGTGCATCAGCACCTGCTGTGTATCCACAGCAGGTGCCATAGCAAGTGCTCAAAAGCGATGAGTGGACTGAAGAAAAAGATTGTGCACACCATTTCAGGAGACAGTGGGTTCTGCCAGTGTTGAGATGACTCCCAGGCCTCCTCTTTAACGTGCTCGCTGTGAGGGTTACCTGGTCTCCTCACATCCCCATTCCTGGGGGGCGTAAGTTAACCCTTGGGTCTGAGTTTTTTTCTGCCCTACTTCCAAGCCACTCCAAGGGGTCTCCTACCTTGTGAACCAGATATATACTATATGTGACCCACGGCCTGATCTCAGCTTAACATTTGGAGACATGTCCCACCCAACCTTTGGGGAGAAGGAGAACTTCTTCAAAGGATGGGCTCCTTAGGTCACAGGTACTCAAACTTGGTTCTAATTGGAGGCACCTAGGGAACTTTAAAAGGCACTGATGCCCGGCTCTCACCCCAGAGATTCTGACGCCACCGCTCTGGGTGACCTTGGGCCCCGGCGTCTTCTCACAGCTCCCCAGGTGAATCTCACACGCGGTGCAGTTCAGAGCTTTCCAGCCCATGAGCCACAGGGAGTCTGAAGAGGTTGCAGACACACCATGATACTTATTCTCCGATCCCATTGCAGCTGGGGGAGGCTGGGGTGGCGGGAGGACGCCCACTTTCTTCCCCTCATCCAGGCACCGGCCACGGGAAGTCGGCTCCGATTAAACTCATTGCACTGGACACACACAATGATTTGCTTCACGTGCTGTTTTGAAAGTCTTGGGATGCTCTGCTTCACAGAACAGGACAAGCCCAAAGCAGCCCAGAATCCCAGGAAGAGCATGGGGCTCGCTTTGAATGCAGCCTCTTCCTGGCCACACGCCCCTGCTTTGTGGAACACCCAAGTCCCCCAGAGACTGGACTCGAGTTCTCCTTCACCATCGTCTCATTGAAGCAGCCTCACAACAAGCCTGCCAGGTCGGCCTGATGACGCTCATCTTACACATGAGGGTGCTAGTATGGAGAGCAGGGTTTATCCCAGCAAAGATCTGATACACTGCATGAACCGAGATTCTCTCTAAATCTAGAATTGTCTGCTCTGTACCTCCAGGGAGAAAGCAAAGGTAAAAAGAGCCGAGATGCAGAAAGGCTCATGATGCTCCTGAAGTGAGAGATTTCAGGCCTGGGGTCCGTTGAGACACAGAGTGCAGGTCACGGTTCCAATCCCAGCACCTCCTCTTACTGTTTGTGTGACGGTGGCCAAGTGGCCACGCCGCTTTGTGCCACTGTCCCCCTCATTTGTAAAGTGGGGAGAATCCCATGAGATGATAAATGGAGAGAACACTTAGCACAGCATCAGGCTTAGGTTAGGTTTCACTTCCAGACTTGTCACTTCCCAGCTGTGTGATCTTTGGTGAGAAAATTTCATCTCTCTGAACCTCAGTTTCCTCATTTGGAAAATGGGTCTAATAACACCCACCTCGCAGGGCCATGGGAAAACTGAAGTTCCTCTGCAGAGTGTTTAACGCAGTGCCTAGCATACAGTGAGTTCTCAATAAATGGCGGTCACTGTATGATGGCCATGGAACCAGGGAGCGCAAATCAGCTCTGTCCCCTTGCCCACATGGTCTAGATCTGATCTCACCTGAAGTAGCTCTTCCAGCTCCAGTAGGAGCCCAATGAGCCAAGGCAAGCCCCAGGAAGAACCACTGTCGGGAAAGCCCCAGGTCAAAGGAAGGCCACAGACTTGGGCAGGTCCACAGCATTGAGCCTCAGTCTTCCCATCTGTAAAGTGGCCAAGTTGGACTGATGGGTTCAAGGCTGCTCTGGCTCAACCTATGATTGATCAGACATAGGCACTGTCATGATCTGGGTTGGACACGCCAGACACCCAGATGCAGGGTGGAGTGGGTTCCATGGTCATCATCGTCATGACCATTGTGTGACACACTCTGCAGAAGAGACTTTATGCAGTTTTCACGTGACCCTGCAGGGTGGGTGTTATCCCCATGTGGAGTTTCATAGAGATGAAATTTTCTTGCCGAACATCACATGGCTAGGGAGTGACAACTCTGGACAGTAAGCTTGACTCTGCCTCAGGCTAACACCTGATCTCACCACTGTGTCTAGGCCCCATTCAGCCTTGTCCCCTCTCTCTGATGACAGAAGCAGCACATAGCATCACAGAGTGTGAAAAGGACCCTATAGCTCTTCCTCCTCCCCCATGGCTTACTTTATGATTCCTCCTATCCAGCTGCCCAGAAGACTTTCTAGAAGAAGAAAGAAGATGAATACATCTGTTCATCTTTCTTCCCAACCCTCCACCCCTCCACCAATCCCGATTCTGCAGAGCTGAAATTCCCTATCAGGTCAATGCACAGATTAACCTTGATGGTTAATCTTGATGAGCCCTAGCCTCATTTCTCACTTTAACCCAAACCCTCTGAGTTACTGGAGAATAAAGTAAAAAGAATAAGGGAAGAACAAAGTGGAATTATTTTGGAAATGTGGTCTCAATTTTTGAATTTGAAAAGTGGTTCCCCAAACCTTTCACCTCCGATATGCCATCCCAGCCCTACAGCAGCCTCGACCGTAGCTGGGCTGTAGCTCTGATTCTCCTCTGCCTACAAACAAGGAGAGCAAAGCTGGGAGAGATGGAGGGGCTGCCCGCAGCACCCCTTATGCATCAGAGGCAACTCCGTGCTGGATCCGGCTCTGGAACCAGAGAAAACCTGCACTCTGCTGTGTGCACAACGGCTCGTCTGAGAGAGACCTCGGAACACAGCTGGAGGTGATGGATAGAGTGTGAGCCACACTTGAGGAGTCTTATTTGATGCACTTTTAATTTCCTGTGTTACATTCATTCTTGTTCATTTGTTCAAGTTTCTTCAGTTTATTCATTAAATAAATACCCCTGACGCATACCTGACTTCTGCTGCTCCACAGACAACAACCAGAATTGCTGGAGTCCATTCCAGATAGGTGCTCGGCAATCCCCCTCCGGACCCCGACGTCCTCCACCTGACTCAAAATCCTGCCTGCACACTCAGCTCTGCCCCTTCCTGCCCCACTGTCCCCAGTGAGGACACCCCATGTGAGCCCGGGCCTTGGCCAGTGTGGGGCTTTAGGGAACCTGACCTCCTCCCACCACCAGGCTGAAGAGTGAGTTTGAAAGAATCTGAGCAATGAGTTGAAAGATGATTTTGAGTTTATGCACCAGAGATGGGAGTAGAGAGATCAAGAAAGAGAAGGAGCTCGTGCAAAGGCCTGACTCACAGAAGCAACTGACGGGAGGTTCAACCTGACTACAGTGGGAGACTCACACAGGAGGGGGATTCGGATGATGGAGACCCTCAAGATTTCCCATTGCACAGACAGTAAAACCCTAATAATAGTAATAATAATCCCTCCCATGACCTGGCCCCTGCCGGGGTCTCCCTCCACCTGCAGGCCTGCGATGACCTCACCACGCTCCTTTCATATTTGGAGCCTTTGTATATTCTCTTCTCTCAGCCTAGAATCCCCCACCCCATCCCACCTCACTTAGTTAATGCATCCATCAGAGAGTCAGGTCCCTGAGGGTGATGTGAGTCCTTCCCTCACAACCCGTACCCCAGGTTGCAATTGTCTATTTATGTGTCTAATTGTTGGTTTAATGTCCACCTCCCCCCATTAGGACGTAGGCTCCACGAGAGTAAATTCTGGGTCTGTCTGTTCACCGCGTATCGCCAATGCCGTGCACAATGCCTAGTACATACTAGGTGTTCATGAATATTGTGTGGATGTATGTAAGGAGAGATGGATTGGGGGGCAGGGGGTGGAAGGATGGGTGGGTGGGTGGGTGGATGGAAGGATGGATGGATGGATGGGTAGGTGGATGGATGAATAGAGGCCAAAGGAGTTTACTTAAAGGAGGAAAATACCCGATTTGTATTGAATGACGAGCCCCTGGTTGCAAAAGAGGAATGATTTTAGTGGAAGAAGAAGTCTCTTTTGCCTCTAAACTTCAAAGCAGTCAGAAGGCGAGCTTGGCTGTGATCTCAGTCTGGCTGGAGCTTCTGGCTCTTGAGTCTGTCTGCACTTTGGTCTTTGGCTTTACAGCTCCGCCACCTAGTGGCCACAGTGTGTGTTCTGCAAGGGAAGAGGTTAACCTGGGAGCAAGGGCTGTGTCCAGGAAACAAGGGCACCCTGCTCCCACGGCTGGAATCTCCCCCAACCAGTTTGCACCAATGGTTTTTAACTCTCGCAGTTATCACATCTTCCTGAAAGGCGCTTATTAAAATGGAAATGTGTTGGGCTGTCCCGGTGGCGCAAACAGTTAAGTGCACGCGCTCCGCTGCGGCGGCCCCGGGTTCCCCGGTTTGGATCCCAGGCGCACACAGACACACCGCTTGTCAAGCTGTGGCGGCATCCCATATAAAGTGGAGGAAGATGGGCACGGATGTTAGCCCAGGGCCAGTCTTCCTCAGCAGCAAAAAAAGAGGAGGATTGGCAGATGTTAGCTCAGGGCCGATCTTCCTCAATAAATAAATAAATAAATAAACAAAAATAAAATGGAAATGTGTCCCTTTAGAAAAATAAGCGGGGTTTAGAAAATGATCTTCTAAGTTACCAATGACTAACGTAGGAAAATAACTTGGGTGTCGACATTAATGACTTGTGCGCAGAGCATCTATTGGTAATTCTAAGTGTAATTGCTGAGCATGTCACCTTAGAGCCAAAATCGTTGATTAAATGGGCATGTTCTGCATTTAAAAATTATGTATATGCAAATAGGCTGACCCTGCTTTGTTCGCCAGGCCAGCAAGCTGCATTGTGTGACCCTGAGAGGCCCTGACGTGGCCATCTCCTTCCATCTTTGCAGTATTCCACAGCGCCTCCTCTGGGCCGTCTCATACAGAGGAATGCGGCAGGGAGGCAGGACAGAGGAGTCCCGCACCACACAGGAGTTAAGAGTCGGAGTCGCCAGGGTTGGATTCCAGCACCACCACTTCTTATCTCTGTGACCTTGGGCAGGTCACTTAACTTCTCTGAGACTCATTTTTCTCATCTCTATAAGGAGGACTAATAACATCAGATATAATGGGTATAGTTATCCCCATTTTACAGCTGAGGAAACGACTCAAAGGAGAGTAGTCATTGCCATGCCTGGGGTTGGACAGAAAGTGCCAGAGCCAGGATTCACGACCCGGTCTCTTCAACACCGGAGGTTGGGTCCTCTGGCCCTGTTACGCTGAATAAATGAGCACATCCCACAAACAAATGGCTCGCGCACTGTTTAACAGACAGCAGGCACTCTCCTGCCTGACTGAATGCCGGCCTGAGCCCCCGACGCTGGTTCCCACAGCTCCTCCTCCCCTCCACCTCCAAGGATAACCTGGAGTTTTCTCTTTTAATTGGCATCAGTTCAGCAAGAGGTGAAAGAATTTGCTAAATGCTTTGAGATCTCTGGATGAAAGGACCTCTTGAAACACCACATATACTTCTTTAAGAATCCACACATGAATGGGGTTCTTTGCCTTTCTAATTTGCTTGCCTAGCAAAGCTAAAGCAAGCAGGCCTGTTCTTTGATTTCCCGTTAGTCAGACCCAAATATTTCAGATCCTATCTGTCTTACCTCCGTTTCTACATTCCATTTTGTGCTGTTTCTTGCACTTGCTTGGTTCGCTCATTTGAAGTCATTCATATTACATTTTAAATCATTTTAATCAGCAATGAAATGTGGAGGAATGCACTGTTTTCCAGCCCAGATGCTCTTTTTTGTAAACCTATTAGAATGCAAAGTAGAAATAGCGTGCAAATTAATAGTATCTGCTCTCCACGCACAAGTTCTAAACGTGCTATTCTCGGTACATTCTGCATAAAATACCTTCGGTCTCCAGTTTTTCCTGGGTTCACTCCTGTGTTAGTCCATTCTTTCATTCGTTCATCAAACAGTTATTAGGACCTGCTATGTTCTTGGCTATGTGCAGACTCTGGGGACCCAGAGATGAATACGACCAGAGGCAGCACAGAATAGGATGAGTTTGGAATCAGACAAATGTAGATTTTTTTTTCTTGGCTTGGCCATTTTCCTGCTGTGTGACCTTAGCAAGTTGCCTCATCTCCCAGAGACTTGATTTCCTCATCTGAAGAAGAGAAGTTCATTGCTGATACAGTTAAATGTTATCTGTGCCTGGTGTGGAATGAACAGCAGGTATAACGCACAACTTAACTGTGCAATTTCAGCACAGCCTCTGCCTTCAAAGAGCTCAGGTCTCACGGGATCACAGACACGCACTGTATATACACGTACATACTCTTATTGGGGGGCTGTGCACAGTGCCGTGAGGGTGTGGGCCAGGGGGTAACTAATTCCACTGGGGCCTCGGGAAGGATTCAGAGAGGAGGAAGGGTCATCCGTAAGGTAAGCTGGCTGGGAAGGGAAAGGGAAGTGGCATTGAAAGCAGACAGGACAGCGTGTGCAAAGGCACAGAATCATGAAAGAGCACAGCCCTTCAGAAATACATTTATTATCACTGCAGAGTCAGCATGTGGGACGAATGGGAGGAGATGAGACTGGGTGAAAGATGAGAATCAGGTGAAAGGGCCTTGAATGTTGGACAAAGCAGGCTGCATGGTAGACCAAGGGGTGGAAAGTATTGGGGTTCTCTCCTCCCCACCCTTAATCCACCCCCAAAACTCTAATGGGAACCCTAATGGGAATTATTTTCTCATCAAAGGAGCAAGCAAGCCTCAGCTTAATTAAGTTGCAAGGTCGCTCCAACTCAAATAAAAAAATATTTGTCAAGCTTTCCCTTTATTAAGCTTTCCCTGGCATAGCCTTCCTCCTCGATACATAAGTTCCTTTGACCCGTGGACTTTTTACGTTACACGCTTTAATATGTAATATTTCATGTGTAGTGATGATAGAGAATAACATAATAATCTCATACCTACCACCCAGTTTTATCAGATCTTAACATTATGTTGCATTTGTGTCTGATTTCTTTAAAGTAAAGCATTATAGATTCGGTTATGACCCCAGTGGACCACAGCCTGATCTTGTACTTTCCATCCCCTCTCCAGTGTCAGTCACTGCCAAGAATTTGGTGTTTATCATTTTGTGCTGTGTATTTATACTTCACTAATTTGTGCATCAATAAACAATATATAATGTCATTTTGCATATTTGAAACTATAAAATAAAATTAATTCAAGAAGCATAATTCTTCCATTTTTTACCAACTTTTAAAAAAAATCAACATTTTTCTGCCTTCTGATGTTTTAATAGTCTGCTATACTCATTTTTTCCCTGTGCTAATTGAGAGGCTAGAAGTTATATTTCTGTTCTTTTAGTGATTACTCTTACATTTTTTAGTTACACAATTTACTTGTTTTCCTAAGAATGTCAACAGTTAATTAATATTTCTGTTTTCCTCCTGGCCAAGGGAAAGCCTGGTGTATTACTCGGAGTCCAACCAGGAGACAGGAACCACACAGTACTTTGAGAGGGAAAAGTATATTATAAAGAAGTATTAGCTATAATGAGGGATCGGAGTAATCAGAGACTGGCTAGTAGGACGTAAAGAGAACTCTGGAGAATATTTGAAATAAGAGATAGGGAGCAGAGATACAGCTCCCTGGGAAGTAACAAAGCTGGCAGAAGCCCTGCTCCCCAGGGAAGGGTCCAGACCTCACTGGAGAGGGAGCAGCCGGGCTCACTTGGGTGGCAGAACAGTTCGCTGAAAGCTGCACCAGCAGAACTCACTGGGAAACCGCCAGGGGTGGTGAGTAGGCCACCCACCCTCTGGAGTGACGGGGAAGCTGCCACAGGAGGTGTCACGTGGAACACTTGTCAAAATAGTGCCTCTTGTTCTTCCAGGGTCCTTCCAGTTCTGTCTACTGGCAAAGCTTAACATCGTGCCAGCTGACAAGGGAGAAAAATCCCAGTATCTCAAGCAGAGCAACGAAGGGTGGGTTTGGGAGCAGAGAGGCAGTAAATCGTTAACTGACACAACATCTTAGCAGGGTTTGCCTGATAACATGCCTGCACATCTACACACACACTTTATTTTTATTTAAAGTTTTAGTTTTACCCTTTTAAAAACACATTAAAAGTGATATTGACATCAATGGTTAGTTCAGTTTGCCAAGATATTTTGTCCACATCTGTGCTTAACATTGTTCCATTCCTACCTTCTCCTTGTGTTCACTTCTCTTCTTGCTGAAATGCATCCTTTAGTACCTCTTTTCATACAGGTCTTTAGGTGGTAAACTCACTTATTTCCTGTGTGTCAGAAGGTATTTTTAGTTTGCCCTCATTCTTGAATTTTAGTTAAGTTTAATATAAAAATATAGGTGGGATTATATTTTAAAATGTCATTTATAAAGTTTAAGAATACTACTTTTATCTTTTTAAAATACATTGCTGCAAATAAGTCTGCTGACAGAAAAAATTGCTATGCTTTTATAAGTAATCTGTTTTTTTCCTCTGATGACTCTATATATTCTTTTTAGCCTTGAAGTTCTACAGTTTCATTACAATGGGGTGTGTATAACTTATTTTTAATTCTCTTTTTCAGGATTCTGAGTGCTCTTTTGATCCGAAGACTCATATCTTACTTTTTTCTGGAAAGTTCTAAATAATCATATCTTCAGTTATTGCTTCTCTTCATTCCCTCCACTCATAAGGCAAATTTTGGCGCCCCTCTACCTACCCCCCGGTTTCCTTACTCCTTGCTCTGATGTGTTTTTTAAACTCTCTGCCCTCTGCGCTGTGACCTAGTTGCATTTCTCAGTACTAATTTCCAATTCAAAACACTCTTCAATTGTTTCCTGCCTTTTTTTATTCCAAAGATTTATAATTGCTTTCTTTTCATATTCATCCATTATTTATATTTCTTAATTTCTTGACTTTTATCTCTCTGAATATTCTATACATCCCTAAAGTCCTTTTTAGGCTTTTATGTAATAGTAATTTCCAAAGCAACTTCAGGTTCCAGTGGCCAGTTTTGTTCGTTGCCTTTCCCAGCATTAGATTTCCTCCTGAGTCTCAGATTTATGGCGTGTAGGCTCATTTTAAACCAAAGCTCCTTCCTCTCTCTCTCTCTCTCCTCTCCTATCCTTTCTTCTGATTTCCTCTTCCCTAGCTCTGCTGACTTTGCATCTGTGTCCTCTTGGGCCTCCAGGACCCAATGCAGGACTTCAAAAGGCAGTTTGGAATCATTGCCCATGACAATACTGATGAGGACCTAGATCTGTCACAGATCTGGGGGACTGGTTCAGCCCCTGAACCTGCAGCTGGTCCACGTACCCCTCCCTCTGCCTGAAGCCCCCCGTGGGCCCGGCAGTACAGCATGGCAGCAGAGACCCCCAGCTCCTTTTCAAGGGCCCGAGATGCATCTCTGGCTATCAGCCTGGCCTGTCGCCTCCCTTGTTCAACAGTTTTAGTCAGTTTACCTCATAAAACTCGAACTCTCGGCCATTTCTTCTTATGTATGGCCCAGGCTTCTTCAGCAGTACCCACCATTTGTAAGTTCTGTTCCATTTCTGGTCCATGGAGATGTTTTTCTTGTATTTGAGCCAGCTATGTGGTTTTGTTTTATTTCAATCTTATCCATCACTGTCATGTACACAATGCAGTGTTCTTTAACATGAGGTGAGTGGACTTCCCCACACACACAGAGTCCTCCAAGAGGTTTGTAGACAAATAACTAATTGGGCAAAACACAGATGCTGCAGATGGACAGACATTAGACACACTTTTTCTGGAGGGTAACATGATTCTAGAGTCTAAAAAATGTTCATATCCTTTCAACATTATCTGCTGCTGTAAATATAGCCCAACGAAATGTCCTAGTTCAGGCTGCTATAACAAATTACCACAAACTGGGTGGCTTAAACAGCAAACATTATTTTCTCACACTTCTGAAGGCTGGGAAGTCCAAGATCAAGGATCCAGCAGATCCAGTGACTGGTAAGGCCCCTCCTCCTGGTTGGCAGGAGGCAGTCTTTTCATTGTATCCTCACATAGCAGAGAACAGCAAGAAGAAACAAGCTCTTTTGTGTCTTCTTGTAAGAACACTAATCTCATTCGTAAGGACCCCACCCTCATCTGATCCTGATCACCTTGGAGAGGCCCACCTCCTGTTCCGTGACAGTGGGGGTGAGCATTTCAACATGTGAATTTGGGGGGAACACAAACCTTCAGTCTATGACAGGAAATAGTCTCAGGTAGGGACCAAGTCTCAGATACAAGGATGCCCCTCAAAGTGTTATGTTTAACGTGGGGAAAAAGGGAAACAATCAAAAACTGGAGTTAAACCATGGAGTTTAGAATAGAGTCCTGCCCAGTCATTAAAAACATTTTTTAAAGCGACTTTATAATGGCACAGGCAAGTGTTCATTGACAAAATGTTCAGTACAAAAGTCAGGACCCACAACAATGTAGTTTAATACATAACCAAAGCTATGGTTTAAAAAATATACACGTGCATGGTACACAGAATAAAAAGCCTAAATGGTGTTTTTTATCTTTGTCTTTGGGATTGAAGGTAATTCGTTTCCTTCTTTGTTCTTCTTAGTATTTTGCATGATTTCTACCCCTGAGCATACTAAGTTTTGTAATTAGGAAAACAAAAACAAGGCAGGGGTTTGAAAAACCACGGCAGTACCACTGCGAGCCCTGACTCTCTGCCAGAGCAGCCCTGGCTGTTTCCATGAACAAGCACTGAAAAGTGGGCTCTCCTGGGGGCTGGATCCCACTCCCTCCCTGCACCCACCGCCTGATCGTTGGGTCCTGCTGCACCCAAAGGGACCCCCACAACTGCTGCCCACCCTGCCTCTGGCGCCTCTCAGGTTCCCTTCTCGTGCTGACCGCCTGACCCAACCCCGGTCACCGGTTACCGTCTGCTTGTGTGATAGTTCTGGAAAGGTTCAGTTTCACTTGCTGAGAACACCCCATGTGCCAGACACCGAGCCCGGAGCTCCACAGATCTTTCTCCTCATCCTCAGAACACTCCTACAAAGTGTGTATTCAGCTGTACAAATGGGAAACTGAGGCTCAGAGCAATGAAGCAACTTGCCCGAGGCCACAGAAGGGAGAAGTGACAGACCCCAGAGCTTCCTAACCCCCAAGGCCACATTCCTTCCGCTCCAGATCATGGCCTTTAATGGACGAAGAACTGAGGCCACTGTGTCCTCCAGCCTTTTCTGGGATGGCCCAGCTTCCCTCCCTGATTAGCCCCCACTCGAGGGGGCTAATTAGCTCTGATTAGCCCCCATCTCACATCCTCCCCCCCAGCGCCCTCCCCATTCCGCTCAGGCCTGTTGACTGAGCTGCTGATGCCTTCACCCGGATGACAGCAGATGAAGGCTGAGTGGGTGTTGAAGGCATTGGAACTCTCAAGACAAGAGAATAGCAAACAAGACAGAGAAGCTTGACAAAATGACAATGAAATGTCCAGAAAAAGGGGCTCCTGAAGTTGACACCATTTGATCAAAAGAGATAAAATTCCAAGTGATGGACCGCCGCAAAGCTGTGACTTTAAAACTGTTCATAGCTTCAACCTTGTCCTCAGCACCATGAAAACAAAAAGTGCTTTCTACTGTGCTGGGGAAGACGTGGGAGAACTTGAAATTGGGGGGGCACGCCTGAAAACTCCAGAAGCTGGAGGCAACACGTGGTGCTCTAGGCAGAAGCCTTCTTGGGGACTTGTCTCGGGATTCCTCCCTCTGGTCCAGCAGGGCCTGCCTGGGGGACATTAGCGGGGAGTGGAGGGGTTCTGTAAATTCTTGTCGTTTATGGAAGCAAATCAAAGCCCCCATCTGTTTGCTGATATTGCATCCCGTGGAAACACTTCATACATGTGAGACACGCACAATTCATTTGATGGGCTCTATAGAAAAATCCCAAAGAGACAGACTGTCGGCTGCAGACAGATTTTTACCACATGTGGAGGTGTGTCCCTTGCTGTGTTTCCAGCTGGCTCACACCAGCTCACAAGAGCCGACTGTGTTCATCACTTTCTGACTCTGTGTTCAGACACTTCCTGTTGGTAGATCACAATCAGTCACGGTGGGAATATTTACACCACAGCAGTTGGCAAATGCTGTCAACAAGGGCTATTTTTCCTCTCAGATGCTCACATTCCCCAACTTTCCCTCTTTGGTAGACTCTCCCTTCTAGACTTCTGGGGCTCCTCTAACCCTCTCTAAGCTAATGACTCCCAAGTCTACCCAGCCCCAGCCTGGAATTCTCTCTGAGCTCCAGACCCATACCACGGGCTACCTTTTGGATATGTCTTTCGAGATGGAATAGCTTTTCTTAAAGACCAGCTTCTTCTCCCAGATGCCCGTCTTGATCAATAACACTTTTGTCCCCCACCCACATCCCTGAAGTCAACCTGGGCCCCTCTTGCTTTATTGATCTGGTCAGCTGTGAGGTCCTGCTAATTTCACCTCTTCAATAACTTTATCCTCTGCTCCATTCTCCTATAACTACCTTGGTCTAGCTGGTGACCTTCTGAGCATCCTGTAAGACTCAGCTCAGGCATCTCTTTTCTGGTGAGTCTCCTCTGAAACACTTCTCACCCCAGCCCCCAAGAAAATTCCACCAATGCTTCTTTTATGCTCCCACTGGAATTGTGCACACTGCACAATTCCACTGCAGCACTGTCACACTATTTGAAACGGTCTATGTCTGCTGCGGCTCCTTGGGGGCTTAGCCATGTGGTATTCATCTTGTCTTTCCTATTGCATAGCTCAGGACCCAGCACCTAATTGGCCTCCCCGGGACGGCCTGCCAATCACACGCCTAGTGATCACCAGGACCCGGTGCCTGTTCCAAGAATCTCTCTGCCGAGTATCTTAGCTTGTGAATGGGAACCAGCCATCCTGACAGCCAGGCTTGCAGCTCCTGAGCTGCACAGGGACTCTGCACATTAAGAACACTGTCTGGGAGAGAGGGAGAGAGAACTCAAGACTTCTGCAGATAAATGAAAGAAGAAAACCTAAAAACGTTCAAAGTCTTTGAGGTAGTAGATGTCCCATTCCCAGTGCTTTCCCTTTCTTTCTCATCACGGCCTTAAGCTCCTGTTACATATACAAGACCTTCATCAATGCGTTTCTCACAGAAGCCCCATCGATTAGAGAAAGTACAAGCACCCATTATATATAGGTATGTTTACACGTATATATGTATATATATACATATATACATATGTATATATGTTCACACGTACACACATATATATATTTGCTACAATACTAATAAATTATGTGTGTTGTTGAACATATATAATGTTAAAAATTATAGAGGGAATATAAAGAAATAGAAACTGAAGTTATAATAGAATCTTTGTTCACCCCAATGGGTCATCTCAAGCAAGCCTGAGTTACAATTGCACATTTTAGGGGGCACTGGTCTCTAATTCCAAAATACTGAACAAAGCCAACTGCTCTGAATTAGGAGTGGATTACATAACCATGTCCCTCTAACACCACCACCAGATTTGCATAACACTATGCAGAGCAGACATGATTTAAATCCTTGCTGGGCCGGCCCCGTGGCTTAGCGGTTAAGTGCGCGCGCTCCGATGCTGGCGGCCGGGGTTCGGATCCCAGGCGCGCACTGAGGCACTGCTTCTCCCGCCACTCTGAGGCCGCATCCCACATACAGCAACTAGAAGGATGTGCAGCTATGACATACAACTATCTACTGGGGCTTTGGGGGAAAAAAATAAATAAAAATAAAATTATTAAAAAAAAAAATCCTTGCTGTGTGTCCTTGGGCAAATATTCACTTCTCTGAGCCTCAGTTTTTCCATCTGGAAAATCTAATAATAATCATTTCTTAGCAGGGCTGATGGGAGAATTTGAATGTGCCCTGCCCCCACATATGGTACAAACGAGTAACCCATACCCAGAAGTTACAAAGAATGGTGTCTAGTCCTGGAATATTATGCAGTGGGGGAATTATTTACTCAAATTTTTCTTTTTTTGCTGTTACATAGCTGTATGTCAATTTTTAAAGTGAGGTCATAATAGTTTATAACACTGTGAAATTTCAGTAGTACATTATTATTTGTCAGTCACCACATAAATGTGCCTCTTCACTCCTTGTGCCCACCTCCCAACCCCTTCCCCTTGGTAACCACCAAACTATTCTCTCTGTCTGTCTGTTAGTTTATCTTCCACATACGAGTGAAATCATATGGTGTTTGTCTTTCTCTGGCTTATTTCGCTTAACATAATACCCTCAAGGTCCATTCACTTAACATAATAACCTCAAGGTTGCGAATGGGATGATTTTGTCTTTTTTTTACGGCTGAGTAGTATTCCATTGTATATATATACCACATCTTCTTTATCCACTCATCAGTTGATGGGCACTTGGGTTGCTTCCACTTCTTGGCTATAGTGAATAATGCTGCAATGAACATAGGGGTGCATAAGTCTCTATGGATTGTTGATTTTAAGTTCGTTGGATAAATAACCCAATAGTGGGATAACTGGGTTGTATGGTAGTTCTATTTTTAATTTTTAGAGGAATTTCCATACTGTTTTCCATAGAGGATGCACCAGTTTGCCTTCTTACTAGCAGTGTACGAGGGTTTTCTTTTCTCCACAACCTCTCCACCATTTGTTATTTTTTGTCTTGTTGAGTACAGCCATTATAACAGGTGTAAGGTGATATCTTAGTGTAGTTTTGATTTGCATTTCCCTGATGATTAGTGATGTTGAACATCTTTTCATGTGCCTATTGGCCATCTGTATATCTTCCTTGGAAAAATGTCTGTTCATATCCTCTGGCCATTTTGTGATTGGGTTGTTTGTTTTTTTGATGTTCAGTTGTGTGAGTTCTTTATATACTATGGAGATTAACCCTTTGTCAGATATATGATTTGCAAATATTTCCTCCCAGCTGGTGGGTTGTCTTTTCATTTTGATCCTGGTTTCCTTTGCCTTGCAGAAGCTCTTTAGTCTGATAAAGTCCCACTCGTTTATTTTTTCTTTTGTTTCACTTGTCTGAGTAGACATGGAATTTGAAAACATCCCTCTAAGACAGATGTCAAAGAGTGTTCTGCCTAAATTTTCTTCTAGGAGTTTTATGGTTTCAGGTCTTACCTTCAAATCTTTGATCCATTTTGAGTTATTTTTGTGTATGGTGAAAGATAACGGTCTACTTTGATTCTTTTGCATGCGGTTGTCCAGTTTTCCCAGCACCATTTATTGATGAGACTTTCCTTTCTCCATTGTATGTTCTTAGCTCCTTTGTTGAAGATTAGCTGTCTGTAGATGTGTGGTTTTATTTCTAGGCTTTCAATTCTGTTCCATTGATCTGTGTGTCTGTTTTTGTACCAGTACCATGCTGTTTTGATTATTATAGCTTTGTAGCATATTTTGAAGTCAGGGATTGTGATGCCTCCAGCTTTGTTTTTTCTCAGGATTGCTTTAGCTATTCAGGGTCTTTTGTTGCCTCATATGAATTTTAGGATTCTTTGTTCTATTTCTGTGAAGAATGTCATTAGAATTCTGATTGGGATTGCATTAAATCTGTAGATTGCTTTAGGTAGTATGGACATTTTAACTATGTTTATTCTTCCACCCAGGAGCATGATATATCTTTCCATTTCTTTATGTCATCATCTATTTCTTTCAATAATGTCTTATAGTTTTCATTGTATAGGTCTTTCACCTCCTTGGTTAAATTCATTCCTAGATATTTTATTCTTTTTGTTGTGATTGTAAATGGAATTGTATTCTTGAATTCTCCTTCTGTTAGTTCATCATTAAAGTGTAGAAATGCAACTGATTTTTGTAAGTTGATTTTGTACTCTGCAACTTTGCCGTAGTTGTTGATTGATTATTTCTAATCGTTTTCCAATGGATTCTTTAGGGTTTTCTATATGTAAAATCATGTTGTCTGCAAACAGTGAGAGTGTCACTTCTTCATTGCCTATTTGGATTCTCTTTATTCTTTTTTCTTGCCTAATTGCTCTGGCCAAAACCTCTGTTACTATGTTGAATAAGAGTGGCAAGAGTGGGCACTTTTGTCTTATTCCTGTTCTCAGAGGGATGCCTTTCAGTTTGTCCCCATTGAGTATGATGTTGGCTGTGGGTTTGTTATATATGGTCTTTATTATGTTGAGGTACTTTCCTTCTATACCCATTTTGTTGAGAGTTTTTATCATAAATGGATGTTGGATCTTGTCAAATGCTTTCTCTGCATCTATTGACAGGATCATGTGGTTTTTATTCTTCATTTTGTTAATGTGGTGTATCACATTGATTGATTTGCGGATGTTGAACCATCCCTATGTCCTTGGTATAAATCCCACTTGATCATGGTTGATGATCTTTTTAATCTATTTCTGTATTCGGTTTGTCAATATTTTGTTGAGGATTTTTGCATCTATGTTCATCAGGGATATTGGCCTATAATTTTCCTTCTTTGTGTTGTCCTTGTCTGGCTTTGGTATCAGGGTGATGTTGGCCTCGTAGAATGTGTTGGGAAGTGTTCCATCTTCCTCAATTATTTGGAATAGTTTGAGAAGGATAGGTGTTAAATCTTCTTTGAATGTTTGGTAGAATTCTCCAGAGAAGCCATCTGGTCCTGGACTTTTATTTTTGGGGAGGTTTTTGATTACTGTTTCAATCTCTCTACTTGTGATTGGTCTATTCAGATTCTCTATTTCTTCTTGATTCAGTTTTGGGAGGTTGTATGAGTCTAACAGTTTATTCATTTCTTCCAGATTGTCCACTTTGTTGGCATATAGTTTTTCATAGTATTCTCTTATAATCCTTTGTATTTCTGTGGTATCTATTGTAATTTCTCCTCTTTCATTTCTAATTTATTTATTTGAGGCTTCTCTCTTTTTTTCTTAGTGAGTCTGGCTAAGAGTTTGTCAATATTGCTTATCTTCTTCAAGAGCCAGCTCTTTGTTTCATTGACCCTTTCTACTGTTTTTTTTTTCAATTTCTTTTATTTCTGCTCTAATTTTTATTATTTCCCTCCTTCTGCTGACTTTGGGCTTTGTTTGTTGTTTTTCTAAATCTTTTGGTGTAGTTTAAGATTGCTTATTTGAGATTTTTCTTGTTTGTTAAGGTGGGCCTGTATTGCTATGAATTTCCCTCTCAGGACCACTTTTGCTGCATCCCATATGAGTTGGTATGGTGTATTTTCATTTTCATTTGTCTCCAGATATTTTTTGATTTCTCCTTTAATTTCTTCAATGATCCATTGGTTGTTCAGTAGCATGTTGTTTTCTCTCCAGATCTTTGTCACTTTCTAAGTTTTTTTCTTGTAGTTGATTTCTAGTTTCACAGCATTATGGTCAGAAAAGATGCATGTTATGATCGCAATCTTAAATTTTTGGAGGCTTGCCTTGTTTCCTAACATATGGTCTACCTTTGAGAATGTTCCACACATGCTTGAGAAGAATGTGTAATCTGCTGTGTTTGAATGGAGTGTTCTTTATATATCTATTAAGTCCATCTCATCTAGATTTTGTTTAAGTCCACTATTTCCTTATTAACTTTCTGTCTGGATGATATATCCACTGACGTAAGTGGGGTGTTAAGGTCCCCTACTGTTATGGGGTTGTTGTTAATATCTCCTCTTAGGGGTGTTAATAGTTGCTTTATGTACTTTGGTGCTCCTGCATTAGGTGCATATATATTTATAAGTGATATGTATTCTTGGTGGAGTATCCCTTTTATCATTATATATTGCCTGTCTTTGTCTCTCATCACCTGTTTTATCATGAAGTCTACTTTGTCTGGTATAAGTATGGCAACACCTGCTTTCTTTTGTTTGCCATTAGCTTGGAGTATTGTCTTCCAACCTTTCACTCTGAGCCTGTGTTTGTCTTTAGAGCTGAGATGTGTTTCCTGGAGGCAGCATACCATTAGGTCTTGTTTTTTAATCCATCCATCCACTCTCTGTCTTTTGATTGGAGAATACAATCCATTTACATTTACAGTTATTATTGATATATGAGGGCTTAATGCTTCCATTTTATCACTCATTTTCTGGTTGTTCTGTATTTCCCTTTTTCTCATTCCATGTGTTTTGGACTACCAATTCAGTTTGGTAGTTCTCTGTGATGGCTTTCTTAGGTTTCTCTTTATCATTTGTGTCTCTGTTTGGATTATTTGTTTAGTGTTTACCATGAGGTTTGTATAAAAAAATCTTGTAGATGAGATAATCCCTTTTCTGACAGCCTCGTATTTCCTTAGACTAAGTTGATTCCATCCCTTACCTCTTCTCCTTCTAAGTTATTATTGTCACAACTTATTCCATCTTGTGTTTTTGGTGTTTTCCTTCTTTTTATACTTGATGTTATAACTAACTGCTAACCTGTTCTGATAGAGAGCTGCAATTTTTCTGATTTTGTCTACCTATTTTTCTCCTTGCTCAAGGCTTTGTATCCCCTTTCTCTCTCTTTTTTTTTTTTTTTTCCAGCTACGAGGGCCTTCTGGAGCATTTCTTGTAGTGGGGGTCTTGTGGTGATGAACTCTCTCAGCTTTTGTTTATCTGTGAATGTTTTTATTTCTTCATCATATCTGAAGGATATTTTCACTGGATAGAGTATTCTTTGCTGAAAGTTTTTGTCTTTAAGAATTTTGAATATATCATTCCACTCTCTCCTAGCTTGTAAGGTTTCTGCTGAAAAATCCACTGAAAGCCTGATAGGAGTTCCTTTGTACATTATTTTCTTCTGCCTTGCTGCCCTTAATATTTTTTCTTTGTCATTGACTTTTGCCAGCTTTACTACTCTATGCCTTGGAGAGGGTCTTTTTACATTGATATAGTTAGGAGATCTACTGGCTTCATTCACTTATATTTCAAGCTCATTTCCCAGGTTTGGGAAGTTTTCAGCTATTATATCTTTGAACAAGCTCTCTACTCCTTTTTCCCTCTCTTCTCCATCTGGAATCCCTATAACCCTTATGTTGCACTTCCTAATTGAGTCATATATTTCTCAGAGAATTTCTTCATTTATTTTTAGTCATAGTTCTCTCTCCTTCTCCCTCTGGAGCATTTCTGCATTCCTATCCCCTATATTGATAATTCTATCCTCCATATTGTCAGCTCTGTTATTTAAAGACTCCAGATTTTTATCTCCTCCATTGTGTTTTCATCTCCAGCATTTCTGATTGGTTTTTCTTTATAGTTTCAATCTGTTTTGTGAAGAAGTTCCTGTCATTGAACTGTCTATCTGTATTTTATTATAACTCATTGAGCTTTTTTATGCTAGCTATTTTGAATTCTCTGTCATTTAGATTATAAATTTCTGGGCCTTCAGCATTGATTTCTGGGTGCCTGTCATTTTCTTTCTGGTCTGGAGATTTAATATGTTTTTTCATACTTTTTGACGGCATGGATTTGTGCCTCCACATAATGATAGCTTCTGATCACAGCTTCCACCTGCTGCCATTGGGTGGGAATCAAGAGCTGTGTATCCTGAGCCCGCCGTGATCCATGGGTGCTCTTATCGACCAGCTGAGCTGGAGCACCAGGCATGGGGAGGGGTGCTTTCTTTTGCCTGCCTGATCCCAGGGGCTTCTTGCTCTTCCCTTGCTATCTGCTCTCCTGGGGTGCTAGCTTGATGAAGACACCCCCATAATAGTTAAGTCACCTCCATGTAGGGCTTTCCCACAGGCTGTGAGGGAACTTGGAGAGCAACAGTGTTCCCATGGAGGGCCACCCCTCCCCACCCCTCAGAGCCACACACACGGTCCCAAGGTTGCTGCCAGGGAGGGACAGGAGCTCTCCTTACCTCCTTCCACTTCCTCCAGGGGGTCCAGCACCTCCATCTTCAGAAGGATGTCTGCATGGGTCTCTCAGATGTCTTTTGTGTTGTGTGAATGTCCTTTGTTGGTATATGAATGTCCTTTTTGATGTGTCTTAGGGGGAAGAGTCTAAGGGGAGATCTCCACCATGATGCTGATGTCACTCCTCTATTTAATTTTTTAAGGAACCTAAAGAAAAGGAGATTATAGGGAAAGGGAATAGAAATCTAGGGTGACTTGACCTGAGATTTTAAGGGTGAAGATCTTCATTAATTTTTGTGTTGTGGGCTTGCATATATCAGGGGAGATCCTGTGGGCTGTGGACAGAGAGGACCAGGACAGACAAAAGCTGTGTCTAAGAAACTGATGTCCAAATGAAGAGGGATAGAAATGAACAAGCAGCTTTCAAATAGTGCAGAGAGCTGTAAGGAAACAAATGGGTAACATAGCAGAAGGTGTAGCAGTTTGGCTGTGACTAGATTGTCTCTGGGGAGCTGACATCTGGGCTATGATTCCAAAGATGCAAAGGAGCCAGCTGGGGAAACACAGGGACAGAGGACTGTGGCCAAGGAGCAGCAGACTCCAGGGCCCTGTGGTGGGAGGGAGGTCGGAGTGCTCAGAACCTTCCACTGTGACCCTCTGCCAAGCATTCTGCTGCCCCCAGTGTTCTGCACAGCTGGGACAGCCCTGGCTGCAGAAACTCCATGCCAGCTCCTCTCTCATTTCCAATGCCCTCAACCTCTTCCTCAGACAAGGGATGAGGGCAGTGGGAAGCCAGCACCATTGTGGGACCTCCCGGTTCTGGGACCTTGCAGAGCACTTGCTCATAACCAAGTTTCCTGCCAGGTGGCAGAGGCTGACCAGAGCCTAAATGAACATGGCCCATCACTGGTGGCCACACTGAACTGCTGGGCTCTGAGAGGGCAAAGACACTGTGAACACAGAGCTGCAGCGCTTCTGCATGGAGGTCCACAGGGCTCAGCCCCTCACTCCGTGCAGGCCCCAGTTCATGTGTCATCTGGTCAGAGAGGCTGCGTCTCCCTCCCACCCCAGCCACCCTGGACTGTTCTTCACAACACCTTTCCCCACAGATGTTCTAGGTGTTTATTTGTGGACGTGTGTGTTGCCCATCTGAAGCAGAGCTCCATGGCACGGGGATGTATTTCCCACTCCTCTCGCTGCTCCTATGAGTGCCTGGACCACTGCAGATGCTCCGTAAATAAAGTTTACAGTTTGCTAACGGCATCCACTGTCCTCCATGCCTTTCCGCATTTACTGAAAGAGAAAACAACAAAAGAAACTTCCATTTGAAGTAAAACACAAAATGTGTGTCAAATAAGCTATTTTTTAAGGAAAAGGGAACTTCCTTAAATTCCTTACTCCACCAGCGACTTTCCTTGCAAAGTCTCACTGGCCCTCAGCGTCTGTGCAGGCATTTTTATCAGAACATGTGCGATGAGATTTCAAACACCAGCTGATACACTTTTACTTATCTCTGCACCTGTCACATGTCTCACCCTGAGGGCTGTGCTCCCCACCCAGCCCAACAGCTCCACAGGAGTCACCCACCACCTGGGGTGGTGGAGGTCGCTGTGGGATCAGAGAAGGAAATTGCACATTTATGTCTTTTAAGTTCAAAAACCAGTGATAATACAAAGCAGAACAATCACAACACTCACTTGGAAATCAAATTTCCCAGCTCCCCAGACTACAGAAGACACTACACGGGCTGGAGGAGAGAGGGGGAGCATGAGGATGGGAGCCAAGGGGGCCACAGGAACTGGGACGCCCCCTCCACCACCAGGACAAGGTCAGGGCTCCTGGCGGAGGCTGGTCAGGGCCGGTCTCCATCTGAGGTAACACTGGCCACTGCTTTCACCGAGGACCCTAGCTCTCCCCACCACGTCTAGGGAGGGCCATTCTCTAAGTCTCGCAGGACAAAGACGGGTCCTGAATGGTGGGGGGAAAACAAAACACGGGACCAATGAGGGAGAGTGAAAAATGAGGTCAGGATCTCCCAGGGGTGGAATATTTCCCCTCCAGTATGCCCGTTTTGCAGATCAGAAAACTGAGACTCAGAAAAGTTAAATGGCTTGTATGAGGCCAGACAGATAGTGATGGGAAAAGAGTTTGAACCCAGGTCTCTTTGACTCCCGGGTTCCTGAGCCTTCACCTCACCTGGCTACCTCACTGATCAAAATCTACATTAGTGGCCCTTAGTGATTCTTCAAGTGAACCAAGCATCAAGAGTTCCCAAAGGGATGTGCCGGTGGTTCTGCAAGTGACCACTAGAGGGCACCAGCACCACACAGACCCACTCCCTCCCATCCACCCAGGTGCAGCTCCTTCCAGCCGGGCTAGACTGCAAGCTGAGACCTCGCCCTTTTCCTCCCTGCAGTTCTTTATTCCAGTCTCTAGTTCACAGCCCACCCCGCAGAAGGTGTAAGACCGAGTAACACTTGCTGGGGAACAGAATGCCTACTGTTGTGGAAGTTTTGCGCCTCCACCCACAAGCCGTATATTAGACTTGGATTTCCCTAAATTTGGCCTGGGACCAGCTCCCTCAATACCAGGTGTTCTTTAACATGCACATTCCCCCCAGCTCCACAGAATCAAAACTGGGGTGGGGCCCAGGAATCTGCATTTATGCCGAGTGCAGAGGATTCTGAAGCCAAATAAACTTTGAGAACTGCTGCATCTCAGCACTCAAAGCACAGGATGCCCGAGTCAGCCTTCCTGGGCTGTAAGGCCCCGGAGGAAGCCACTTGCCCAAAGCTGCACAACCGTGAGTGGTAGGGCCAGGCTGTGCCCGCAGGCCAGCTGGCTCATGCAGTTGGTGAAACCAGCTGAGCTTCAGTTGAGTCTGGTCCCCAAGGGGGCATACCTATAAGCAGCACCCTTTAAAGAATGAGGCCCACTTATTTGGGTGTCAATTGCCTCACAGAGCCGTGACCCCAAGACCCCGAGAATGAATTCTTTAGGGAGGGAATTTTCCTTGGCATCTTTCTCAGCCAGACTTCCAAGTTCCCTGAAGTGGAGTGTAGAAATAAAATTATGTTCCCTTTGGAATCAGAAGCGGAGGCAAATCAGTAGCTGTTCAATGACACCCTCCCACTTAGAAAATATCCTAACTCCTAGTGCCTAGCTGCTTGATATCCAGGGGTCATTTCTAGAACATTCCAATGAGCCATTCTCACTGCTGCAGTGTTAACATAGCAGATGATGAGGAATGTGTAGGACTGCACCCGGGATCCAAACCCTCAGACCCCGGGCTGCCAAAGCAGAATGCAAGAACTTAACCCTACACAACCGGCCGGCCCCAGGTTTAAGCCATTTTGAGCTGGGTTCAGTTATGTGTAAACCAAAGAGCCCTGATGAATAACCCTTCCCAACGTGACACACTAGGACCTTTATTCCTAAGGAAATAGCATTCACTCATTACCCAAGGCCAGTCCCCAAAAGGCTAGTGGGGGACAGCTAGATAATAAACATCCTCCACCAAGTCTTTACCACTAGTCCCCACTGTCCGAGTTCTTGATTAGTTACCGCATTACCTACGCCGGGGTGTCAAGCATTTCCATCTCTGAACCTCCGTCTCCTCTTCCATCAAATGGACCTTGTAGCAGACACATTAGGGCAGAACCTCCTCAGCTCCTGCTGAAACTAGGCCGTCCCAAGGGCTCGCCTTCTGGCCACGGATGATGGGATGAGATGTGGCCACCTGACCCTTGATGAGCCGGTCAGATTCTGTCCTGTTAGAACTGGAGCTGGGAGACACAACATCTCCAGCGGGAGGTTGATAAGCCTGGCGCTGACAGCCTGGAGCTTGGGATCCGTCCTGAGCAGCGTCCAAGCTGGAAAGCTGACGGTTAGAAGCCCACCTTCAGAGAAAGCCCGGGGAAGGGAACAGATCCGCAGGCAGCCATACAGCCCAGGGATGGAGGAAAAGAAAGGGGCTGGACCGACGACTTTTTATTTCCCATGAGACTCAACTCAATCTCCTGCTCTTGTTTGCTATGACACTCCCTTGTAACCTACTAAGAAATCACCTCTTTTTAGATTATTTTAATAGTTTACTGTTTTTTGCAAAATAAACATTTCCTGGCTGAAACAGAGGAAACAATAATTTATTGAAGTCATTGCAAGACTAATAATATTGTATCATCACATGAAAATATGATCAAGAAGCAAATTGGGGATAAAAATATCTTATGGGAATGTTGTATAGACTAAGTGAGATTATCCATGAAATGCAT
Organism: Ceratotherium simum simum; assembly: GCF_057802395.1. NCBI lineage: Eukaryota > Metazoa > Chordata > Mammalia > Perissodactyla > Rhinocerotidae > Ceratotherium > Ceratotherium simum. The sequence goes on from NC_141903.1 coordinate 5,782,226, forward strand.
AGTTCCTGGCACATATTAGGTGCACCAAGAAAAAAGGTGTTATTATGGTCATTAATGATCCTCCCACATTGTTCCTCCCACGGCCTCCCACACACAAGCCTTCATGGTGTGAGACTTCACTGAGGATTTAACAGAGGAGGAGGGGTTTACCTTGCCCGGCACACAACTGCTAGCGTCAAATCCCTATTACATGTTCTCTTCTACAAAGCCCCTTTCTGGTCAGGGCCCCAGGAAGTATTGTCCTCTTTGCCTTCCCCTGAGAAGACCTTAGACTCGCGACCTCTCCTCTCCCTCTGGGATTCCCAGCTCCACTCCAGACCTGCACACGCAGCGCTGTCCAGGTCCTCGGCAGGACAAAGGCCCTCCGCTGTGAGGGCCAGCTGACGGCACGGCTGGCTCCCGCCACACTGCCAACGGCGACTGCTGTTGAGCAGGCCCTGTGCTGGCTCCAGGGACCCAGGGCGTTTGCCCGTAGGTGGAGCTAGATGTGGCTCTGCCAAGAGGCCCACAGGACAGGACATCAGCAGCCGTCACGCTCACTGTCATCATGAGGGACGCTGTGTGACGCCGGCAGGCCTGCCCTCCCTCACTCCTGCCCCCACTGCCCTCTCTCTCACCTCCCTGGCCTGTCGGAAGGACTCCTGAAGACGTCACATCAGGCAAATGCCATGTTGTCAGCAAAGGAGGTGGACCTTACAGGAGCATTAGAACTAATCAAGGAAAGCTGACGAAAGGAAGGGGCTGGAGGCCTCTCCTGTAGGGAAGACCTTCTGTCTCCAGTACAGGAGAGAGCCTGGCAGGAGAGGGCAGTGGAGAAGCGCAGAGAAATCTTTCTATGTACCAGATATGTCCTGACATGTCGCGTGTCTGATTCTCCACAAAGCTCCAAGACAAAGTAAACATGCCGGCCGAACAGGAAGTGGGTGAGGCTGTGAGCGCTGAAACCAGGAAGACCTGTCAGCTCGCATCACAATTCAACTAAAATGGTCCCTAAATGACTCTCATCAGATGCATTGGTTAACTTGGTTTCATGCCCACAGTCTACAATTCCCCAGCACAGACATCCAAACAATTATTGTACTGGCCCTGGGAACCGTGATGCACATAAGCTTTTAATTTGCTCAGTATCATTGCAGCCTGTCTAAAATAGATAAATCACTGATGCCCACAGATGACCTCAAATTTCATCATCACCCAAGTTTCCAATTTGAAACTCTAAATATACTGCTGAGGACATTGGAAGGCTACGTGTTAGAACAAGAAATTTATAATTAAAAAGAAATACAAGTGACTGGCATACATAGGAAAATATGCTTGTATATGTTGATATCATGTAAATGCAAGTAGAATAGACAACAAAATATCATTTTCATCCAGCAAACTAGTAAATGCTAAAACATTTGATAATTCCTATTTCTGGAAAGGATGTAGGTGACAGACACCCTCTTACACGGTTGTTGTGACTGAAAATTAGTACAACCATTTTGAAAACACCCTAGCACAATCTATCCAAATTGTAAAAGTGTGTACTCTTTGATCCAGCCTTTCTACTGCCAGGAATTTTCCTACAGCTATAGTTATGTATGTTTAAATTCTATAGAATGGTCAGAATAAATGAGCTGGATCTGCATAGAGCAACGCGGAATGACTCCAAAAACATAATGTGCATAAAAATGAGAAAAAGAATGAATTTAAAGCATAATTGAATTAATATAAATACAAAAATACCCCCAAACAACATTATGCATTTGGAGATATACCTATCATGGAAATGAACAATGAAAGGCAAATAGAAAGGATACACGTTATATATAAGAGAGTGGATGCCCGGAGTGAGATGAAAGGTAACGAGGAAGGAGACAAGTGAAAAACAATAGTAAGATTTTAAGAAAACCAAAGAGGTTTTATGTGCACAGTAATTACACCGTGCTCTGAATTAAGGATCGTGAGAGATTTAATCAGGAACAACAGAGGTCTGAAACAAAGGGAAATTAAAACAATGGCAACAAATGCTCCCAACTATTCTTGCCTAAGATACAAAATACACAGGCTCAAAAATGTCAATTGAGACATGTTGTAACAGCTATATGTTGAAAACCTTCTAAATGTCCATCATTTGGGTAAAGATGAAATAAATTAGTTTACATCCATTCAACCAGCCAACAATGCAGCCTTGAAAAATAATGAGGTGATTCTATATGAACTAATATGGAATGTTCTCTAAGATAAATAGTTAAATTGTAAAAATGATATGTAGTGTAAAAGGAGACACACACAGATGGGCTAGGGCATTTGTTCTCTTCCTCCAGTCAGTGGCTTAGTGAAGATACCGAGCCAGCAGGTCTGAGTGTACTCAGTGAAAGAACAGGCTGACTCCAGCCACTGGGCCAAGGAGGATCCGCATTTCTGAAAAAGTCATTTCTTCAACAAGGAAGGTCCCGTTGTAGCATGGTCACCTAGATGTTCCCTGCTCCTCCTTCTCCATAAAGATTGTAAAATATTTTAGGAAGGGGTTTCCTCTCCTGGATCCCTTTCTCAGGCATTCCTAGCTCAGCGGTGCCTGGATGAACCTGTCTGTAACTGGAATCTCAGAAGGAGAAAAGAGAGTAAATAAAGAATAAATATTTGAAAAGATAATGGTTGAGAATTTCCCAAAAATGATAAAAGACGTCTACCACATATCCAAAAATCTCAAAGAACTGCAAGCAGAATAAATACCCCTCCCACTCTACTCCCCTCCAAAACATCTATACACGTCATATTCAAACTGCTGAAAACCAACGAAAAGAGGAAATCTTGAAGGCAGCTAGAGAAAAAATACACTATGTACAGAGTCTCAAAGATAAGAATTGTAGCAAGTTTTTCATCAGAAGCTACACAAGCCAGAAGAGGATAGAATGACATCTTTAAAGACACAAAAGAAAAAAGAACTGTCAACCTGGAATTCCATTCCCAGAGAAAAGAATCTCTCAAAAATGAAGGAGAGACGGCAATATGCTTCTGGCTGAGATGGGGTAACAGGGAGAGAATAGATACTCCCACCTTAAACACTAGAAAAACAAATAAAATGTACTGGTTTTCAGATATTGGACGCCAGGCAGCAATATCAGTGGTCGGACAAGCACAGAAATGGATTTGTGGATGGCAAGAAAAGGAGGACTTGGATGGCAAGACAATGGGTAGAAGGGACAGAAAAATATATTTGAAGAAATAATGGCCAAAGGTTTCCCAATTTGAAAACCAGCAAATCCAAGAGCCTAAGAGAACACCAAGTAGAATAAACGAAGGAAAACATCATCATATTGCTGAAACTAACAATAGAGATAAAATCCTTAAAACAATCAAAACATCACATACAGAACCTTACAGACATTACATACAAAGGAACAACAATAAGAATGACCGCCTACTTCCAACCAGAAAGTATGCAAGTCAGAGAACAACATTTTACATAGTGGGTGGAAAAAGAGAAAAAAATTATTAACCTGGAATAATATATCCAAAGAAAATACTTTCCAAAATGAATACAAAATAAAGACTTCCTCACATAAACTTCACCAGTGTAATTGCTCCACAAGAAGTGTTCTTCAGGAAAAGGGAAAGTGACATCGAATGAAAATTTAGAACGAAGAGCGCTGGGGTGGTAAACAGGGGGATAATTATAAAAGATATTTTTCTCATGTATAAACCTCTGTAAAAGATAATTGTTCAAAACAAAACTAATAACAATGTATTGTGTGGGTTGTAACACATTAGAAGTAACAACACAAAGGACCAGATGGAGTGGAGCTGAAGTACACTGTTGCGACAGTGTACTGTCCTAACATAGCACCAAGTGGTATGATGTTATTTGAAGGTAGATTGGGGTAAGTTGAAGATATAAATTGTAAACTTTAGAGCAACCACTTTTTAAAGTAATACAAAGAGGATATCTAATAAGCCAATGTGGAGATAAAATGGAATTATATATTTTTTAAAAGATTCAATAAACAAAATAAAAGAGGACAGGAAGAGAAAAAAGGAACAAAGAATGGATCTAAGTAGGAAAAAAATAGTGAGACAGTAGATTCAAACCTAAACATATCAATAATTACATTGATTCTAAATGCCTATATACTTCAATTAAAAGACAAGTTTTATGAGGTTTGATTAAAAACTAAGATGTAATCATATGCTCCATGCAAGAAGCCCACTTCAAATATAAAGCTACAGATAGGTGAAACACAAAGGATGGAAAAACATCCCACACAAACGCTAATCATAAGGAAGCTGGAGACATACAGCCAAAAAGCACACAAAATATTCTCAACATTGCGGGTCATTAGAGAGGTGAAAATCAAAACCACAATGAGATACCACTTCATACCCATTAGAATGGCTATTGTAAAAACAAACAAACAAACAAAAGAACAAGGGAAAACAACAGACTTTGGTAAGAGTGTGAAGAAATTGGAATCCTTGTGTGTTGCTGGTGGGAATGTAAAACGGGCAGCCACTGTGGACAGCAGTATAGTAGTTCCTCAAAAAATTAAGCATGCAGTTTGCAATGGTCTGAATGTTTGTGTCCCCCAAACTGCACGTGTTTAAATTCTCATGACCCATGGGCCGGCCCCGTGGCTTGGTGGTTAAGTGCGTGCGCTCCGCTGCCGGCGGCCCGGGTTCGGATCCCGGGTGCGCACCGAGGCACCACTCCTCCAGCCATGCTGAGGCCGCGTCCCACATACAGCAACTAGAAGGATGTGCAGCTATGACAGACAACTATGTACTGGGGCTTTGGGGGAAAAATAAATAAATAAAATCTTTAAATTCTCATGACCCGTGTGACGGTATCAGGAGATGGGGCCTTTAGGAGGTGCTTAGGTCATGACAGCAGAGTCCTAGTGAATGGGAATAATGCCGTTATGACAAGGGCTCCAGAGAGATCGCTCCCCCCTTCTACCATGTGAAGACTTGGGAAGAAGTAGGCAGTCTGCAGCCCAGGAGAGAGCCTCCATCAGAACATGACCATGCTGCCACCTTCGTCTTGGACTTTCAGCCTCCAGGATCATGAAAAATAGATTTCTGTTGTTTATAAGTTACCCAGTCATGGCATTTTGTTACAGCAGCCCAAACAGATTAAGACAGAATTACCATATGATCCAGCAATTCCATTTCTAGGTATATACCCAAAAGAATTAAAAGCAGGGATTCAAACGGATACATGTACACCCGTGTTCACAGCAGCATCATTCACAATAGCCAAAAAGTATAAATGATACAGATACCCATAGATGGATAAAGGGATAAACAAAATGTAGTATGTACAGACGATGGAACATTATTCAACCATAAAAAGGAAGGAAATTCTGGCACATGCTACAACATGGATGATCCTTGAAGACGTTATGCCAAGTGAAATAAGGCAGACACAAAGTATAAATATTGCATGATTCCTCTAACATGAGGCACCTAGAATAGTTGAATTCATAGGGACAGAATGTAGAATAGTGGTTTCCAGGGCAAGAGGGAGAGGGGAATGGAGAATTATTTTTTAATGAGTACAGAGTTTCAGTTTGGGAAGATGAAAAAGTTCTGGAGATGGATGGTGATAATGGTGAACAACAATGTGAATGTACCTAATGCCACTGAACTGCACACTAAAAAATCGTTAAAATAGGGGCCAGACCGGTGGGGTAGTGGTTAAGTTCACGTGCTCCACTTCAGTGGCCTGGGGTTTGCAGGTTCAGATCCCAGGTGTGGGCCTATGCACTACGCATCAAGCCATGCTGTGGCAGCATCCCCTATACAAAATAGAGGAAGATGGGCACAGATGTTAACTTAGGGCTAATCTTCCTCAGCAAAATGAGGAAGATTGGCAATGATGTTAGCTCAGGGCCAATCTTCCTCACACACACACAAAAATGGCTAAAATAGTAAATTTTATGTTATGTACATTTTGTCATGATTTAAAAGAAAGCTGGAGATGCTATCTTATTATAAAAGTAGACTTCGGAATGGGAAATATTACCAGAGATGAAAGATATTTCACTTCTAGTTTCTCGTTCATACACAGAAGGAGCTTGGGAGTTGCCACTCTGTCCTAACAATAAGTAAAAATCTGAACAGACTGAAAAATCAACAGCTCTTCTCTGATCCATAAGAGAGAAGAGGACCCAGGGTGCCACTGCCCCCAAGATTGGAGGGACAAACAGGGAGTCGCAGCTCACTGGAGCAGAGACTCAGGAGAGAGAGACTCCCCAGAGCAGAGACTCAGGAGGGGGTGGTCCGCTGCAGGACCCAGTGCTGGACAGGAAAACCTGAACTACAGCTGATAAACTGCTGGAGGCTCAGTGCAATCAACTCTGAGAGTCAAAGACTCCAGGGGGCCCAGTCATTGGGGGCCCCACAATACTGCAAAATTTACCTCCAGGAGTTGGACCAGCTTCCCACACTAAATATCAGAGAAAAATCCCCTTGAGCTTCTGGCAGGGGAAGTGTTTCAAAAATAAGCCATTTTAAAATATATAAGAGCACCCTGTTCTTCTTAACCAAGCCTGCCCTTGGAGAAACTGTTAACCAGAGCATAGACTGTTCAGGTTTTATCAGAGTCTCACTGGGGAAGGGAAATACCCCACTCCAGCCCACTCTCGACATCCTGTCCCATCTAAGGAGGGATATATGTGTTTACTTCTGCTTATAAATAAATGAAATGAACGACATATATGATTCAAGGGATGAGAGGGAGAAATTAGGATTATTTTGTTATTCTAAGGTGTTATATAGCATTATAGATTTAACAAAAAGAAATATAACTGATATACTAAGACAGGAGAGAAAATGGAATCATATAAAATGCTCAATTAGAGCCAGCCCCGGTGGCCTAGTGGTTAAGTTCGGCGTGCTCTGCTTCAGTGGCCTGGGTTCAGTTCCCGGGTGGGACCTACAGCACTCGTCTGTCAGTGGCCATGCTGTGGTGGCGGCTCACATACAAAATGAGGAAGGTTGGCAGTGGATGTTAGCTCAGGGCGAATCTCCTCAGTAAAAGAAAAAATGCTCAATTAAACCACAAAAGAGAGAAGAAGTGGAAGATGAAAGTAGGAACTATGAATAAGGGCAACTACTAGAAAACAGTAATGAATAAGGTAGATATTAATCTACTCGGAACTCACCTCCTCCCGTACACACAGCCAATTTACAACTACTCGTGGAAAAATTAGCCCTGAGACAGAACTGAAAACTGCATAAGAGGAACTCCTGCAACAAAGGACAATCCTAACTGAGGTGGAAGAGGCAGAGACTCCTTTCTGGAGAGGAAAAACGCCGCCTTCACAAGCCAGCAGCTTCACGGCCGCCGGGAGCAGCTCACAGGTACGCAGCCTCCCTGGAGGCGCGGGGGCCCTGAGCCGGGGAGCGCCCCCGCTGTGGGCATTTTGTGGACCCAGCACAATCGAGACCAGCGGCATAATATCTGACTTTGCCTGCTACTAAAACACTGGGAAGTACCCCCAGAAAACCCGGTTCACAAAGAAACTAAAACTGGCTCTTAAAGGGCCCGCGCGCAAACTCACCCATTTCAGAAAGCATCCTAAAATCACCAGAAAGAAAGGTGCACAGTGCTGTGGTGAAAAGACACTCACCTAATAGGCCCTGAGTGCATCTCGGTGAGGGTGAGACCTCTCCAGGGACTGGGACATTGGCGGCGGCCATTGTTGTGGCCCGGTGTGGGCATGCTGACACAGACGCCATTGGAGTTCTCCCTGAGACCTGCTAGCCCAGGGTCTGCCCCACCAGCTAGAGCACCAATTTAATCCAGCTCAGCCAGGGCAGGCAGCCCACCATAGAGACTGGCCCCACCCAACAACAAGCCCTCAGGCAACTTGTAGGCCTGCATATATTGGTGACTGGATTCTCTGCAGCCTGGCAACTGAGCTGACTTGAGTGGGGCAGGGTGTGCACAAGGAGCAGGTGGAGAGTGTGGGGTGGTGGCAGAGTGTGTGGGGCCCCCGCCTTGGAGAGACTGGGTCCACTTGTGGAGGTCGGGGCGCTCACATGGGGTAGGACTGTGTTGACTGTGTGTGTGGACCTGTGGGCGGTGGGGCTTGTCAGCTGCAGAAGACTTGTGCTTCTCAAAAACCCACATAGGGGGTTTGCCCCACCTTCCAAAGCCTGAAACAATTGGGTGCTCCTGTGCCTGAGGCCAGCCCCACCCAGCTGCAATCCTCAGAGAGCTGACAAGAGACCTAATAGGCTAGAGGCTTACAGCAATTGTAAGGCCCTGAGCCTAACAACCTGCCACGCTGGGGGCCTACTCACTTAAAAGAAATACTGCAACACAAAGTGGTATTAGAACTTGCAGCCAACTGTGCTGGGGCTCCCCACACCTGATAAAGAGACTGAAGGGCCCACAACAACTACAAGCAGCTGAGCATTACAACAGCTGGCCAGGAGCATAACTCGGCCTCCCTGGGTGCCTACAGGGAGGGCAAACAGGCCACAACAGAAGGACACACATAGCCCACATAGGGGTCACCCCTGGAACATTGAGAACTGAGGGAAGCACACTGGAAGCCTCCTAAGGCATCACTTACATAAGGTCACCTATCCAAGAACAGGAGACATAGCTGACCTACCTAATACATAGACACAAGCACAGGGAAAGAGGCAAAATGAGGAGGCAAAAGAATACATTCCAAGTAAGGGAACAGGACAAAACCCCAGAAAAGGAACTAAGTGAAACAGAAATGAGCAACCTACCTAACAGAGAGTTCAAACTAAGAGTGTTAAGGATGCTCACTGATGTGGGGAGAAGAATAGATGAACTCAGTGAGAATGTCAACAGAGAAATGGAAGATATAAAAAAGAACCAATCAGAAATGAAGAATACAATACTGGAAATGAAAAATTCATTAGAGGGACTCAAAAGCAGAGTAGAGGATACAGAAGAACGGATCTGTGAGCTGGACGAAAGACTAGAAGAAATTACCCAAGGTGAACAGGTAAAAGAGAAAAGAATTAAAAAGAGTGAGGACAGTCTAAGGGACCTCTGGGACAACATCAAGCACACTAACATCCGTGTTATAGGTGTCCCGGAAGGAGAAGAGCGAGACAAAGGGGAAGAGAATCTATTTCAAGAAATAATAGATGAAAACTTCCCTAACCTAAGGAAGGAAACAGACATCCAGGTACAGGAAGCACAGAGAGTCCCAAACAAGATAAACCCAAAGAGGCCCACACCAAGACACATCATAATCAAAATGTCCAGAATTAAAGATGAAGAGAGAATCCTAAAAGCCGCAAGAGAATGTCAAGTTACATACAAAGGAAACCCCATAAGGCTATCAGCTGACATCTCAGCAGAAACCTCACAGGCTAGAAGAGAATGGCACGATATATTTAAAGTGCTAAAAGGAAAAAACTTACAGCCAAGAATACTCTACCCAGCAAGGTTATCATTCAAAATGGAAGGAGAGATCAAAATTTTCCCAGATAAGCAAAAATTAAAGGAGTTTGTCACCAAGAAACCAGTGCTACAAGAAATGTTAAAGGGACTGATTTAAGGGGAAAAGAGAAGACCACGAATAGGAAAAATTATCTATTTCCATGATTAGAACGTAATGGATACAAATACACAAAAAAGAGGTTAGATATGATATCAAAAACATAAAAGGAGGGAGGAGGGGAGTTCAGAGTACAGCTTTAAGACAGAGGTCAAACTAAAGTGACCATCAATTCTGTATAGAAGAAGAAAGGAACAGAGAAGGACTACTAAAACACTGAGAAAAAAAAAAAGTTTAAAAATGGCAGTAAGTACATACTTATCAATAGTTACTTTAAACGTCAATGGACTAAATGCTCCAATTAAAAGGCATAGCGTGGCTGACTGGATAAAAAAACAAGACCCATATATATGCTGCATACAAGAGACACACTTCAGACCTAAAGACACTCACAAACTGAAAGTGAAGGGATGGAAAAAGATACTCCACGCAAATGGCAATGAAAAGAAAGCTGGGGTAGCAGTACTCATATCAGAATAGACTTTAAAACAAAAACTGTAAAAAGAGACAAAGAAGGGCATTACATAATGATCAAGGGAACAATCCAACAAGAGGATATAACACTTGTAAATATCTACGCACCCAGTGTAGGTGCACCTAAATATATAAAGCAATTATTAACAGACATAAAAACAAATAGTAACACAATAATAGTAGGGGACTTTAACACTCCACTTACACCAATGGATAGATCATCCAAACAGAAGATCAATAAGGAAACATTGGCCTTAAACGACACACTAGAACAGATGGACCTAGTAGATATATACAGAGCATTCCATCCAAAAACCGAAGAATACACGTTCTTTTCAAATGCACATGGAACATTCTCCAGGATTGATCACATATTAGGCCACAAAACAAGTCTCCATAAATTTAAGAAGATTGAAATAATACCAACCATCTTTTCTGACCACAACGGTATGAAACTAGAAATCAACTATACGAAGAAAATCAGAAAAACCACAAATACGTGGAGATTAAACAAAATGTTACTGAACAACGACTGGGTTAACGAAGAAATCAAAGAAGAAATCAAAAAATACCTGGAGACAAATGAAAATGAAAATACGACATGCCAGAATTTATGGGATACAGCAAAAGTGGTTCTAAGAGGGAAGTTTATAGCGATACAGGCCTATCTCAACAAACAAGAAAAATCTCAAATAAACAATCTAACAATGCAACTAAAGGAACTGGAAAAAGAAGAACAAACCAAGCCCAAAATCAGTAGAAGAAGGGAAATAATAAAAATCAGAGCAGAAATAAATGAAATAGAGACCAAAAAAACAATAGAAAAAATTAATAAAACCAAGAGCTGGTTCTTTGAAAAGATCAACAAAATTGACAAATCTTTAGCTAGACTCACCAAGAAAAAAAGAGAGAAGGCACAAATAAGTAAAATCAGAAATGAAAGAGGAGAGGTTACAACAGACACCTCGGAAATACAAAAGATTATGAGAGAATACTATGAAAAGCTATATGCCAACCAATTCGACAATCTGGAAGAAATGGATAAATTCTTAGAATCATACAACCTTCCAAAACTGGATCAAGAAGAAGTAGAGAATTTGAATAGACCAATCACCAGTAAGGAGATCAAAACAGTAATCACAAACCTCCCCAAAAATAAAAGTCCAGGACCAGACGGCTTCCTGGGGAATTCTACCAAACATTCAAAGAAGACTTAATACCTATCCTTCTCAAACTCTTCCAAAAATTGAGGAGGGGGAAGCTCCTAACTCATTCTACGAAGCTGACATTACCCTGATACCAAAACCAGACAAGGACAACACAAAAAAAGAAAATTACAGGCCAATATCACTGATGAATATCGATGCAAAAATCCTCAACAAAATACTAGCAAATCGCATACAACAATATGTTAAAAAGATTATACACCATGATCAAGTGGGATTTATTCCAGGGATGCAGGGATGGTTTAACATTCGCAAATCAATCAACGTAATACACCACATTAATAAAATGAAGAATAAAAATCACATGATCATCTCAATAGATGCAGAGAAAGCATTTGACAAGATACAGCATCCATTTATGATAAAAACTCTGAATAAAATGGGTATAGAAGGAAAGTACCTCAACATAATAAAGACCATATATGAGAAACCCACAGCTAATATCATCCTCAATGGTGAAAAACTGAAAGCCATCCCTCTAAGAACAGGAACCAGACAAGGATGCCCACTGTCACCACTCCTATTTAACGTAGTACTGGAAGTCCTAGCCAGAGCAATCAGAGAAGAGAAAGAAATAAAAGGGATCCAAATTGGAAAGGAAGAAGTGAAACTGTCATTATTTGCAGATGACATGATTTTATATATAGAAAAACTCTAAAGAATCCACCAGAAAACTTTTAGAAGTAATAAACGAATATGGTAAAGTTGCAGGATACAAAATCAACGTACAAAAATCAGTTGCATTTCTGTACACTAACAACGAAGTAGCAGAAAGAGAAATTAAGAATACCATCCCATTTACAATTGCAACAAAAAGAATAAAATACCTAGGAATAAACTTAACCAAAGAGGTGAAAGATCTGTACACCAAAAACTATAAAACATTTCTGAAAGAAATTGAAGAAGACACAAAGAAATGGAAAGATATTCCATGCTCTTGGATTGGAAGAATTAACATAGTTAAGATGTCCATACTTCCTAAAGCCATCTATAGATTCAATGCAATCCCTATCAAAGTTCCAACAACATTTTTCACAGAAATAGAACAAAAAATCCTAAAATTTATATGGAACAACAAAAGATCCCGACTAGCTAAAGGAATCCTGAGAAAAAAGAACAAAGCTGGAGGTATCACACTCCCTGATTTCAAAATATACTACAAAGCTATAGTAACTAAAACAGCATGGTACTGGCACAAAAACAGACACACAGATCAATGGAATAGAATCGAAAGCCCAGAAATAAACCCACACATCTATGGACAGCTAATCTTTGACAAAGGAGCCAAGAACATACAATGGGGAAAAGAAAGTCTCTTCAACAAATGGTGTTGGGAAAACTGGATAGCCATATGCAAAAAAATGAAAGTAGACCCTTACCTTACACCATACACAAAAATTAACTCCAAATGGATTAAAGACTTGAATGTAAGACCTGAAACTGTGAAACTACTAGAAGAAAACATAGGCAGTACGCTCTTCGACATCGGTCTTAGCAACATCTTTTCAAACACCACGTCTGACCGGGCAAGAGAAACAATAGAAAAAATAAACAAATGGGACTACATCAAACTAAAAACCTTCTGCACAGCAAAGGAAACCATCAACAAAACAAAAAGACAACCTAACAATTGGGAGAAGATATTTGCAAACCATACATCTGATAAGGGCTTAATCTCCAAAATATATAAAGAACTCATGCATCTCAACAACAAAAAAACTACCAACCCAATTAAAAAATGGGCAAAAGACCTGAACAGACATTTCTCCAAAGAAGATATACTGATGGCCAACGATACATGAAAAGATGTTCAAAATCACTAACTATCAGGGAAATGCAAATCAAAACTACAATGAGATATCACCTCATGCCCATCAGAATGGCTATAATTAACAAGACAGGAAACAACATGTGTTGGAGAGGATGTGGAGAGAAGGGAACTCTCATACACTGCTGGTGGGAGTGCAAACTGATGCAGCCACTATGGAAAACAGTATGGAGATTCCTCAAAAAATCAAGGATAGAACTACCATATGATCCAGCTATTCCACTGTTGGGTATTTATCCAAAGAACTTGAAAACACCGCTGTGTAAAGGTACATGCACCCCTGTGTTCATTGCAGCGTTATTCACAATAGCCAAGACTTGGAAGCAACCTAAGTGCCCATCAAGGGACGAATGGATAAAGAAGATGTGGTATATATACACAATGGAATACTACTCAGCCATAAGAAACAATGAAATCCAGCCATTTGTGACAACATGGATGGACATTGAGGGTATAATGCAAAGTGAAATAAGTCAGAGGGAGAAGGTCAAATACTGTATGATTTCCTTGATTAAGTAGTAGATAATAACAACAATAAACAAACACATAGGGACAGAGATTGGATTGGTGGTTACCAGAGGGGAAGGGGGGAGGGAGGAGGGTGAAAGGGATAATTCAGTACATGTGTGTGGTGATGGGTTGTAATTAGTATTTTGGTGGTGAACATGATGTAATCTATGCAGAAATAGAAGTACAATGATGTACATCTGAAATTTTTACAATGTCATAAACCAATGTTACTGTAATAAACAAAAAATTAAAAAAATATATACCTTCTTATGACTAAAAGTTGGCAAAATAAAAAAAAAAAGATTATCAGCGTGGATCGAGAACACACAACCCAACTGTATGTTCTCTACAAGAAACCCACATTAAATAGAAAGACACATATAGTTTAAAAATAAAGAAATGGAGAAATAGATACCATGCTAACACTAATCAAAAGAAAGTAGGAGTAACTGTATTAATTTCAGACAGAGCCGACTTCAAGTAGGGAAAGTTAACAGGGATAAAGAAGGGCATTACGTAATGTTAAGTTCTCCAAGAAGACATAACAATTCTTTTTTTTTTTTTTTACCTCCCAAAGATCCCACTCCTGAATACCCTCACATTGGAGATTAAGGCTTAACGGGTTCTTTTTTTCCTGTGGAAGATTGGCCCTGTGCTAACATCTGTGGCCAATCTTCCTCTTTTTCTTTTTTCTCCCCAAAGCCCCAGTACATAGTTGTGTATCATAGTTGTAGAGTTGTAGCTCTTCTCTGTGGGACGCCACCTCAGCATGGCGTGATGAGAGGTGAGTAGGTCCACGCCCACGATCTGAACCAGTGAAGCCCAGGCTGCTGAAGCAGAACTCGTGAACTTAACCGCTAAGCCACCGGGCTGGCCCTGACGTAACAATTCTTAAAGTGTATTCACCTAACAACAGAGCATCAAACTATGTGGGGCAAAATCTGATAGAACTCCAAGGAGAAACAGAACAATCCACTATCATCGTTGGAGACTTCAACACCCCTCTCTCAAAAATAGACAGATCCAGCAGGGAGAAAACCAGTAAGGACACAGTTGAACCCAACAACACCATCAAACAACCAGATATAATGGACATCAATAGACGACGTCATCCAACAACAGCAGATTACGTGTTTTTCTCAAGCTCACATGGAACGCTCACCAAGATAGACTACGTTCTGGGCCATAAACACCTTAACACATTTAAAAGAATAGAAATCATACAATGCCTGCTCTCAGGTCATAATGGAATTAAACTAGGAATCAATAAAGAAAGATAACTGGAAAATCCCAAAATTCATGGAAATTAAACAACACACTTCTGACTAACAAACAAACAAATCCTAGGACTTGCACAAAGTCTTAGACTTAGTAGCTGCTAATGTTTGTTGAATGAGTGAGTTAATTAACAAGTAAAGAATAAATGAACATACATGTCAACAAATTGTTGACGACTAACAAAGAAACATAGAAGGTGACACTAATCAGTTGTGTTTGCAACTGTTATGCTCCTTGGCACACTGTATTAGTAAAATTTATAAGAAAGCATTTCAGAATAACTATTTGTAGCATTTTGTAGTCAATTAAAATTCTCTTCCTCATGACCGCCATTTTATAACTAGCACAGAGAATGGACGATGGCTGCTTGCCGGGATGCAGTTTTACTGCCTTGGTTTCTCTCTGCCAGGTGACAAAGAGCTAACCTTCATTCAATAGCCAGGTGTCTGCTGTGGGCCACTTTTAGTGTAATCACTCCAAGTGACTGGCTATATTCTTTGTCTGGATTGGGTCAAACCCTGAAGAGGCCGTGTAGCCCAGCGAAGTTACCAAGTCCTGTCCCTTCACGCATGCTTCCTCCAGCCTTGAAAGCACCATTTTCTGAACCCAATGTTATAAATATGAGGAAGATTGGCAATGGATGTTAGCTCAGGGCTGATCTTCCTCATCCAGTGCTATAAATATGAAACCTGGAGTCAAGTCGCAGGAGAGTCATCATTAAAATCTCAGGCTTAAGACATGAGCAGAGAAGTAGAGACAAGAGGAGCCAGGACAGAGCAGGAGGACAGGTGGCCTGATGTGGACCCAGTCACTTACTTGCACCAGGACATAGGAAGGCTGCCCAAGACCAAGACAGGAGGCCTCAACCACTGTGTGCCAGGAACAAGGGTGAAGTTTACATAGTGGGTTCATACTTATGGTCATTTGCATCAAATCAGTACAGTCATGTGCCGCATAATGACATTTTGGTCAATGATGGACTGCATATATGATGGTGGTCTCGTAAGATTAGTACCATACAGCCTAGGTGTGTAGTAGGCTATACCATCTAGGATTGTGTAAGTACACTCTAGGATGTTCCAGCAACTAGGGAATTGCCTAGCGATGCATTTCTCAGAACATATCCCTGTGGTTAAGCGACGCATGACTGTAAAAAGGCACCACAATGAATTCAGTCAGGATTTCACAACCGTTTTGATCTCTCCACAAAGCCACTCCTGGAATGAAGGGGCAGCTGGCAAAGATGATTGTATTTTCAAGAGGGGAATGTAAATTACTTAGGGATGTAGCTTTTATGAAAGAAGTGTTTATTAAAAATAGATGAGTGGAGAACTGGCATTCCCCTCTACTCAGTGAGCACAGAGCTCAGAATCCGTATTGGCAAATGCCGCTTCATTTAGAAAGGAGAAGATAATCATCACACATGCCTTCTCACCTTGGAAACCAAATTATAACATAAGAATGTCTCTATCTCCTGGGCCGGTGTGCTCGCGTTGGCCCGAGTAGAAAAATGCCCCTCCTGCACCACTTAGCCACACAAACTTTTCCTAACGAGCTGTATACTTTGGCTTTCATTTCCGCCTCCTTGTGAAAGGCAAATCTCCAGAAAGGGTAATGCTTGAGGCTTGTCTCAGTTGCTAACTAAGCATCTTGATATAAGAACAGAACACTAACATGTGAGCAACCGTTTACAGTCTTTGAAACCCTTCCACCTTCATTGTTGCATTTGAACTTCACACAATAACAGAGGCTACTATGGTTGGGCCCAGGCACTATTCACAACATTAATCCTGGTCTTCACAAAAACTCTGGGAGGTAGGTAACTTGCCGTCCCCACTTTACAGATGAGGAGACAAGGCTCAGCAGCGGGGCGACCTGCCCGAGAGGACCCAGCGGGGGCCGGCGGAGCAGTGGTGCAGGCTCCGGTCAGTCCACCCGCAGAGGCCCTGCTTTCTTCCCTGTCCCTGCTGTTCCTTACACTGAGGTCTGTGAACCCCAGGGGATCTGCAGTCACTGTTTGGGGGTCCTAGGATGTCTACAGGGATTTTATATTTTGCGTTTTCATTTTGTTGATAATCTGCTTAAAATTAACGTAAGCATAGGAACCTGCTCTGGTCCCTGGGGTGACCTGCATAGAGGGGAACACAGTTGTGGGATCTCAGCGCCTGTGCTTGCTCTAGGCTATGGAACACGTTGATTCCAAAGGGGTTCCCCAGTACACAGGCTAACATCACGTCTCACACATGTGTTTGTGATAAGTGAGGACCAAATGATGCCATGACCTCCCGGTGAATAGAATTGCAGTGATGTAAACAGAGATAATGGGGTGAGATCTGGGATACCCCATATGGCTCACACAGCCTGAGCATATTGAACCCGAAGGTCCATGAGCCACTGCATGCAGAGCCCCGATCACATCTTAGGCATCGAGAACATTGCAAAAAGGCAGCAGCATTAAATTATAATAGTTAATTTAAACTGCATTGGGTTTTATGGTTTGTATTTTATTGCAAATTTAGTTTTAGAAATCCATAGTACTATAGGCAAATGATGTTTGATGTTAATACTTATTTCACTGACCCTGTAATGAAAATATTTAAATGGATACCTGGGGTTGGGTCTGAGAAGAATGCATTAAACTTGCTGCCTCCGACACTTATGTGAGATAGAAAAATGGAGATCACCGTGCAAAAACAGACAGTGCAGATGAGGGAGTTGGTGTCCACAGAGGAGAAGTGATTTCCTCCACATTACATCCATGTTCAAACCAGGACCAGAACCCCAAGGCTCTCAGGGAAGCAGATGGAGCAGAGATTGCAAACTGGTGGCCCACAGGCCACACTTTGTGCTCACTCTACAGAATTAAGATTTTTCACATAAAAATTCTGATTTCTGGCTTCTCTGGAAAAATTAGGAGATTTGGTGACAATGGGCCACATTCCTACATGATAATCACTGGCCAGACCTTGGAGCAGCTGTTCTCGGTTAGCGGGCCTGTCCTCTAGCCAGCACCCCTCAAATCCCCTGGGGTCCTGCTCCAGTGCAGTCTCATTTCAGCGGGTCTGGGGGGAGGGGGCTGAGATTCTAAGAAGCATCCAAAGGGTGCTGACACTGCTGGTCCAGGGGTCTGACTCTGGTCTCCTCGGCCTCCATCCTCCACTTCTAAAGACTCTGCTGATTATATTGGGTCCATCCGGATCATCCAGGGCAATCTCCTTATTTTA
The DNA here is from genome assembly GCF_057802395.1 of Ceratotherium simum simum. Taxonomy (NCBI): domain Eukaryota; kingdom Metazoa; phylum Chordata; class Mammalia; order Perissodactyla; family Rhinocerotidae; genus Ceratotherium; species Ceratotherium simum. Next base: position 5,800,302 of record NC_141903.1, read on the forward strand.
AAGTCAGATGGATGGCAACTTTAATTCCATTTGAACCTGAATTCCCATTTGCCGGTAACCAAACATATTCACGGATTCTGGAGATTAGGACATGGACATCTTTGGGGAGTCGTTATTCTGCCTGCCACATTCAGTAAATATGCATTATTATTGTTACTCAAGTCAGGCTAATTTCACTTTTCTATGCTGCCCAAAGCCTTGATCAGAGAGTCAAAGTCCTTAAAACCCAGTGACCCCAGCACGTGGAATGTCAACTCAGACCCTAATTTGTTTGTCTCAGCTCAAACGGTAGCCAGCTGCCGTCCTGTTGCTTCCTGCAGGCAGACTGATGTGCACCTGCCTGGTCCTGAAAGGTTCCACAAAGCTAGAGCAGCTGGTGAGAGCTGTCAGCACAGGGGGCTCAGAGAGTTGAGAAGGGCAAGGAGGAGCATCGGATTTTAAGATCGGAGCTAAAACATATCACAGCCAGGGCAGTGAGTATTTCCAAGCAAAGACAATGCCGGCATTTCCTTTCTTTGGAAACCTGAGCTGAACTTGGCCAAGTGAGGAGGCACCTGGTCTGATTTAGTTAATGAAGGCATATCTTCAGTTATTGAGAAGCACAATAATTGGGCCCTGTGGGCTCCAGGGAGACACACACTCGGTGAGGGGAGCACCTCACCTTGTCTGAGTGCCCATCTTTTTATCTAAGGAGAGGTCAAGTTCAACGAGATTGACAAGAGTGACGATAACCTCAAGTACCTGGGGTTCTGGAATAAGCCTTGGAAGGTGAGCAGTAACACAGGAAAAATGTCTTTGGTTTAGAGTAATTCAGTCTGTTTTTTCTTTTCATTTCTGCTACTCAAACTCCGGTTAAGTTATGAGCCAGGAATCTCAGGACGTTTTTTCTCTTTGAAATTCTCCTAAATTTCACGCATTTAACAAATATATATTGAGAACCTAGAATATGTAGTTGGAGTGACAGTGGGAAGCAAAGCAGACATGAGAAAATTAGTATGTCGACAAGGTGATTTCAGTAGCAACTTTGGGCAGTGAAGGCCATTAAACAAGGTGTGTGATGGAAGTGCCTGGAGAAGGGGCAGGACAGAGAGGGCTCCCTGGGAGGAGATGTCGGGCTGAGATGCCAGTGATGAGAAGGAGGCAGGCTGGGAAGAGCAGAGTGGGGAGAATTCCAGGCTGAGGAAACAGAAAATGCACAGGCTGCGAGCAGGATCAGAAAGAAGGCCAGTGCAGCGGGGAGGCAGGTATGAGGTCCCTCCCACCAAAGTGTGGAACTGGGCCACTGTAGAGACCTCCTCAACTGCCTCCTTCTCCCTCAAGTCTCCTGGCTCTTCTTCTCTTGGAGGAAAGAGAGGGGGCAGGGATGCAGGACAGCCGGGTTTGTACTTAGGCTCCTTCACTTACAAGCCATGTGACCTGGGGAGAGCATTGAACTCCTCTGGGGCTCAGTTTCCCCATCTGCAGAATGGGTATGGTTACCCCCACTTTGCAAGGCTGTTTCTGGGATGTGCGATAACATGCGGCACAGAGCAGGTGCTCGGGTCCCATTAGCAATGACGTTACTCCTTGTCCACTCCTGCGTCCCCTGCAGCCTGACACAACCCAGCAAGAGTCACCTTCTGATAGCACTTTCGGTTTTCCCTCTCCTGTCCCTCTGTCCACAGCCTTTCCCTCCTCCTCTCCTGCTTGGAGAATCAAGACCAAAGCCTTTGGCCCACAACATAAGGCACTCCACAGCACAGTCTCAAATTACTTTCTTAAAATCCTTTTTATTTCCACTAACAATGAATGAATACTTTCTCCTTGTAAAATACACTAACAATACAGTAATAAATTTTATAGAGAGTAAAACATCAAAGTCCTTCTTAATTCTCACTCTCTGCTCCCAAAATAACCTCTGCCAACAGTTTGCAGATATCCATCTGCCCTTTTTGCTTCATTTACGTACATATGCATACACACAGGCAAACACACATGTAATGTTTTACATAAATATGAATTCTTATGTTGGGGATCCAACCAACCCCACGAGGGAACACTTATCCCCCTGCACACATTTGCCCTGCTGAACCCCTCACCTGAAGTCCTCACGCCCCCTTCCTCTAGGCCTTTACTCTTTAGAAAGGCCTAGAAAGGCCTGGATCAAGTTCTGCAGGCCTCAAGCAGACTTCCCAGCTGCCCGCTGCCTCTTCTGAACCCCAAGGACAGTTATTTCAGTAAAACGTACGTTTTACACCAGATGAATGTGAAATCCTGCATTTGGCCCATGTGTGTGTGCTTCCTCGTATCCCTTTGCGGCTCTGGAACAAGCCTGGACACTGCAGTAAGCAACAATAGTCACGCTAATGTCCATAGCTCGTAGCTGACGTTTACTGAGCACTTGCATGTGTCAGACACCATAAGCACTTGTACACAAGCGTCACACAACTAGCAAGTGGGGGAGCCAGGATTCGGAGCCGACTCAGGGGCGATGCTCTCAGCTACCGTGATGTACTGACTCTGCCATGGTGGATCCCACTAAAGCCAGGTCACACGTGTCCGAGAGCCAGGTGAGGTCTGTTTCCCTTGGCGGCCTCTCCGGGAGCAGGCCGACCTTCCACCAGAGAAGAGCCTTGCCCTCCACATCACTCCCAGTCTCTGCCTGCGCCTCCCACCTCACCTCACCCTGCCTCGTTGCCTCCCAGCATCCCAGTCCTGATTCCTCCTTCTCAGCCCTGCTCACACCTTAGACTTACACCCACAGTTTGCTACCTCAACTCCAGCTTTCCTCCAGACAAGGCCTCAGCCTCATCGGGGTGTGCTTTTGGTAGCTCAGGAAAAATACAGCTTCTGATTGCCCTATTTGTGAATAATCAGTTCAACCCAAATCCTGCTGATGGGAGAAAGAGGGAGACCACTGTAGGCCTGAGACTGAGAGGGGGCACAAGTGCAGGTAGGGAACCTCCCAAAGCCAGGAAGGCTGGCCCTTCCACAGGTGTGGACACTCAGGAAGCTCCACTGGGGAAGGGAAGTGAGTAGGAGGCAGGCTGAACTTGACAGTGAGCATTAGTGATGGCAGACTCTCAGCAACTCCAATGTGTCATTCCCACCTCGGTCCTGCCGACTCAGTGAACTCTGACAGAGAGCAGGGCTTGCTCAGCCCGTCAGCCAAGTAACTTAAAAGCAAATTAGCTTCTATTAAGCCATGACATGATAATAATATAAGTATTTGTGAAGGAAGAGTTGTTAAGCAAATTTCCATTTTCCTGCTTACAGAGCTTTTTCCCAGGCAAACTTGTCAAAGCAAACCTCTCTAATTAGCTTATTGGCTGACACGATCCCCGGTACCTGTACCGCTAACTGAGGGTCAGCTCACGTGGTGTTTTGTTAAAAGTGTGTGCCTCAGTGGCTACAGGACTTATAACTTGAAAAAATTTTCTCCTGGCACTTTGATACGTCACAGAACATGCAACACAACTGAAAACCACACATATGGAAACTATTTAACAGCACTGCTAGTCAGTGAGACGGACTGAAAATCATCAAGTAGATGTTTTACTCTATTAAATTAATCCGGAAGTATTTTTTACTAAACGCTGCTCAATGCTGGTGATGTTGAGGTGAAACTGGTCCATTCCCTCCTAACGGAGGCCATGGTGAAGCAGCACCAGACTTTTGGGAAACTAGTTAACAGTGCACATCCAGAGAATGGAATGTTCCTGTCCCTTTGCTGAGTAGGAAAAATTTGGAGTCTTAACCAAAGGAAAAAAATCCCCCAAATAAAGTGCTAAACATTTTAGGATGCTTATTTCAACATAATCAAAAGTGGATGAACCTGAAAACTATAAATATCCAACCATAGTGGCTTGATTAAATAAGGTCTGACACAGCAACATTGTGTACATAGTGAACAAAAAACAGTAATTATGGGGAATATTTAGCAACAAGAAGTATATTTGTGATAAATGTTAATGAAAATAGGATACAACATGGAATGTTTAGTACAATCACATCTATGGGGGCATTTGACCAGAAGGGGTCCCAGCAATGAAAACAGTAGTGTCAGCATTGTGCAAGACTTTTTTAAAAATCAAAATTGCCTGTAACATGTTGATACTGTGTTTACAATGGAAATAAAAGAAATAGTTGAACTTGTACGTATTAACACTGAGATGGCTTTAATTGTTTTCCTCTGGGTGAAGCACGTCTGTTGTGGCTGGCATAATCAACCTTCTGCTCCCCATGAGCAGTTAGGCCTTTCAGCCTGTATTACTCCTTTATCTACCTCCATGTCCCGGGATAAAAGCCCAGCCTTTCCACACAGCACCATGGGAGACAGGGCTTGTGCCAGTTAATTTAGCAAAACTCAGTGGCATAATGACTCATCGTTGCCCTAAATCAAAGTGGTTCTTTTAAGTGGGAGAGTTGTAAAACTAATCCCTGCTTTTTGATCCTCGCCAGGCCGGGGGCAGGAGAGGTGGTCTTTAAGAAGTAAAATTAATGAGTTCAGTAAGGATTATGTACTTATTGTGCACTCCAACTGTGCTAAACCGTTTAGTGCAGGGAATAAACACCCAGATTCTGGAATCCGTGAACCTGGATTTGACTCCAGGTTGGCCTCTTACCAGCTGTGTGGCCTTTGATAAGTTACTCAACCACTCTGGTCCTCACTCTTATCATTCATTAAGTTGCTATTACATGTCAGACATTACGGTGGGCACTGGGGTTATTATGGGGGAAAGACAGAGGAGGCCCCTCCCATCCAGGGACTTGCAGTCACTATGACTTACATAAACAAGGAAACAAGTACAAACCAAGTAGTTACCACTGGTGATGACTTCACCAGAAGAAATAAATGGGGCTGGATAGAAGCTGGCATAGAGTTCCAGTTTCAGATACATTGTTCCAGAAAGTTCTCTTTGAGGAAATGTCTTTTAAGATCTAAAGAATGAGAAGGATCCAGTCTTAGAATAGCCTTGGGGAAGAAAGTCCCAGGCATTAAAAGACAAGTTGGAGATTATAAAAATACCCATTTCATAGGTGTGCTGTGGGCATTAAATGGGATGATGCTCCTACACCTGTTAGCCAGGTTTCTTACTTATGGCCCCTTGGCAAACAGCAGCCACGACCCTGTGTGTGATATCAAGGAAGGGACGTGCTGCGTGGAGTGAGAAGAGCTGAGTTTGAGTCATGGGTCCACTATTCTCCAGCAGAATGCCCTTAGCATGTTATTCACGCTCTCTGAGCCTCAGTTTCCCTACCCGTAAGAGGGGGTCAGATATGCAGTGTGTGGTATGGAGTACTTCATAAATAGCAATTATGAGGATGGCAATGACAGTGATGACGATGACGAAGACGATGATGATTCCAGCTGCGTGACCTTGAGCAAGCGACTTAACCTCTTAAAGTTCCATTTTTGTTATCTGAAATTGAGGGCAAAGGAGGGACTAAATACCTGCACAGACCACATGGCAGCTTTAAGTGGCACTGATGAATAGGGAAGCAGAACCACTCCTCACATGGACATTCACGTTGACATCCTAGCCGCTGGCTGTTGCCTGGCACATAGATAGATTTAATGACTGGACTGGACTGAATTGAACTGAATTCCTGCTCAGCAACTGTGCACAGTCTTTTATACCTCAGGGGCCAAAGCCAACACAGCGAAGATTGTCTGTAGATCCAAGGGCAAAGACCAGAATATGCATTTAGGCTTTCGAAGAATGTTTCCCGTATGCTGCCCCTTGTTCTTATCTCTTTTCTGCTTTGCAACAAAAATCTCAACATGCAACCTCCATATCTCTCTTACATGTCTCCCTTAGTACCCACTCCTACGACTAGAGCCTCTGGCCATAGAAGAGAGATTAGGCATCTGAAGAGGGGCAGTCCAGATATCTGTTGTCCCCTGTGTGGGGGAGTCATGTGGTGGAGTCCTTAGACAAGGACTCAACCATCTTTATGGCCCAGAAGGAATCCACTTGTCTCAAAACATCACTGAAGACTTTGTAGTGGAGACAGGAAAGATTATATACCCCACAGAAGACTCCGTACAATCCCCCTTTGCACACCTCCTCCCCAGACATCCCAAGGGGCTTGCCCTTGCTCACGTGCCACCAGCCTCACAGATTCAGGGCTTCTCTGCTCTCCACCATCTCCCTGTTCATACTCAGCCCCTCCCAAGCTGCTAACCTGCACCCATCAACAAAGAAAAGCTGCAGTAGCTGCCCTACCCTTCCTCCTTAGAAGTTATGAGGGTGGGTGTGGCAATTATAAACTATTTTTTTTCTTTTCATACACATTCTAAGAAGGCACTGCTTAATTGTCAGGCCACATGTTTGTCAAATGTTTCCTTAATCTTTGTCCAATCATTGTTCCTTGAGAATCGTTAGATTGGCAAAGTTGTAACAAACTGCTTTTAGTTCCAAGGGAAGAAAAAGGGTACTCTTAGTATGCGGTGAATAAATTGAAATATGTATATATATATATACATATATACACACACAAATACATATATAATATATATACTAATAATTACATACTATATACATTTGTGTATACATGCTTGTATATATATTTTTATGTACATATTTGCTTGAATATGTATGTCAAGTAAAGAGGGGGAACGAATGATGATGAAGGTGGGGCTTTTACTGAAACGGAAAAAAGCTTCTGGCTGGATGACACCAAGTTGTTATGACTTAATCTCATACAGGAAGGGATAAGTAGGTTCTGCTCAGAGTTAAAAATAAGCTTACAAAGAATACTGAGCAAGCCCCAGCACCTAACGTGCCAGTCATCCTTTCTCTGTAGAAGGGTAATTGCTCCTGATCTCTTGCAATTACCTTTTCTCTGAATCCAGCAAGGATAATCTCACGGGCAAAGTGAGATTCCTGAGTCATCAGTAATACCAGAGGGCTCAGTGGCCCAATGGAGAAATGTTTCTATTTTGGGTGACTTCTGAAATTATGCTTCTAATCCTGAGTGGAGAAAGTAAATAAGTCACTGTCAAGCTAGAGTTCCCCTGAAGTTCATTCAAGGAACTGGCCAAAGGGCTACGATGAGACAAAGAGCAGGAAGACATGTCACAGGTGAGATGTCTGCATGGCTTCTGCTCCACTTGGGAGAGAAACTCCACTTACTGGGTCATAAGTGTACAGTGAGCCCACATCAGTCAGATCCCTAGTGCTTAAGACCATCGTAGGAGTAAATTGTTGTGTATTCAACCACTGATCATTCAACTGCTATTAAGAGCCTACTATGTGCTCGCCAAACAGCCAGGCACCTATTACTCAACAGCTAATATATGCCAGACACTGTTCCGGTCTCTGGAAAAACACAGTGAAAGGCAGACAAAAATCTCAGACTCCAAATGACTTACTCTTTAGTTGAGGGGGTAGCAGTATTTAGCAATAAACTAATAAATATATATTAGGGTTTTCCTGGAGTGGTCCCAGTTTAGACACGTCATTCCAAAGAAATTATTAATGGCACCCTCTTTCACTTTCAAAAGTATTGGTTTGGAAGATAAATTATAAGGTCGCCCTACTGTTAAGTCAAGGAGGTTGGATTTATCAAAATGGTGACTGCAACAACTGCAGTTTAATTGGAATGTTGGGGAGAAAATCTAATTGGAGTAAGTTAAAGAAAGAATGTGTGAAGAAGCAATGGAGACTGTGAGTACAGACAATTCTTTTGAAGAGTTTTTATTCTGGAGGGAAACATAAAAATGGAGCAAATGTTGGTAGGGGTTGAGAGAGTTTACTTTTAATATGAGAGAAATAGCAGCATGTTTGTGTGTTGATGAGACTGATTGAGGGAGAAGGGAAATTCTGATGATGCAATGGGGAGTGAAGGGTGGAGACAACTGCTGGAGAGCTGTCCTCGGGTGGGAGAGAGGAGAGGAGAGCTAGTGTGGATGTGGAGGGAATGTCAGCGATAAGAGAGAGGACAATTTGTCTATCGTATAGGGAAGAAAGAGGATGGGTGGATAGATGGATGGATAGACAGAAGATACATAGATGGATGGATAGATAAATAGATAGATGATAGATAGATGATAGATAGATAGATAGATAGATAGAGATAGATAGATAGATAGATAGATAGATAGATAGATAGATAGATAGATAGATAACAGGCACAGATTCACATAGTTAAGTAGACGTGGTGGTGGATACTGGTGGAACTTTTCTTCATATTGCCTCAATTTTCTCAGCAAAGTAAGAATCAGGGCTTTCTTTGGTGGGGAAGCATATTAGAGGCCTGAGGAGAGAGGAGAACATATGAAATGGGCATCTGGGAGAGCAGGAGAGTAAATAGACCTGAGAAAGACACAAAGATGATCTGGCATCCCAGATGGCTGCTTGAGGTTTGTGGTCATCACTGTGATACAAGAGGGTCAGCATGGTTAGGGGCTTTATTTCCAGCCACTTTTGGGGTTTTTTTGGGGGGGAGGGTTTGGTGAGGAAGACTGGCCCTGAGCTAACACTTGTTGCCAATCTTCCTCTTTTCTGTGCCAATCTTCATCTATTTTGTATATGGGATGCCACAACAGCATGGCTTGATGAGCAGTGTGCAGGTCCACACCCAAGAATCCGAACCCCTGAACCCCAGGTTGGCGAAGTGGAAGGTGTGAATTTAACCACTACCCCACCAGGCCAGCCCCTTCCAGCCACTTTTGCTGCTCGAATGCAGACCTGAAGTTGTGGACAATGGATGCAACCAGCTTTGAGTTCTTGTCAGAGAACTAAGTTGAAATTATGAGGGAGTGAAGGTATGTGCAAGGCAGTGATTAGAATGTTGGACCATGGAACACATACTGGGTAGGGAGAGAAGTGAGGGTCATGGGGAGAGTGACTGACAGTGAATAATAGGTGGTAGGGTCACTGGACTGAAGGTTCTAGTGGAGTCCAAATGTTGGATTTGAGGTACTAAATCTAAGGAGGGACGTATCAATAAGAAACTAGGATATCAGGAAGTGAAATTATGGAGAGGGAATGTAATTACTGGTCATGACCATGGGAGTAGGAAAGTGAGGTATCACAGGGGACAAGACCATGAGTAATGTGCAGGTAAAAAACTAAGGGGCCAGTATATTGGAAGCATTGTCTAACTGTCTATTAGAACATACTATGCACCAAGCACTGTGTCAGCTCTTAAGGATATTTAGAGGGACAAGACAAATTTCGTTTGGGGTCACATCACAGTCTGATGGGAAAGTGAGGCACATAAAGAAATAATGGTGGATAAAGAAAATATGGTGTATATATATACAATGGAATATTTTTCAGCCACAAAAAGGAAGGAATTCTTGCTATTTGTGACAACATGGATGGCACTTAAGGGCATTATGCTAAGTGAAATACATCAGACAGAGAAAGAAAAATACTGTATGATCTCATTTACACGTGGAATCTAAAAATAACCTGAACTCATAGATACAGAAAGTAGAATGATGGTTGCCAGAGAAGGTGGGTGGGTGTGGGACAAATGGGTGAAGGCGGTCAAAAGTTAAAGAAAAAAAAAGAAATAATGATAGTATGATGTGGTAGGTGATATGTTGTGGATTCTCTTGAAAAAGTGGAGGATCTAGCAATATGAGCCAGCAGCCTGCCTGGCAAATCAGCTGGAGTCCATCACCATCCATCATCCATTTCTCTCATTGCATCATTACCCAGCCCTTGTGTGCATTGGGTCTTTAGACTCTGGCTGTGGGGTAGGTTAGAAAGCACAAACAGGGAAGTTCTTTTCCCATAGAAGGCACTCAGTAAATGCTTGTTAAAGAAAGGCAGAGAAAGAGGAGATGTTTCCTGGCAGAACCACCAGAATTTGATAACACACAGAATTTGGGGAGTAGAGAAGAAGAAATCAAAAACACTTCTGAGATGTCAAGCCTGGGCAGCTGAATAGAGAGTGCTATGTTGATGTGATTTAGATGTTCAGAGAGTTGAAATATCAGAGTTCACTGTGTGGATTAATGGCTTTGTTGATGGATCCAATAGCTGAAAAGTGAACCCACCTCAAAATGCCTGGACTAAGAGATATATGCAGAATCTACTTAACTCTGGATCCCACAAACAAAAATGTAATTTGGGGAAAGGTTGTAGCCTTAAAAAACCTTAAGTTTTCAAATTGGTCACATACATACAGAAACAAAGATATCCATCACACGTGGTTGGAAAATAATAAGAAGAGAATTTCCTGACAGCCCTTCTAGCCAGCTTCACCTTGAGTCTCTGGAGAAGGATGATTCTGTCTGAAAAAGCATGTTTCTCTGCTATTTCTCAGATAATAGATGGTCAGAGGGCAACAGAGGAATTAATTAACATCAGTTTTATCAAACAAAGACTGCCTGGGTGTCTTGGACTAAGAAACGGGAGGAAAAGGGTTTTGAAGTGTCCATAAGGAGTCAAACAAAGTTTCTTAAGACCTTTTCTCTGAAGATAGTAGTTGTAGTTTAATCTGAGTGACATTGAGTGCAATTGACAGGAAGAGCCAATAGTACCTTATGACACCATCAGACAAAGTTAGCATGAATCTTTTATGGCTGAAATACAACAGGAGGCCAAGTTTAAACTCCAGTACCTCAGAACAACTCACCTATAGATTCCTAAGTTGGCACCTTATTTCAAGATTCTAGTCCTTTTTATCACTTGTTCCTTTTGCTTAGAAAGTCCTTTCTGCTATTCTTTGATTGATAAAGGAACTTTTTATGTTAAGCTCATTTGGCCCCCTGTCAGAATTAAAATTAAGAACGACTTCTTTTGTGTACATCTTTACTCTAGAATCCATTTCACTGTATGGTAATTATTTATTTGTGGACATTCTCCTCACTCCAACTCAAATATTTATTGAATAAATGATTGAATGCCTACATTGCACTAAATATTTTGGACATAAGTGAAAAATCCAGACAACTCACCAAGTGATTTAGTGAACACAAGTGGAGCAACTACCTGACAACAAGTAACTGGATTTTTTAGTTAATTTTTCACTTTTAAAGCATATGATTGGCAAATTATCAACAGGATTCACAGAACATTTTCCTGCCCATTGCTTTGTTTTGTTGTTCTTGTTTATTTAATAAATGTAAATAAAACCTAAAGAGCCAGCTCTTTCCTGACTCTTAGGCCATGGTGAGGAATCAGCAACAAAAAATTCCACAGGATGCACTCTTCACATATGCTCCTGCAACTACACATCGTTGCATTTGTAATGGGAAGAGGGGTTTCAGTGCAGCTTCTTACATAGAGCCACCTCTACCTATCCCTTTTGTCACTTCACTCTTTAGCAGGAAGAAGAACCACTAATTTGATGTGTCAGAGTATAAAAATTAATAAGGCTATAATTACTAGTAGTCAGACTTGTATTTTTCTTTTAAAATATTTTAGGATAAAGCTCTTTCAATGTGAAAACTCACACCCCTCTCTTCTGAGAAATGTTCTTGTTTCATTTCTCTGGCAAGGTTCTAACACTTTGTTGAGACTTTAATTTTCTTTAACATAAACCTCTAGTTTGGGGAGATAAATGATGGTTTCTTTGTCAATAAGTGATAACTTTTTTTTTCTTTTTTTATTTTTTAATTTTTTGTTTATTGCAGTAACATTGGTTTATAACATTGTAAAAATTTCAGATGTACATCATTGTACTTCTATTTCTGCATAGATTACATCATGTTCACCACCAAAATACTAATTACAACCCATCACCACACACATGTACTGAATTATCCCTTTCACCCTCCTCCCTCCCCCCTTCCCCTCTGGTAACCACCAATCCAATCTCGGTACCTATGTGTTTGTTTACTGTTGTTATTATCTACTACTTAATGAAGGAAACCATACAGTATTTGACCTTCTCCCTCTGACTTATTTCACTTTGCATTATACCCTCAATATCCATCCATGTTGTCACAAATGGCTGGATTTCATCGTTTCTTATGGCTGAGTAGTATTCCGTTGTGTATATATACCACATCTTCTTTATCCATTCGTCCCTTGATGGGAAATAAGTGATAACTTACCTCTAGTACTATTGAACATCATACTATTTTACATTGTAGTATTCAACATTGCAAAATAAGTAGCCAGTGCAGTTAGACAAGAGAAATCATTTAAGAGCACAAGAATGGGGAAAGAAGAGGTAAGACTATCTCTATTTGGAGATGATATAACAGTATACCTGGAAAACCCCAGATAACCAAGGATAAAAAAAATAGCTCAAACAATAAAATAATTCAGTGAAATAGCAGGATATAAAATTAACATACAAAAATCAATAGCCTTCAGTGAGAGGATTCTGGGAAGAAGGCAGAGTAGGAAGCACCAGGAAGCTGTCTCCCCACCTAGACAACAATTGTACTTGCAGGATGTGTCTGATGTAATTATTTTTGAACCTACAAGCCTATTAAAGTCTTACAATTTTCAGGAGAAGGCTTTGGTAATAAATTGACATTAATTTCAGTCAATTTCAGCTCTTAGTACAGTTGTAACTACCACTCCCCATCCTTCAGCCCTATGGAAGGTAACTGTGCATGCATTGTGGGAGCCAATGTGGGCAAAAAGAACCCTCTCCTCCAAATATTGAGGGTCTGTGCTCTAATCATTTATAGCTGCTTCTGTCACAGAGGTGCAGACACAGAGGTGATGGCCATTGTTCTTGTACATTTCTCCTTGTTTCAAGCTCTTCTCCCTCTGGCTGAAGTAACTTATAGGGTATGTAAAGGGATGGTGCATTTTTTCCCCTAATTTTTCTTTATTTCCCTTTTTGGAAACCAGACATTAAATACTAGGACATTCAAAAGTAACCACATATACAGGGGAAATTAGAAAGTCACCGTACATGTCCAGGGAAAGGCACAGACTCAGAAAAGACCTGAAAAGACCTTAAGTTTATACCTCAATCTGAACCATAGCACAATGACAGCTTACATCAACCACAAAAACAAAAACAAAAAACAGCAAATCCTGGGGAAAGACAGGGAGCTGATTTCCAGAGTTATGACATTATTAGATTCAAATGTCCAATTTTCAACAAAAAATCACAAAGCATACAAAAAAACAGGAAAGTATGTTCCATTCAAATGAAAAAAATAAACCAACAGAAACTGTCCCTGCAAAAGACCTGAAGGAAGATCTACTAGACAAAGACTTTTAAACGACTATTTTAAAGACACTCAAAGTACTAAAGGAAGACATTGAGAAAATCAAGAAAATAATGTATGAACAAAATGGACATATCAATAATGTGATAGAAAACCTAAAAAGAAATAAAAACCAAACAAACAACTAGAGCTGAAAAGCACAATAACCGAAATGAAAAATTTACTAGCAGGATTCAAAGGCATAATTCATCAGGCAGAAGAAACAATCAGCAAAAATGAACAATGGGAATAATCAAATCTCAGGAACAGCAAGAAAAAAAAAGATTGAAGAAAAATGAACAGAACCTAAGGGAACTGTTGGACACCAGCAAACAGACTAGCATATGCATTGTGGGAGTCCTAGAGAAAGAAGAGAGAAAGGAGTAGAGAGAATATTTGATGAAATAATGGCCAAAAACTTCCCAAATTTGATGAAAGACACAAATATAAACATCCAAGAAGCTTAACAAAGTCCAAGTAGGATGAACTCAAAGAGACCCACAACAAGACACATTATAATCAAGCTGTTAAAAGACAAAGACAAAGAGACAATCTTGAAAGCAGCAAGAGAGAAGCAACACATCACATACAAGGAATCCTCAAAATGAATAACAGCAGATTTCTCATCATAAATTTTGGAGGCCAACTGGGTTGATATATTAAAAATGCTAAAAGAAAAAGTGTCAAACAGGAATCCTATATCTGGCAAAACTATCCTTCAAAAGTTAGGGATAAATTAAGATATTCCTAGATAAACAAAATCTGAGGGAGTTCATTACCACTAGACCTGCCCTACAAGAAATGCTAAGGGGAGTCTTGCAGGTTGAAATGAAAGGACACAAGACAGTAACTTGAAGCCAAATGCAGAAATAAATATTTCAATACAGGTAAACACATGGGCAATTTTAAAACTAGTCTTACAGTAACAATGGTTATAACTCCACTTTCAGTTTTCTAAATGACTTAAGAAACTAAGGGTCGGCCCAGTGGTGTATCAGTTAAGTTCACGTGCTCCACTTCGGTGGCCCGGGGTTTACTGGTTCAGATGCTGGGAGCAGACATACCACCACTTGTCAAGCCATGCTGAGGTGGCATCTCACATAGAGCAACTAGAAGGACATACAACTATGACATACAACTATCTACTGGGGCTTTGGGGAGAAAAAGGGAAAAAAGGAGGAAGATTGGCAACAGATGTTAGCTTAGGGCCAATCTTCCTCAAAAAAAAAGAAAGAAAGAAACTAATGCATTAAAAATTAATAGTTTTTGAGTGATATCAGCATCATGGTGGAGTGAGGTTTTCCCTTTGTCTCTCCCCTCTAAGTTACAACTAAATGGAGATTCATTAACCAACAGAGTATTCCCTATGCAACACAACATGATGCCTGAGAGATCCAGAGAGCTACACAACCGAAGGTGGGTGGACTGGATCCCCGGGAAGCAGTGGCACTAGGGAAGTGGCACTTTCCCCTTCCCAGCAGCAATGATCAAGGTCCTGGATCCTCACATACTGGCTGGTGCAACTGTGAGTGGATGCAGGGGAAGCCTGGCCCACAAGTGAATGCTTTTGGAGTAGTATCTCGCCTGTGAGAGAACTCATCATGCCAAGGCAGCCCTACCTATGTGAACATTCCCTATCAAGTGGCAGTGGCTCAGCCACTGTGAAGGAACTCAGCCAATGCAAGCAGGACCCACTGAGCAGCTGCAGCAATCCAGTACAAAAGGAGTGGCTCAACAGACACAACTACAAGAAGATGGGGCAGGATCAGAAAACACAGCTCCTGTCCCCCACCCCCAGAAGTGGCAGGTGGAATGTGTGCCCTGATACTACTACAAATGCACCAGCAGAGGATCAATTCATCAAACACCATGAAGAACTACAGTAACACTGCAGAGCAGAAGGAAAATGACAAGTCTCCGGAGACCAAACCTGAAGTCACAGATCACAATCTAAACGACAGAGAATTCAAAATAGTAGTCATAAAGAAACTCAATGAATTACAAGAAAACACAGAAAGACAATTAAATGAGCTCAGGAATAAACTTAGTGAACAGAAGCAATACTTCACCAAAGAGACTGAAGCCCTTAAAAAAAAAAAAAAAAAAACTATACAGAAATTTTGGATGTGAAGAACACAATTAATGAGATAAAAAATAATGTAGAAAACAAAAAACAGAGCAGACCTTAAGGAGGACAAAACTATTGAATTAGAAGATAGAGGGCCGGCCCCGTGGCTTGGTGGTTGAGTGAGCGCGTTCCACTGCTGGCGACCCGGGTTCGGATCCCGGGCTCGCACCGACGTGCTGCTTCTCCGGCCATGCTGAGGCCGCGTCCCACATACAGCAACTAGAAGGATGTGCAACTATGACACACAACTATCTACTGGGGCGTTGGGGGGAAAAAATAAATAAAAATAAAATCTTTAAAAAAAAAAAAAAAGAAGATAGAAATATGGAAATGCTTTAGGTGGAGGAGGAGAGAGAAATAAGATTTTTAAAAAATGAAGAAATTCTTCAGGAAATATCTGGCACAATTAGGAAAAACAACATAAGGATTATAGGTATTCTAGAGGGAGAAGAGAAGGAGAAAG
The DNA here is from genome assembly GCF_057802395.1 of Ceratotherium simum simum. Lineage (NCBI taxonomy): Eukaryota > Metazoa > Chordata > Mammalia > Perissodactyla > Rhinocerotidae > Ceratotherium > Ceratotherium simum. Next base: position 5,816,013 of record NC_141903.1, read on the forward strand.
GAGCAGAGAACCTATTCAAAGAAATAATAACTGACAACTTCCCAAACCTGGGGAAGGAACTGGACTTACAATTACAGGAAACCAATAGAACTCTTAATTATATCAATGCAAAAAGACCTTCTCCAAGGCATATAATAGTAAAACTGGCAAAAGTCAATGAAAAAGAAAAAATATTAAGGGCAGCAAGGCAGAAGAAAATAATCTACAAAGGAACACCTATCAGGCTTTCAGCAGATTTCTGAGCAAAAACATTACAGGCTAGGAGAGAATAGAAGGAAACATTCAAAACACTGAAAGACAAAAACTTTCAGCTAAGAATACTCTGTTCAGTGAAATTATCCTTCAGATTTTATAGAGAAATAAAAGCTTTCACAGATAAACAAAAGCTGAGGGAATTCATCACCGCTAGACCTGCCTTACGAGAAACATTGAAAGGAACCCTCCTACCTGAAACAAAAAGGCAAAGTTTTACAAAGCTTTGAGCAAGGAGATAGACAGACAAAATCAGAAAATTGGAGCTCTCTATCAGAATAGCCAGGCAAACTTAATTATAACAGAAAAGATAAAGGAAAGGAAACCATCAAAAATAACTGTAAACAGTTCAATTTAGTCACAAACTCACAACACAAAACAGAATAATTTGTAACAACAATAACTCAGATGGAGAAGAGGAAAGGGATGGAACCTGCATAGGCTAATGGAGATAAGAGGCTGTTAGAAAATCATGCAGAAATAGAAGTACAATGATGTACACCTGAAATTTTTACAATGTCATAAACCAATGTTACTGCAATAAACAAAAAATTAAAAAAAAAGAAAACCAACTATCTCATTTACAAGATATTTTATACAAACCTCGTGGTAATCACTAAATAAAAAATCAGAGCAGAGTCAAAAATTATAAATAAAGATAATACCGAGAAAACCATCACAGAAAACCACCAAACTGAAATAGCAGTCATAAAGACAAGGGAAAAGAAACAATGGAAATATAGAACAACTAGAAAACAAGAGCTAAAATGTCAGTATTAGGCCCTCATGTATCAATAATCACTGTAAATGTAAATAGATTGAATTCTCCAATCGAAAGACACAGAGTGGCTGGATGGATTAAAAACAAGACCCAACAATTTGCTGCCTCCAGGAAACACATCTCAGCTCTAAGGACAAACGTAGGCTTGGAGTGAAGGGATGGAAGATGATACTCCAAGCAAATGGCAAGCAAAAGAAAGCAGGTGTTGCCATACTTACATCAGACAACGCAGAATTCAAGATAAAAAAGATAACGAGAGACAAAGAGGGGCAGTATATAATGATAAAAGGGACCTTCCACCAAGAGGACATAATACATGAATATATATGCACCTGACACCAGAGCACCTAAGTATATAAAGCAACTATTAACAGACCTAAAGGGAGACATTTACAGCAACACAATAATAGTAGGGGACCTCAACACCCCGCTAACATCAATGGATAGATCACCCAGACAGAAAATCAATAAGGAAATAGTGGACTTAAATGAAGCACTAGATCAGATGGACTTAATAGATATATATGGGACATTCCATACAAAAACAGCAAAATATACATTCCACTCAAGTGCACATGGAACATTCTCAAACATAGACCATATATTGAGAAACAAAGCAAGCCTCAATAAACTTAAAAAGACTGAAATCATGTCAAGCATCTTTTCTGACCACAATGCTATGAAACCAGAAATCAACTGCAAGAAAAAAGGGAGGAAGTCACAAATATATGGAGACTAAAAACATGCTACTGAACAATCATTGGATCAATGAAGAAATCAAAAGGGAAACAAAAAAATACATAGAGACAAATGAAAATGAAAACACAACATACCAACTCTTATGGGATGCAACAAAAGTGGTTCTAAGAGGGAAATATATCACAATACAGGCCTACATCAACAAACAAGAAAAATCTCAAATAAGCAATTTTAAACCACACCTAACAGAATTAGAAAAAGAAGAACAACCAAAGCCCAAAGTCAGCAGAAGGAGGTAAATAAAAATTACAGCAGAAATAGATGAAATAGAGGCTAAAAAAAAAAAAGTAGAAAGGATCAATGAAACTAAGAGCTGGTTCTTGGAGAAGATAAACAAAATTGACAAACTCTTAGCCAGATTCACTAAGAAAAAAAGAGAGAAACCTCAAATAAATAAAAGTAAAAATGAAAGAGGAGAGATTACAATGGGTACCACAGAAATACAAAGGATTATAAAAGAATACTATGAAAAATTATATGCCAACAAATTGGATAACCTAGAAGAAATGGATAAATTCTTAGACTCATACAACCTCTCAAAACTGAATCAAGAAGAAATAGAGAATCTGAATAGACCAATTACAAGTAAAGAGATCAAAACAGTAATCAAAAACTTCCCCAAAAGCAAAAGTCCAGGGGCAGATAGCTTCTATGGAGAATTCTACCAAACATTCAAAGAAGATTTAACACCTATCCTTCTCAAACTATTCTGAAAAATTGAAGAAGATGGGACATTTTCTAACTCGCTCTATGAGGCTGACATTACCCTGATACCAAAACCAGACAAGAACAACACAAAAAAGGAAAATTACAGGCCATTACAGCTGAAGAACATAGATGCAAAAATCCTCAACAAAATATTAGCAAATTGAATAGAGCAACATATTAAAAATATCATACACCATGATTAAGTGAAATTTATATCAGGGATGCAGGGATGGTTCAACATCCTCATATCAATCAATATGATACATACACCACATTAACAAAATGAGGAATAAAATCACATAATCGTCTCAATAGATGCAGAGAAAGCATTTGACAAGATCCAATATACATTTGTGATAAAAAAAAAAACCTCTCAATAAAATGGGTATAGAAGGAGAGTACATCAACATAATAAAGGCCACATATGACAAACCCACAGCCAACATCATATTCAATGGCAAAAAACTGAAAGCCATCTCTCTGGGAACAGGAACAAGACAAGGGTGTCCACGCACGACTGGAGGTTTTGGCCAGAGCAATTAGGCAAGAAAAAGAAATGAAGGCATTCAAATTGGAAAGGAAGAATTAAAACTCTCACTGTTTGTGGATGGCATGATTCTATACAGAGAAAACCCTAAAGAATCCACCAGAAAACTATTAGAAATAATCACCAACTACAGCAAACTTGCAAGGTACAAAATCAACTTACAAAAATCAGTTGCATTTCTATATGCTAACAAACTAGCAGAAAGAGAAGTCAAGAATATAATTCCATTTACAATTGCAAAAAAAAGAATAAAATATCTAAGAATAAATTTAATCAAGGAGGTGAAAGACCTATACACTTTAAACTATAAGACATTATTGAAAAAAAGCAAGGAAGACATAAAAATATGGAAAGATATCCCATGCTCATGGATTGGAAGAATAAACATAGTTAAAATGTCCATATTACCTAAAACAATCTACAGATTCGATGCAATCTCAATCAGAATCCTAATGACATTCTTCCTGGAAATAGAACAAACAATCCTAAAATTTATGTGGAACAACAAAAGACCCTGAATAGCTAAAGCAATCCTGAGAGAAAAGGACAAAGCCTGAGACATCACAATCCCTGACTTCAAAATGTGCTACGAAGCTATAGCAATCAAAACAGCATGGTACTGGCAGAAAAACAGACACACAGACCAATGGAACAGATTTGAAAGCCCAGAAATAAAGCCACACATCTATGGACAGCTAAACTTTGAGAAAGGAGCCAAGAACATACAATGGAGAAAGGAAAGTCTCTTCAATAAATAGTGTAGGGAAACTGGATGGCCAAATGCAGAGAGTGAAAGTAGACGGTTATCTTACATCATACACAAAAATTAACTCAAAATGGATTAAAGACTTGAAAGTAAGACCTGAAACCATAAAACTCCCAGAGGAAAATATAGGCAGTACCCTCTTTGACATTGGTCTTAGCAGTATCCTTTTAAATACCACGTCTACTCAAGCAAGGGAAACAAAAGAAAAAATAAATGAATGGGACTACATCAGACTAAGAAGCTTCTTCAAGGCAAAGGAAACCATCAACAAAATGAAAAGACAACCCACCAACTGGGATAAAATTTTTGCAAATCATATATCTGATGGGGTTAATTTCCAAAATACATGAAGAACTCATACAACTCAACAAAAAAAAAATTAAAAAACAGATCAAAAAATGGGCAGAGGATATGAACAGACATTTTTCCAAAGAAGATATATAGATGGCCAAAAGGCACATGAAAAGATGTTCAACATCACTAATTATTAGAGAAATACAAATCAAAACTGCAATGAGATATCACCTTATACCCATCAGAATGGTTATAGTTAACAAGACAAAAAATAACAAATGTTGGAGAGGATATGGAGGAAAGGGAACCCTCATACACTGCTGGTGGGAATGCAAACTGGTGCAGCATCCATGGTAAACAGTATGGAGAATTCTCAAAAAATTAAAAATAGAAATACCATATGATCCAGCCATCCCCCTACTGGGTATTTATCCAAAGAACTTGACACCAACAATTCAAAGAGATTTATGCACCCCTATGTTCATTGCAGCATTATTCACAATAGCCAAGATGTGGAAGCAACCCAAGTGTCCATCAAATCATGGATGGATAAGGAAGATATGGTGTATATATATAGAATGGAATAGTACTCAGCCACAAAAAAGACAAAATTCTCCTATTTGCAACAACATGGATGGACCTTGAAGGTATTATGTTAAATGAAATAAGCCAGGCAGAGAAAGACAAACATCATATGATTTGATCCATATGTGGAAGATAAACAAACATGGATAAACAGAACAGATTAGTGGTTACCAGAGGGGGAAGTGAGGGGAAATGGTGAAAGGGGTAAAGCAGCACATATATATATATATAGTGATGTGTAAAAACTAAACTATTGGGTGTGAGCAAGATGCAGTCTATAGAGAAACTGATATAATAATGTACACCTGAAATTATACAATGTTATAAATCAATATGACCTCAATAAAATAATTAAAAACAATTAATAGTTTTTAAAAAATTAATAAACTTCATATATACAAACAATAAACAGATGACATACTTTTGGAGAAAGCTCCATTTAAAATAGTAACTAAGATTTAAAAGTTAGGAATAAATTTAACAAGAAATGTATTACACACAAAGCTTACATGAAAAATATTTTTAAATACTCCTGAAAGACAGAATAAGCTTCATAGGTAGGGAAGGTAAACCCATATGCAGAGTGACTATTCCAATAAGAACAAAGCATTGCTCCTTTTATAGTGGAATCTGTTCAATGTAATCAGTTTTCCACAAGATAATGAGCTGATTGCCAGTTGCCCCAGGAAATGGTGCCATGTCAAAGTCTCAGTGTTGGTCTCTGCTGCTGGTAGATTTAGCATTCAGTAGTGATTACAGCCAAGTCAGTCTTGGTGAATAGAAGTCTATGTTGCTGAGCCCCCTATGTAATGTCCATCACTGCCACTTTGACCACTTTGTTCATGGGCCCATCAGGAAATGACAGAGGTGGCTGGAGTAGGAGGCTGACTCATGTTCACAGAGCAGACAACCATTAATTTCCTTTCCCCTGAGGTCCACTCTTTGGTAAGCATCCACACAGAATACAAATATCTTTACAGTCTGTGCCCATTAAGGTCCATCCACATACCTCTTCTCTAGACTTGCCACCAATTAACTGATGATATTTCTTCCAACTCACGGATCATCGAACCAAACTTTTACCACAGGCCATAAGACAATGTACATCGGTATCTCCTGCCATGTCTCCTTCTATGCAAAGTGAACAATTGAGTGCATTATTCAAAGTTTTACCCACTGGGAGGATTTCTCTTCACTACTATTCCTCAGATCCATCCCAGAGTGGAGCTATAGCACTGTACCTGTCCACTTTGGGTTGGTACCTGAATATCATATAAGCTAAGCATAAATTTTTCTCTTTCTCAAGATAGTTGACATAGGTAACTTGTCATAAGGCCACAGGTGAAGACTGAGAGAGAGAAGGCAAAGTAGCAGGAATAGGGGACATGAACATTTGAGCCACTTCCTCGTGGAATTTCTTTGTACCTTCATGGCCTACTTGAGCTTCATCTCATATATACCACTCCCATTTAATGTTGGAGTGCTGCTGTGCACCCCCAACTTTATGGCTTTGTGGGTCAGACGACACCCCATTCATGATGGGCAGGTCAGCTCACATGGTGACATGGTCAAGTATTCAGTCTCTGATAAGGCCTAGTAACAAGCCAAAAACTGCTTCTCAAAAAGAGAGTAGTTATTCACAGAAAATAGCATGTCTTTGCTCAAAAATACTAAGGGCCTGCACTGTGATTCACCTATAGAGATATTCCAAAGGCTTCCTAAATAGCATCCCTATCTGGACACTTGAAGGACCATGGTATATGCTGGGTCATACAGTTCAAGTGGCAGAGCAGCTTGGATAGCAGCCTTTATGTGTTGCAGAACCTTTTATTGTTGAGGTACCACTCAAAACTGGCAGCTTTTCAGATTAACCAGTAAACAGATTCAAGTTAAGTATATATTGCCTCCAAAATCCAAAGTCGCCCACTAGGCATCTTTTCTCTTAGCAGTAGAAAGGACCAGATCAACAACTTGTCCTTTACCTTGGAAGAGATATCTTGAGAGATTCTGGATCACTGGGCCCCTAGAAATTTCACCAAGGTGGCAGGACCTTGAAGTTTTCTGGTATCTGTTTCCCACCATTTCATATGCAGGTGTCTTGCTAGTGTGTCTAAAGCAGTTGCTGCTTCCTGCTCATCAGATACAATCAGCATAGTACCATCTTTTAATGGACCAGCACGATATCCTGTAGAAGGAAAGTCAATCAAGGTCTCTGAAGACTCTATTAAAACTAAGGACTAGAAAGTCATACACTCCTGAGTTGGGACAGTGAAGGTATGTTGTTGGCTTTGCTAGCTGAAAGCAAATTGCCTTCGATGGTCTTTACCAAAAGATAAAAAGAAGCGAACATTTGCCAATCAATAGCTGCACATCAGGTGCCAGAAGATGTGATGGTTTGCTTCAGCAACAAAACCACATCTGAACCAGTGGCTGCAACTGGAGTAACCACTTGGTTAATTTTGTAATAAATCGCTGTTGTTCTCTACAGTCTGTCTTCTATACAGGTCAAATAGGTGAGCCGAATGGGGATATGGTAGAAATCACCACCACTGCATCATTCAAGTCCTTGATGGTGGCACTAATATCTACAATCTCTCTAGGAATACGGTTTGCTATTTTCATTGGCAGACACAATTCTATTGGCTTTCACTTGATCCTTCCCATATAATAGCCCTCATTCCATGGGTCATGTAACCCATGTAGGGATTCTGAATGTTACTGAGTGTGTATATTGCAACTATGCGTTTCAGAACCTGGAAGTAACCACAGGGTGGGTTCTGGGGCCCACTAGGCCCACTGGGAGACAGAATTGAGCTAAAACTCTATTGGTCTCCTGACCTCCATAAGCCCCTACCCAGGCTGGTGGGCCACAATGATGGTTTGGGTCTTCAGAAATTAGTGTCAGTTCAGAGTCAGCATCCAGTGATCACTGACAAGTCTGATTATTTCTCCTTCCCCAGTGTGGAGTCACCCTGGTAAAAAGTCACAGATTCCTTTGGGAAAGACTGCAGAAGAAGATTAACAATGTACATTTTTGGCAGTGTAGCAGGGACCTTCTTCAAGGGGATCCAGCTTCCCTTTCATTCAAAGAGTTCTGGGTCTATAAATTGGCTCATGTCTAAGAATTGACTGAAGGGTCATGATTCTGGTTTGATTCTTCAAGCCAGAGTTCTGATCATTACATCTAGAGCTTTTCTGCTTATTCAGATCAAGTAAGACTTTAGTAGGCTGCCCATCTATTTCAGTTTTAGAGATGCCATGATCGACTAGCTGATAATCAAAAAATATCCGCAATTCAGACTGCTCTGATTACTGCTTTGGTTCCTCTGTCCATTACCCTAGCCATGTTCACCTTGTCTTTGATGATTAAGTGCCACTTCTTAGTCTCTACCACCTCAGATCCTATTACCTCCACTGCATTAGCGGTCCTAGTTCAATGGCAGCAATTCTCACGGTAATTTCTGACTTCAGAAAAGAGATACCACAGAGAGCTTCAAGGATGCTAGGGTTCCCACACACAAATTTATTTCTCAAACGATGGTAAAGAACATGTCCTCTGGACCCTCCCAGGGAGTGTGAGTAAGTCTTCAATGATAAATGCACTCTAGCATTTGTGGAGTAGGAAGAAATTTTCCTCTACCTTTATAGGTTCTTCAGACTGGCCTAAGAATTAAATTGACATGAGACAGATTAACAAGAGAAAATCAAATTTAATTTTGTACATATGCATATCCCATATACATGAGAAGTTCATAGACAAACAGGTAAAATGAGGTATATATGCCATCTTAAGCTAAAGAATGGGATAGGGGCCTGAGGCTTCAGAGGGGAGGAGGGTAATTCATGGGATGATAAGAAGAGCAGATGATCAGTAATTAGAGGTTTGTGCTGCCATACAGATAGGTCGTAACAATTTATTTCTGGTAATAATTCTTAGTATGGGTATGACCCCTAATTTAAATTCTTTAAGAGAGAGGTAGAAGTTTCTCTTGAGCCTACAGGGTCTTGATTGTCCTTAGCTCAAAATATTCCACATGCCAAAGTGGCACACCTTGAGGAGGCCTGTTCTGAATCCCTTCAGTCCTGCCTTTGAAACTTCATGAGAAGTTTCACATTCCAGAAGTTGGGTTGGTAGATTGCTCCATCTCACTGAACCAATCTCTTAGTTCTGAGAACAGGTCAGTTCAGTTAAACAGTTGTATCTCACTTCGGGAGGTGGTGATGCAGATGGGCTCCCAAAGCTAGGCCTATGGGTGCAAGCATTCAGATATTTAATAAGAAGAATTTCTATGGAAACAAAAGAAAAACAATGGTTAATGATTGGAGCAGACTATAATTCCAGTTTCTGAGTTCTGAAGGCAATCAGTTGAGGAGATTTCTAGATGTCCAGCTCAGAGCATTTTCAGATGGAGTGAGGGCAGGCAATGGCAATCTGACAGATTTTCTTAGTTTGAAGTTTGAATGTCTCTGATGATTTTTCTGAGTGGCCCATACAGCAACATGTATAAAGACTGTCCATACATTAGTTGCTGTGGTGATTTCTCAGAAATTTATATCATGTTGTTCAGCTTCAGTTTACAGGGCTTCAGGTAAAAGGTCAGTTTTAGTTCTCAATAATTCCAAGTCAAAAGGTGGAAGGAAATTGGATATATTAGTTTGGAGGGTTGTAGTCAGGTATTGGAAAAAACTACAAGAATTCAGAATCCAGTCCAGTTTACAGGTAGTAAACAAAACCTTAAAAGACAATGAACAGCACTAGAATCTAATATCCACAAAGGTGTATTATAGTTTCTATCGAAACACAATTTTTCCCTCTAAAATCATCCTCATTTCTATTAAAGATAATCACAGTAAAACTAATTGGTTTGTAAAATAAGTCTAGTTTCAATAAACTTGGCCTGTTATTTTTGTAAGTGCAGCAAGAGTAGCGATCGGTCATATGGGCTCTTTTAAATCTGATTTGCCAAACCTTTCATAAGGAATCTCCAGATTGAACTTTTGAAAGTCTTTCAAGGCTAGGAAACCAAGCCAAGGACTTGCCATCAGACTTGCCTGCAATACCTATAGATTTGGGTGAACCCCTCTCTTCTCAAGGTTTCCAAAATATCTTGAGGTTCCTGCATCTGCCAGGAGTGACCTTTCTTACTCAGCTGGTAAGGCTGCTGGGAACCCCGTGAGCAAGGTACTAGGCCAAAATTTCCAAAGGGCTTTATTGGCTACATAAAGTCCATCTTGGTTCCTTAAATGTTTTTGATCATATCTGAGGCTATACACATTTTCTCTCAAATAGGACATTCCAGTCAAAGTCTTGGTAACATAACCAATTTCCAATTGTGTCCTGCTACAAGGAGAACAGATTTTTATTGAACTTATGCAAATAACTGTATTGCCATGAAAATAAGAATACTCACTAAATTTCTGAATTCTGGAGGGATCAGGTGGGGAGAAAAAAATAAATGCTTCAATTCTGCTTACAAAGGTATAATTTACCAATTGCTGTAGTCACAGTCAGCTTAAGAGAAAAAATTTCCTTATATTTGGAAAACAAAAGATTAAAAAAAGTAATATTTTAGACAAAAAGTCATAAAAATTATAATCATATTTATCAGTTAATTCAATCTTATTTAATTCTTGTTGATCTTGATCTTTTATTAGCAGTTTTATGACACTATCAGTTTTTCCATTAGAGTTCTGACATTTCTTACCCAATTCAGTGGTATTATCTGAAAGTTATCAGAAACCTATACTTGTCAAAAAGTCTTTTCTATGAACGTTCTCGAAGATGGAGCATTTTTGCAAAAGCATCACAGTAAAACAATACCTGTCTATAAATAAAAGAAAACAACATTATAATGCAATTGACAAAGTAACTTGGTTATTTTTATGACATACAACATTTAAAGAGAATAACTAGAATTACAAGTGATAACGTGATACCAGGACATATCAGAATTTTAAAAATTTTATATAACTTTAAGAACACTTATATTAATAATAACAACCCATACAATGTAACCTAAGAAGCTTTATCATCATTTATTTGACAATGCCTTCCCAAGTAATTTAACATACCAAGTAAGCCTAATTAGTTTAACTTCTCTCTTTTTATAAGGAGAGAAAAACAATCTTTTGAGGCATTCCAGGACCCTCTGGAAAACCTCAAAATTATTTTCAGGTCAAAAAGAATTCATTTAGAATTTGATTTGGGGAAATTGGTCAGAAACATGAAAAGGTTTTAAAACACTTGGGGAAATAGGATAATAGTTCTCTGTTTAACAATGTTTAGTTATCCATTTAACCATGGGGATAATTAAAGACTTTAAGGAAAATACAGAAAATTTAATGGTTGTAAGAAAACTTTAGCTCTTGTAATTAAAGACCTGATAAAAACAGCACAGGAAATTATTTTGATACAACATAAAATCCCCACCTTTTAGGCAGACTACTCAAGGTAAAGAAAAACCTTTCATAATCTTTCTATCAAGAGCAAACTAAAAGCCCAGGAAAACCTTGTTTGTTTAACAGAGAGAAAACCAAATTTTAATTTGGCAATAGCTTACTTTTGATATTAAAACTCATTTACTTAATGAAATTCATTCCAATCTTAGCCAGTTTGACTATGCATAAGATTATTTTCTCAGGGTTCCTTTTCCATAAAACTTATATAACTTTTTTTTTTTTTTTTTACATTTATAGTTAGTCCTGTACTTTCTCTTTCTCTCTCTTTCTCTTTTTTTTTCTTTTTTTTTCTTTTTACTGAAAAACATACATTTCATACTAAGGTATTTCCCTTATTTTACTAGTTTTAATTACATACATTAATTAGAATTTTTAATCCTAAGAAACCTAAATTTCCAGTTATAACTAAGAAGTAAGCAATTATGAACCATCTTCCATGCCAGCATTCTTAATTTATTTGTGTATTTATTTTTTTCAAACTATTTTATTGAGGACATAATAGTTTATAGCATTGTGTAATTTCAGGTATACATTATTATTTATCAGTTTCCGTGTAGACTGCATCGTGCTCACACCCAATAGTCTAATTTTTATCCATCACCATACATACGTGTGCCTTTACCTCTTTTTTCCCACGCACCAACCCCCTTCACCTCAGCTAACCACCAATCTGTTCTTTTTATCAACGTGTTCGTTTATGTTCCACATGTGAGTGTAATCATATGGTGTTTGTCTTTCTCTGTCTGGCTTATTTCACTTAACATCATACCCTCAAGGTCCATCCATGTTGTTGCAAATAGGACAATTTTGTCTTTTTTTTTGGCTGAGTAGTATTCCATTGTGTCTGTGTGTGTGTGTGTATATATATATATATATACATACCACATCTTCTTTATCCATTCATCACTTGATGGGCACTTGGGTTGCTTCCACATCTTATCTATTGTACCTAATGCTGCAGTGAACATAGGGGTGTATAAATCTCTTTGAATTGTTGGTTTCAAGTTCTTTGGATAAATACCCAGTAGGGGGATAGCTAGATCATATGGTATTTCATTTTACATTTTTTGAAGAATCTCCATACTGTTTTCAATAGTGGCTACAACAGTTTGTATTCCCAAGAGCAGTGTATAAGTGTTCTCTTTTCTCCACATGCTCTCCAACATTTGTGTTTTTTTGTCTTCCTAATTATAGCTATTCTGACAGGTGTAAGGTGATATTTCACTGTAATTTTGATTTGCATTTCCCTAATAATTAGTGATGTTGAACATCTTTTCATGTGCCTTTTGGCCATCTATATATCTTCTTTGGAAAAATGTCTATTCATATTCTCTGCCCATTTTTTGATCAGGTTGTTTGTTTTTATGTTGTTGAGTTGTATGAGTCTTTATATATTTTGGAGATTAACCTCTTGTCAGATATATGATTTGCAAATATTTTCTCCCAGTTGGTAGGTTGTCTTTTCATTTTGCTGGTGGTTTCCTTTGCCTTGAAGAAGCTTTTTAGTCTGATGTAGTCCCACCATTCGTTTATTATTTTTTTATTTCCCTTGTGTGAGTAGACATGGCATTCGAAAAGATGCTGCTAAGACCAATATCAAAGAGGTTACTGTCTATATTTTTTTTCTAGGGGTTTTATGGTTTCAGGTCTTACTTTCAAGTCTTTAATCCATTTTGAGTTAATTTTTGTGTATGGTGTAAGATAATGGTCTACTTTCACTCTCTGCATTTGGCCGCCCAGTTTTCCCTATACTATTGAAGAGTCTTTCCTTTCTCCATTGTATGTTCTTGGCTCCTTTCTCAAAGTTTAGCTGTCCATAGATGTGTGGCTTTATTTCTGGGCTTTCAAATCTGTTCTATTGGTCTGTGTGTCTGTTTTTCTGCCAGTACCATGCTGTTTTGATTACTATAGCTTTGTAGCATATTTTGAAGTCAGGAATTGTGATGCCTTCAGCTTTGTCCTTTTTGCTCAGGATTGCATTGGCTATTCGGGGTCTTTTGTTGTTCCATATAAATTTTAGGATTGTTTGTTCTATTTCCATGAAGAATGTCATTAGGATACTTATTGGGATTGCATTGAATCTGTAGACTGTTTTAGGTAATATGGACATTTTAACTATGTGTATTCTTCCAATCTGTGAGCATGGAATATCTTTCCATTTTATTATATCTTCCTTGATTTCTTTCAATAATGTCTTATAGTTTTCAGTGTGTAGGTCTTTTACCTCCTTGGTTAAATTTATTCCTAGATATTTTGTTCTTTTTGTTATGATTGTAAATGGGATTGTATTCTTGACTTCTCTTCCTGCTAGTTTGTGATTAGTGTACAGAAATGCAGCTGATTTTTGTATGTTGATTTTGTACTCTGCATCTTTGCTATAGTTGTTGATTATTTCTAATAGTTTTCTGGTGGATTTTTTAGGGTTTTCTATATATAGAACAATGTGATCTGCAAACAGAAAGAGGTTCAATTCTTCCTTTCCAATTTAGATACCCTTTATTTCTTTTTCTTGCCAAATTGCTCTGGCCACAACCTCCATTACTATGTTGAATAGGCGTGGTGAGAGTGGGCACCCTTGTCTTGTTCCAGTCTCAGAGACTTTCAGTTTTTCACCACTGAGTATGATGTTGGCTGTCGGTTTGTCATATACAGCCTTTATTATGTTGAGGTACTTTTCTTCTATACCCATTTTATTGACAGATTTATCATAAATGGATGTTGGATCTTGTCAAATGCTTTCACTGCATCTATTGAGATGATCATGTGATTTTTATTCCTCATTTTGTTAATGTGGTGTTACAATGATTGATTTGAGGATGTTGAACCACCCCTGCATCCCTGGTGTAAATGCCACTTGATCATGGTGTATGATCCTTTTAATGTATTGCTGTATTCAGTTTGCTAATATTTTACTGAGGATTTTTGCATCTATGTTCATTAGTGATATTGGCCCGTAATTTTTCTTTTCTGTTTTGTCCTTGTCTGGTTTTGGTATCAGGGTATGTTGGCCTCATAGAATGAGTTAGGAAGCATTCCATCTTCTTCAATTTTTTGGAATACTTAGAGAAGTATGGGTATTAAATCTTCTTTGACTGTTTGGTAGAATTCTCCAGAGAAGCCATCTGGTCCCGGACTTTTGTTTTTGGGAAGTTTTTGATTACTGTTTCAATCTCTTTACCTATGATCGGTCTATTCAGATTCTCTGTTTATTCTTGATTCAGTTTTGGGAGGTTGTATGAGTCTAAGAATTTATCCATTTCTTCTAGGTTATCCAATTTGTTGGCATATAGCTTTCTGTAGTCTTCTCTTATAATCTTTTATGTTTCTGTGGTATCTGTTTAAATTCTTCTCTTTCATTTTAGATTTTATTTATTTTAGCCTTCTCTTTTTTTCCTTGGTGAGTATGGCTAAGGGTTTGTCAGTTTTGTTTATCTTCTCCAAGAACCAGCTCTTAGTTTCATTGATCCTTTCTACTATTTTTTCAGCATCTATTTCATTTATTTCTGCTGTAATTTTTATTATTTCCCTCCTGCTGACTTGGGGCTTTGTTTGTTCTTCTTTTTCTAGTTCCGTTAGGTGTAGTTTAAGATTACTTATTTGAGATTTTCCTATTTGTTGAGGTAAGCCTTTATTGCAATAAATTTCCCTCTTAGAACAGCTTTTGCTGCATCCCATAAGAGTTGGTATGTTGTATTTTCATTTTCATTTGTCTCTGTGTACTTTTTGATTTCTCCTTTGATTTCTTCATTGATCCAATGATTGTTCAGTAGCGTGTTTTTTGGTCTCCACACGTTTGTGACTCTCCCAGTTTTTTTCTTATATTTGATTTCTAGTTTCATAGCATTGTGGTCAGAAAACATGCTTGATATGATTTCAGTCTTCTTAAATTCATTGAGGTTTGCCTTGTTTCCCAACATATGGTCTATCTTTGAGAATGATCCATGTGCACTTGAGAAGAATGTATATTCTGATGTTTTTGTATGGAATGTTCTATATATGTCTATTAAGTCCATCTGCTCTAGTGTTTCAAGTCCATTATTTCCTTATTTATTTTATGTCTGTATGTTCTATCTATTGATGTTTGAAGGATGTGATGTCCCCTACTATTATTGTGTTGCTGTCAATTTCTCTCTTTAGGTCTGTTAATAGTTGCTTTATATAATTTGGTGTTCCTGTGTCAGGTGCATATATATTCATAAGTGTTATGTCTTCTTGGTGGGAAGTCCCTTTTATCATCATATATTGACCCTCTTTGTCTCTTACTCTCTTTTTTATCTTGAAGTCTGCTTTGTCTGATGTAAGTATGGCAACACCTGCTTTCTTTTGCTTGCCATTTTCTTGGAGTATCATCTTCCATCCCTTCATTCTGAGCCTATGCTTGTCTTTAGAGCTGAGATGTGTTTCCTGGGGTCAGCATATTGTTGGGACTTGTTTTTACATCCATCCAGCCACTCTATCTTTTGATTGAAGAATTCAATATATTTACATTTAGAGTGATTATGGATATATGAGAACTTAATACTGCCATTTTATTTTTTGCTTTCCATTTGTTCTATGTTTCCCCGGTTTCTCTTACCTTGTCTTTCTGAATGCCATTTCAGTTTGGTGGTTTTCTGTGATGGTTTTCTCAGTTTTCTTTTTATTTATGATTGGTGGCTCTCCTCTGATTTTCTTAGTGGTTACCAGGAGGTTTGCATAAAAGATCTTGTAGACGAGATAGCCCATTTTCTGATAGCCTCTTATCTCCATTAGCCTATGCAGGTTCCAACCTTTTCATCTTCTCCTTCTGAGTTATTCTTGTCACAAATTATTCTTTTTTGTGTCAGGAGTTTGTGACTAAATTGAAGTGTTTATAGTTATTTTGATGCTTTCCTTCCCTTTATCTTTTATGTTATAATTGTTTGTTAACCTATTCTGATAGAGAGCTGCAATTTTCTGATTTTCTGTGTTTTTATCTCCTTGCTCAAAGCTTTATAAACCTTTGCCTTTTTGTTTCAGGCTTGAGGGCTTCCTTCATTAATTCTTGTAATGGAGATCTAGTGGTGATGAACTCTCTCGGCTTTGGTTTATACGTGAAAACTGTTATTTCTCCTCCATGTCTGAAGGATAGTTTCACTGGATAGAGTATTCTTGGCTTAAGGTTTTTGTCCTTCAGTATTTTGAATGTATCATTTCACTCTCTCCTAGCTTGTTAAGTTTCTGCTGAGAAATCTGCTGAAAGCCTGATAGGTATTCCTTTGTGGATTATTTTCTTCTGCCTTGCTGCCCTTAATATTTTTTCCTTGTCATTGACTTTTGCCAGTTTTACTATTATATGCCTTGGAGAAGGTCTTTTTGCATTGATGTAATTGGGAGTTCTATCGACTTCATGTACTTGTAAGTTCAGTTCCTTCCCCAGGTTTGGGAAGTTCTCAGCTGTTATTTCTCTAAATAAGCTCTCTGCTCTTTTCTCCCTCTCTTTTCCTTCTGGAATACCTGTAACCCTTATGTTGCTTTTCCTAGTTGAGTCAGATATTTCTCAAATAATTTCTGCATTTTTTAAAAATCTTAATTCTCTTTCCTTCTCCACCTGAAACTTTCCTATGTTTCTATCCTCTAAATCACTAATTCTGTCCTCCATAATATCAGCTCTATTTTTTAAGGATTCTGTATTATTTTTATGTAATTAATTGTGTTCTTCATATCCAGAATTTGTTTGGTTTTTTTTTTTTTGTTTTTTTTTTTTTTAGAGTTTCAGTCTCTTTGGTGAATATTCCTGAGCTCATTGAATTGTCTTTTTGAGTGTTCTTGTAACTCATTGTGTTTCTTTATGAGAACTATTTTGAATTCTCTGTCATTTAGATTGTCAATTTCTGTGACTTCAGGATTGGTTTCTGGAGACTTGTCATTTTCTTTTTGCTCTGAAGTGTTACTGTAGCTTTTTATGGTGTTTGATGAACTGATTTTTTGCCAGTGCATTTGTGGTAGTATGAGGTCACAGATTCCATCTGCCACTGCTCAGGGTAAGCAGGAGATGTTTTTCTGATCCTGCCCCATCTTCTGGAAGTTGTGCAGGTACAGCACCTCTGCATTTGTGTTTGCTGGCCACAGCCACTTGGCTAGTTGCTTTTGTGAGGGCGGGGTCTTTGTGCCTCTGTGCTCAGTGGGCAGGTTGTGCAGGTTGGGCCAGCACTGTGCTTGCTGGAGGTTTGGCTGATCCACTGTGCTTGGTGGGTGGGGCACCTTTTTGAGGGCCAAGCCACAGCCACACGCTGGGGAGTGTTCCCTCTGGTGGGGCAGCTGTGGCACAGTGGGCATTCCCGTAGGCCAGGATATCATTCTTGCACGGGCTGCATTGCCCCCGTCTCCTCTTAGAGTTGCACCAGCCACTGTTTGAGGCTCCAAGACCTGGCTCACTGCTGCTGGGTAGGGGGAGAGGTGTGCTCACTTAGTTCCACTGCTTCCTGGGGATCCAGCCCATCTATTTTCAGATGTATAGCTGCATGGGTTTCTCAGGGATCCTGTTGTGCTGTGTGGGTATCCTCTGTTGGTTAATGAGTGTCTGTTTACTTGTAATTTAGAGGGGGAGAGACAAAAGGAACAGCTCACTTGCTGACATCACTCTCATCAGCATTCTTTAGATCACCAAATTTATGAATTTGTTTCAGAACTTCTAAAAACATATGCTCCTTCATAGTACAATCTTTCTATAAAGCACAATACAGGTTTACTAACAGAACCAAATTTCTTTGAGTTTCTCTGTAATAAGAGGTCAAAAATAGGTAAACTTAGACTTGTTTAGCAATTAATGTTTCAGTATTTTATCTTTTTGGGAAATAATCTAGACAGTCAATGAATTCCCATCATTTGACTTAACTTAGCAACACTCTAAGGTTTCAGGTTACCAAAAAGATTTTGGAAGCTATTTTTAAGTACACATACCATAAAATATAATTATTCCACCTAAAAATTCTAATTTCATTAACACCTATGTAACTTATTTGTTCTTAATAATCATACTTAGGCTGTTCATGAAAATTTCACGAGACATTAAAGCAGTTAGTCATCATCTTAAGTTTTTTTTTTTTCTTGCTGACATATTTTGTAACAGAAATAATGTGAATTTATGTGACTAATAACTCAGGTAGAATAAATGTTGCATGTCTGCATTATATCCAATGCTGATAACTCTGAAGACATGCCTATTAGTTAAACCAACAAACTTAAATAAGCTTTTTCTTACCAAAGATTATTTTATATCATGTTAACTTGGAAAACATTGAGGTTAGTATCTATTACACTTAGAAATAATTTATATAAGTGATTACTTTAAGCCAATTAAATAGAGCTCTTTTAGAAATTAATTTTGCTAATACCATCTGGAGGTAGAAAAATATCGCATATATTAATATGCTCATAGCTACACATAGATACATAGACAGATGCAGGCAGAGACCTTAATTAGTTTTTGTTTTAAAATTTTAGCCATGAGATGAGTTTGATATTGCAAAACTCACTAGTTTATAAAAGACAGTTGGATCTACACTATCTGATAGATGAAATAAATTAAGATTACTTGCTTAGATGGCTAAGTATTTTTTCTACTAATATTTGTGAAGAAGACTCTGAAGATGCTAGATTTGGGGTAAGTGTGCTTCTATAACGACTTGCCTCTTTTTTCCTTTTTTTTTTCTTTCAGTCTTTGGAATTGGGAATTATCTAGATAAGAGTTCCTGAAGAGATTATAAGCTTTTTGAGATATGGGAGATTTTTGGGATTGGTGAAAGGGAATGAGTGGAATCTAAACTGCTTCTAGAGCTGCATTTCCAGTTTTGCAAAGTTTTGTAAGATAAGGACAGTTGCTCTCAATTCCTGAAAAATTGGTTGTAACTTAAAAGACATCTTAGGTTGATCTACCTTTCCAACTACATTATCTCTAATTTGCCTCTTTCCTTCTGGGTACATAGTTTTATTTAGTTTAGGGGAGAAGGCCTGAAAAAAAAATCCTATCAAGCTCTGAATATCAGCTTCCAATTTCTGGCCAACCTTTGACTTTGAGCTACTAAAAAAATCCTTTTAAATATCTTGCCAGTTTCCAGCTGGGACAAACAGTAAATATTTCTGGCATTATCAAACAATTTCATGGACCCAAGAGGTGTCCTCACAAGTTACCACCTTCCCAAGATCCAGAGAGTCACTCCCAAAGGTAGACAAAGAAATAACCAACAGCCTGCACATCCCAGGCAGGCAGAAAGCAAGCCAAGCCCTTAGGACACAAAATGAGACAAGCAAGAAGGCAATAGCTATCTCTGGGAGAGAAAGGGTAAATAACCAATAGATCTGAATTTAGAAAGGGAAGGAACAGGCGAAATTTTGTTTTCCTCTCTTGACTGGGCACTACAGAATGGCCATTGATCTTTCTAATTCTTTTCTACATTTGGTAGGATCTTCTGAAAGTGGAAGTAAAAAGCCTTTATAATTCAAAACATCTGTTGTTGTCCTAGGGACACAGCTTCCCTAGGGAAACTGGGTCTCTAGGATATATTGGCAAAAAACGTTGCATAGGAAGGCCTAAAGCTGGCAGAGCATGATTATAAAGTCCAGCAAAGCGAGCTCTACTGCCTGTCCCAGGTGCTTCTGCTAAATTCATTTTCTGGCCTTCAGCATTTACACGAATAACACGTATACTTTTAGAGATTAGACTGGAAAGCTCTTTGTAAATCTTGTAGGAAAAAAAGAAAGTTAAAACAGGGAGATGGGGCTGGATTTTAAGTAGACAATTTTACATGGATTTTTGTTTTAAGTCTAATTTTCTGTTATCTTGTTAAGGAGTCCCTAAGTCTGCTGTTATATATATTTTTTCTCCTTTTTCTTCTTAAGTGCCAGAAAACTGTACTTCTAATATCCTGATTTTTTTTAACATCTGCAAATATCTGAAGGCAAAGAGGATCTGAGTAGACTTTGATTTTTGTTCTAATTTTTGTTTTTCCCTCTTATTAAAGGAGTCTCAACAGCTAGCCATTATACCAATATGAGAGCTCTCTAAATTTTTTTCCAATTTAGAAGTTTTTCCAATTCAAAGTATCCATCATCTGGCCATTGACAAGTAGGATCTTAATAGTGACTCAAACCAATAAGCCTTTTTATGGCTTAACCATGGATGCAAGAGGCGTCCCCAAAGGAGAGTGCAAAGATGCAGCCCTCCTGAGATTCCAAAAGTCCACCCCTAGAGTCAGCCTAAGAAAGTAAAAGAAGTAACTCTCAGGGACCCTGTTTTTAAGTGGTCACTCCAAAACACAGGGAATTATGTTTCCCTCCCTTTCGAACAGAACAGGGTGTTTAGATTCCCTAAACTCAGATTCACAGCCTACTCAGCATCCTCCAGCTGGCAGAGACAAAAGAAAACAATGACCATCTCTGGGAGGAATGGGAACAGAAAACAAGAGCACTGAACCCAAATCTTTACCAGAGCCACTTTTGCCCAAGAAAGTTGTTTAACAAAAGTTTTCTCCTGCTAATCTAAATTTAGGAAAGACAAACAAAGATTCTTACCACTGTTGCTTCCAAAAGACCCTGCAACAGGCAGAGATCCAGGAGACCTATGGGGCAAGAACTCTTACCTTCTACTGGTGCTCGTCAGATGACCCAGGATCTCTCAGGTGCAGCAGCCTTGGAGGGAGCAGAGTTCAGCCAGGGAAGTTTATCCTGCTGACCTTGCCAACTGTGGGGAAGGAAGAAGTTTTCCTCTACCCTTCTAGGTTTCCCTAGCGGGTCTAGGAATTAAATTGACATGAGACAGATTAACAGGAGAAAATGAAATTTAATTTTGTACATACAGAACCCCACATATATGAGAGAGTCAGAGACTCCACACACATGAGAGGTTCAGAAACAAAAAGATAAAACGAAGTATATATGCCATCCTGAGATAAAGAATGGGATAGGGGACCGAAACTTCAGAGGAGAGAAGAGTAATTCATGGGACAATAAGACAGAGGTTCACCCTGCCATACAGACAGGTAATAAAAATTTATTTCTGGTAATAACTCTTATTATGGGCATGGCCTTCAATTTAAATTCTTTAAGGGAGGGTAAAAGTTTCTCTTGAGCCTGCAGGGTCTCGATTGTCTTTGGCTCAAAACATTCCACGTGCCAAAGCGGCACATCTTGAGGAGGGCTGCTCTGAGCTCCTCCACATTCCAGTCTCCCTAAGCTTTTGGATAGCTTCCTCTGTAGTATAGCAAGAAAATCCTACCATTCTCAACTCCATCTAGTCTGAGCTATCTTTGGATCCATATTTTAGTCAACGAACCAGGCAAACTGTTTGAGCGATTCCCAGCCCCTCAAGCTAAAACACTGAATTTGTGATCAAGGCTTAATGGGCCCATATCAGTCAATTCAGCCTGATCCAACTTTATGTTCCTTCTACTGTGATCCTACACCCTCAAGATTTCACACATGTTCCCCAGGTTTTTGTCCATATAACTTGGCAAAATCATGGCAATCCTTTTGTATGTATCACTCCCCATCACAGGTCATACTTTGTACCTCACCCTTTGGGGATCTGCTGGAACCTGAGCTTAGTTATAGATCTAGAAGCAAGGAGAGGTGGTGGGGTTGGTCCTGAGGAGAATCAACAGTGCCCTACAAGGCAACTACCTCAGGCAGGAGTGGAGGGACTGCTCCTACTGGCAAAGAAGGCTCAGTGGAATTTAGGGGTCCAGGGTCCCCAGTTCACTAGAATCTGTCCATATGTCCCTTGACTTTAACAGAAGAGACCCTGTGAGATTGAGAGTTCAGTTTGCATTGTAAATCAGCCACTCTGAAGACTAAACTTTAGATTTGGTTTTCAGAAATCTTGGCCCTGTGGGTTCAGGATAAAAAGGTTGCTTTCAGGAAAGTCATAGAAACTGCTGTGAGACGTTAGATGGTAACACTAATGCTTATTCTGCTCCTATTTCATGCCTAGGGCTCACTTGGGAATCCTGTTGAGTGATAGTGATGGTTGGCAGGCAAGATGTGGGCCTTCCTCTTTCCCACCAACTCACATTTACTTTTTTTTTTTTTGTGAGGAAGATCAGCCCTGAGCTAACATCCGTGCTAATCCTCCTCTTTTTGCTGAGGAAGACTGGCTCTGAGCTAACATCTATTGCCAATCCTCCTCCTTTTTTTTTCCCCAAAGCCCCCATAGATAGTTGTATGTCATAGTTGCACAGCCTTCTAGTTGCTGTATGTGGGATGCAGCCTCAGCATGGCCGGAGAAGCGGTGCGTCAGTGCACGCCCGGGATCCGAACCCAGGCCGCCAGTAGCGGAACGTGCACACTTAAGCACTAAGCCACAGGGCCAGCCCACATTTACTTTTAACAAGGGTAGTTTCACGCACAATTCTCAGTATAGATAAACTCAAGCAATTTATCAAGTCAGTGTACCTACAGCTGTAGATGGTGCATCACTGGGCAGTATCCTGGATGGGTGAAGGGGAGGGCTGTGTACCACCCCTCACACACTTGCACCATTTTCTACTTTTGAAAATATTTTTGCATCAATTATATCTCTTGAATTACCCACAAAACCCTACTATAATCAAATTTCTCTCAATTAAAGAAGACTTTAAGATTACTCAAGAATATTCAAATACTAAACCCAGGTCTCCCATCCTCTAGTGTATGTGATATTTTTAAAACAAAGAACTTGTGGGCAAGAAATGTAACTATTTTTTTCCTATAAATGAATTGAGCTTCTATCTCAAGTTTCTATTCCTCATGATATCATAAAATATAATCTAGTAAAATCTAGGTAAGCTCAGTCACTTCAGGGTTTTCTCAGTCAAACGTAAACTTGGTCAATTCAGGACTTCTGTCTCTGGCCCCTTCTCCCGGCCTCCCTGGACTGGTCATATTCAGGGAGCTTAGATGGCATCCAGGCCAGTGGGGTTAGGCAGTGTCTGGTCTACAGTTGTCCTCCATTTACACTGGCATCCGTTTCCAGTCCTGCCTGTTTCTGAGCCTGCTTATCCTCCACAGCGAATCCCTCTGAGCCCCTGAGACTCCACCTGGACTCGGGCTGCACTGGCCACACTGCAACCCCTCTGCAGTCCTTGGGGATGGCAGAGACTCCTCCAGATCCCGCATTTCTCCAGATCCCATTCACCACACTCCTGGGTGCACAGGGACACATTCAGGGCCTCACCCCGCACCCTTATTTCACCACAGCCCAAATAGTCTATCATTCCAAGGATTCCAAAACTGGACCTTACATCGTATTGTGGAGGCTTTAAAATATGCCCAAATTCTTTTATCCTCCTCCCATCAAAGGTGGACTCTAATTCTTTTCCCCCTTGAATATAAGCCATCCTTTGGGACTCAATTCTAACGAACAGAAGGAGGCGGAAGTGTTGCTGTGTGACTTCCGGGGCTAGATCATGAAAGAGATGCAGCTTCCACCGCTTTCTCTCTCTCTGGACATGCACTTGGAGCCCTGAGGCACCACAGCAAGGTCCAGATCCCCTGAAGCCACCACACTGGGAAGACCATGTAGAGACCACAGGGAGACGGAGAGGCCGAGGGGCCCCAGCTCTCCCTGCCTGAGCTGTTGAGTCTTCCCAGCTCAGGCTCCAGGCATATGAAAGGAGCATGTGAGCTGCCCCTGCTCTAGCCACCATCTGACAGCAACCTCATGAGAGACTCCAAGCCAGACTGCTGAACGAAGCTGCTCCCGGCTTCCTGATGTGCAGGAAGCACAGAGGTTATCCATCACGGGTGTTCTAAACCACACATCTGTGCTGCAGGTAGAGAAAACCTTTATGGAGTCTATTGTCATAGAATCCTTTTGGTTTCAGAAATGCAGAGGGATTAGGAAACGAAGGTTATGTGGTTCCTGCAAGGTCATAAAGCAAATGGGATTTGAGCTCTGGCTTCCAAACCCTAAACGCCTGCTCTTTGAACCACACCATGCATAACACGTCACACAGCATACACTCCCATCCGTCCCGTCTGACCGCCAACCTTCGCCAGATTCACAGTCTCCTAAAGGTGTGGGTGTACGTAAATTTCTGAAATAAGCACATATCAGAAGGAAACCCCAGGATAAATGACTAAGGATATTCTTTCTAACACAGGCTAAGTCAAAGCAAGGTAAATGTTTTTCTTAAAGAAAATCATACACCTTTGAGAGAGGCTTTATCTGGAGAAAGGGCAAGAATTGAGAAAGTCAGACAGTTCTGTCTCAATAAATAAAATACCCGTATGTTAAAGATCTCTATGGAGTAAATATCCGCGTCTAAAATCATTCTATTATCTAGAGATTTTTGTAATATTTATGAAGAGTTGACGTTTTTGAGGCCTCTCAATATTTCTGACGAGGTAAGCCTCAGACTTTTCATCAGGCATTTTGGCATTGAATAGGACCAGAGGAGACTGGGGCTACGAATAGATGCTTTTAAAGACAATTTTGTTTGATTGGCACGTAACCAGTCAGGCGTAGAGCAAGAAGGGACAGCGTGGCTCTCGTGAGAATGTGAGATAAATGTTCATCCAGAACTTTTCAGTTTAGGGCTGGACCCGTCTCAGCTGTGCTCACCTAGTAATCTGTCTCTGTTGAAGGCCCCATGCAAAACATGAAAATGTGCAAATCATAAAAGATTAAGCAAAAAAAAAAAAAAAGAGAATTTAAGTTCCAAAGACCTACGATTACCCTAATAATGCCTTTCATTATTGTTATTCTACATCAATCTGCTTTCAGCGCTGGGGGTAATAGCATTTCCCTCTGGGGTCTCAGGGGCTGGAGTTTCCGTGGGGACTCGCTTACTCTGTCTGTACAGAAACTCGGCTCTGCCACAGGACAATAGGTTCTTGTTTTGACGGGGTGATCAATGACACCCACGGAGACGCAGGCTCTGCAGAGAAGGGAGGCCGGCAGGCCCCCACGCGGATGTTTCCTCTGCTGCCGTTCCTGCTGTTGACGCGCACACAGGCTGCTGCAGCCTTCGCTGAGTCTCCTGTTGACAGCAAACAGAGGGAACATTTGTCTTCTCTGTGGACGTGGCCCTCATTCATCTGGTGTATATTCTATGGGGAAGCAGACACTTTGCGGGGTGGGAGTGCAAATTAGTTTCATTTCTTTGATAGGCAATTTGCCAAACTGTAACAAAATTAAAATGCATATACCTTTCGAACCCAGCTCTTCCGCTTTTAGGAATTTATCCTAGGTGTGCATTAACACGTGTAAACAAACACACAGGCCCACAAATACTTATTGTAGCATTGATTGAAATGTCGAAGTCTGAACCTAAATGTGCAACCTTAGAGGCTGGTTATATAAAATCAGTTCATCCACACTTTGGAATTCTATGTAACTATAATGTTTTTAATGAAGCAGATCTATATGGATGAAATGGAATGATCTCCAAAGTATATTGCTTTGTAAGAAAAAAAGTATACCATGCTGTATTGTATCTCATCATTTATACTTTTAAAATGTGAATGTATAGATCCATGTATAAGAATATACACACGTACTCTATGTACATATAGAATAACTCTAGCAGGACAACCCAACACCTGGAGAAGGCCCTGGAAGTCAGGAGAAGGAGGAAGACTTGCTGCTGGATATGAGCCAGGGAGAAGCTGGGCGGCAATGCCATTGCAGCTGAGACCAGAGCTGGCAGGTCCTGGGGGCGAGCTGGACCTGCCATGTTGTCCCGAAGTGAGGGACAGGGGGCAGACCTGTGCATTCCCGTGTCAGCCAGACATTGGCCACAAGTGTCCTTGGAAGGGGCAATAGCCCACAGCCCAGGGCCATTCTGGTGACAGAAGAGGTGTGCGAGGTGAGCAGGCGTCCCCTCAGCTGCGGCACGGGTGCGCGGAGCACGGCAGCATCCCCCACCCGCAGCACGCCTCACTGTTACAATCATTTAACTTCAGGGACACGAGCCCTATCTCTTTTACTAGTTATACGCACTGCATGCTAGTTTGCTTTTCTGCTGAGTCTGGCAGAGAAGTGGACAGGTGTAAACAGCAAAGCATCCGTACGTGAAGGGTACGGAGCTTGGCACTAAGGAGCAGAAGTTGGTTCCAGCTCCAGCTCTGGTCACACCTAGCTGCGTGACGTGAGTCAAGGCACTGAACCTCTGTGGCCCTCAGTGCTCTGATTAGAAAGCAAAGAGGCTGTGCTGTTTACTGCTCAGTTCCCACCAGTCCTTGTTTTCTGTGGTTCACTCGCACAGCACTTGTTCTGGGACAGGAGGGCAAACGGACGTCTGTTGTGTTTTCAGTGTGATAGCCATACGTTCTGTCCAAATAAATGAAAAATCCTAACTCAGCTGAGCCATTTGCTAGAGCAACAAAGCCGGTTGTCAGAGTGCCGGCTGTAGTTTACGGGTGCACGCTGTAACCCCCAAAAGCCGTCAGCTTGTCGCTTGTGCTTTTTTCCTGTGTATCTTGCGTTTTTGCATCTTGTCTAAAGCTGAAGGAGTAGAAACGCAGTGAAAGAGGAAGACAACAGAGGAAGAGGAGAGTGGAGATGAGAGAAATTCCAAAGCCTGTGTTGGGGAAAACATCGGGATGGCTGTCACCCGACAGGCACTTTCACTGGCTGAGATGGTTGCCATTTCACCTGGCTGCTTTACCTGCCTGTCTGGTTCCTGGGAAATCTGGAAAGTTCCAACAGATAGCCCAATTGGTAGAAGGTACATGAATAGAACATCAATTCACAGAAAATGAATATTCCTTTTTAGCTCATTTGATTTTTGCCAAACTAGTAGTTTTGAACAACTTATTTGTTCCTTGTCCAGTTGAAATAAGGGTTTTCACCTGCTGCTCATGAGTGAGGGTCAAGATAAAGTGGCGCTAGCTTGAACTTCTCCTTTTAACTATGTTGGAATGGGGAGGGTGTTCAGGGAAGGGGTGGGTGACCCTCTGATGGAGAACGCAGCTCAAGTTAGCATCAGAAATAGGACCTCCAACCCAGGTGGCTCTGTGAGCCAGGGAAGGAGCCAAACACGGCCGACTGCTCCTGTCTTTCTGGAATCACTTGCTGAGCTGGACTAATGGCACCTTTGGTTGGAGGCCCACATTTGTCTCACCGCTCTTTGGCATTTTGATTTTTTGGAATATTTTTGATCAGCACAAAAAAGAAAACATGACCAGGTCCCCTCCCTCATGGTCACTCTGACAGCTCATGGTAACATCAGGTCTCCTACGGATGCATGCATGGAGGGAGCGCCCCAGTACCCTCAGGTTCTGACAGAGGAGCATCTCGCCAAAGGGCAAGAGTTGGGGATTCTGGACAAGCCCTTGGATTCACTTGCTAACGTGTCCCTTTAGATTATCAAATGCTACAAAGGCCAGGTTACAAAGGGGGACCCCTTCTCCTTGGAGAAATGGCTGATACCAGTGAGACTGGAACATCTTGCTGAGATAGAGAACATGGAAGTGCTCAAAAGTATAGGGCCATGTCAAAAGGACGTGGGAGCCAGCTTGAAGGGCTCCTACTGGTCATACTTGGGATAATTTGAGCAACAAAATGAATAATGAAGGTGACAGATTTTAATATATTAACTTTTTTAAAGACCCATGGCTCCATCGTGCCATCTGCAGAGGTCCCAAAGAGACCATCAGAAAAACCCATTGATGAATTAAAGCTATGTTTGCAAGACCTGCTGCAGTGAAGAACACCACCCTGATAGAGTCTCAGTGTCTCAGAAGGGGAAATGCAGAGAAGGATATCTGGAGGGTTTCAGGGCCTGGGGTACTTTTTGAGATTGCATGTAGGGTGACCAACTGTCCCAGTTTGCCCAGGACTTTGCCAGTTTTAGCATCGAAAGTCCCACATCCCAGGAAACCTCTCAGATTTCTTATTAATTGCAGAGGAGAAAATGTGTCTTTACAACAGAGATGTGGAGTGACAGTCTGAACCAAGTGGTAAGGCTTGGTACTGCCAGTGATGGGATGTCCTGTAATCCATGCTTCCTTCTGGGGTGCAGGGGGAAAGATACAAGCCACCCACGTGGTGGTCTTGTTGGAAATGCTTGACCTCAACTGAGTAAGGAGGAGACAGTCAGATGAATGCAGGATGTGGGTCTGTCCTGGAATCATAAAAATATTTGATGAGGGAGGAATAAAGAGATAAAATAGTCAAATGCTATGTATGTTCCTCAACTGAATCCTGGAGCATAGAAGGAAGGAGGGAGGGAGGGAGGAAGGAAGGAAGGAGGGAGGGAGGGAAGGAGGGAGGCAGGGAGGGAAGAAACAACTTTAAAGGACATTTTGGGATATTTGGGCATTGTGTTTTAGATGATGGTGTTGAATTAATGCTGATTTTCTTACATGAAATAACAGTGCTGCACACTGTAGTGGCTCCCAGTGGAGCAGTGATAAGCAAAATGAAGCCTGTTGTTAGGTAGAAGAGATATTAATCAAATAATCACACAAATAGGGATGATTTTGGACAGAGAAAAAGGCTTAGAAATCCAAGACCAGGAGCCAGGAAAGCATATACCAGAGGCCCTGACCTGGGGTGGGGGAGGTGGGCTCGGGGAGGCCCCCGGGAGTAAATGCTGCTGGAGCAGAGACCCAAAGGATGAGTGCCTGCTAACGGGGCAGAGGGACTAGAAGAGCATTGGGAGCAGAAGGACCAGTTTTTACAAAGGTCCTGGGTCAGGATGGAACATGTGTAACAGAGGTCAACACAATGGTGGAAGGTCAGTGTGACCGGAAGTTCAGTGCAGGGAGGACCGGGAGAAGCAGGGCCCGTGAGCTGGGCAACCCCCAGGACTAGGAGGGAGTGCCTAACAGCTCACACAAGGGACACCGCCAACGAAAAGGGGTCAATTCAGCCACCTTAAATTAAGGCATCTTTAAGAGAGTGAAAAGGCAAGCTACAAACTGGGAGACAGCATAGCAAAGGAGTAGTATTATATATACATACACACACACACATATATATCATATTAATTGTATATCATTTATGTTATTACATATTATAATCATGTATGTTGTATATACTTCAACAACATATCAGTAAGACAAAGAGAAACAACACAAAAGAAAAAAAATCTTTGAAAGATAGGGACAGAAATTTCAGCAAAAATGCAACACAAAAGACTACTACATTTAGAAAATGACGCTCACCCTGACTAGTGCTTGATGAGCTAGAAATCAAACCACGATAGCATTTTATTCCCCTTTGACTGGCAAACGTCAAGAAATCTGACAGCTCCCAGAGTCTGAGTGGATCAAGGTCAATGGAACAACATCTACACTGCTGGCAGGAGTGCAAGTTGACACAACCACATTTGAAAATTTCCTGTTACCTTGTCAAGTAGAAAACATGTGTACTTCATCACCCAGTCATCCCATTCCTATGTGCACACTGATACAGTCATACCAATTGTTAAAATATTGAACAATTTCTGAACAATTAGTAAATAGTCATTGCCCCAAGCCCATCCCCCTAGGACCCCCAAGCATGATCCAGCAATCAAAGGGTTAATACTTGGCAAAGCCAGGACCCCCAGGACCCTGCTCCACCTCTAGAACCGGCATCTGTTCTTTGAACCAGTCATACGAGTTAACGTTTTGAATATATATCCGTGTGTGTGCATGTTAAATATATAGAAATATATTCAGGAGAAAATTCACAAGATGTGCACAAGCTATTTATAGCAGAACAGTTCATAATAGCAAAAATATGGAAACAACCCAATGCCCATGGATAGGAGAATGGACAGATTGGACAGATTGTGGTCTATTGATACAGTGGAGTAGTATATAGCAGTGAAAAGTATGAACCACAGATACATGCAACAGCATGGATGGATGTTGGTAGCATCACATTGAGAGAAAAAACAGGCCTGAGACAACAACAAAGTGACAAGAGCTGTATTTACGGTGACATTAGTGAGAGACAACCTTCAGGTCTCTTCACTTGCACATTCCACTCTGAATGAAGGTTGTTTCCCAGAGTTGTAGGAAGTTCTAGGCGGGTAAAGGGAAGCCAGGTTGCCCTCAGGAAACTTTTCTAGGTAAGCATTTTCATAAAAAGCCTCAAGAGAACTCAAAAAACAGGACCTGCATTTCTAAGTTTCCGGTTCTTTGGGATTTCTTTTCTCATTTTAGGTCAGGGGTTCTCAGCTGGAGGTGATCACACCCACCAGGGGACACTGGGCAATGTCTGGAGACAGAAGCTGGCCCAGGCCAACGCAGGTCATTTCCTGAGCCCAAGAACATGTGGCCCTGTGATTAGCTTCTGCTTTTCACAGCCCCATTCCGCTCCGTGCTTTGTAAGGCTCCATCCCTCAGGTCCCTGACTCCTGCCCTCTGCAAATGCCTCCTCCTTGTCCTCGTCATGGGGCTGGGGGTGCAGAGACACTGGACAGGGAGTCGGAGGAAGGCCCGACTTGGAGCCGGATGACTCAGTCACTCAGTCTCTCAGACAAGAGGTCGAAAACTGGCGGCCCCCAGATCAGAACTGACCTCCAGGTGGGTCGGCTTTGGCCTGAGCTGTGTTTTTCATCATTTCAGCTAGTTGATGAAGAAAATCTTCCTGTCTTGCTTTTTGTAAATAATCCAGAAGATCTGGCCACAGCAGGTGACATTTTCCACAGGACAACAGCAGGGCCCCAGCTGAGCATCACGGGCAGGCTCGATGCACGCGAGCTCTCCAGGCAGCAGTGTCCTCGGCCCCTCACTCGTTTTATCTCCTGCCTGGCCCCTGTGGACACTTGAGTTTTCATCCCTGCTCTCTAGGCCTCGGTTCTTCGTCTGTAGAATGTGGTGAGTGTTGGTCTCAGCTACCTCATTAATTCAGTCAGCAAACACGTGAACACCCAGTGAACAAGTCAGGGCTCAGGTGCTGTAAGAGGCACGGAGGGCAGGAGAGAGTCTACAGGGAGCACAGGGTCCAGGAGAGCCGAGTCCCACGAGGGACAGAGGCTCTTTGGGTTAAGGTGCTGTGGGGGGAGCAGGAGTGGGGAGGGGTTCCAGGCAGAGGGAAGCGCCTGACCAGAGACAGAGGCCAGGGCGCTGAGCCACCAAGGAAGGGTGGTGGCCCTGTGGCCAATGTAGTGTGAGCCGGGAGAAGGCAGGAGGCCAACGGTGCTCAGGAGGGAGGATGCTGGAAGGACTTGAGTGTCCAGCCCAGAAGCTTGACCTTGTCCCCAGGGCCGTGGGAGTTATGACAGGGTGTCCCGCACGAGAGTGATGTGGTGGAGTTTGGCCTTTAGCAAGATCACTCTGCGCTGGGATGGAGGATTGATGGGGAGGAAAGACAGGACAGAGGCGGGTTAGGAGACTACTGGATAATCCAGGCGCAAAGCAGATTATGTCAGGATTGTGACAAGTATGACAATTCAGGGCCAGAACGAGAGTGAGACACTCACTCTCTGGGCCGTGTAAGTGCAGGATCTGCGTCTGAAATGGAGCGCCTCCTTAAATACTGCACTCGGGGCTCCTCGTCCGCCTCCTCCTCCTGCCCTGGGTGGCTGTGAGGAAACACTGTGGGACTGGGGAAGCCCTGTTCACAAAGGTGACAGCTTTGGGGTATCATGCCCCTAATTACTGATTTTTTTTCACTCAAGGACGCAGGGATAAAAGCAGGGACATGAGTTCAAATCCTGCCTGTACTGCTCACCAGCTCTCACAGTCCCCCTCCTGGGTTGCCCACATACGTAAAACAGACCAAAGGCCCCCTCCATCTCCGGGCTGCTCCGAGCTCAGAGGAGGCGAAGCCCAGGGCCTCGGCCACAGCGGACCCCCGTTCAGGGATCTTTTCTCTTTGCCACTGATGTCTGTTTCTTTTGAAAGACCCCAAGGCCAGTGGATTCTCTTTCTTGATCCACTAAGCTGTGATTTCACAGCCCTTAGCTCCTACTATTCCTTTTTTCCAAGGATTTGCCTCAGCTGTCTTATTAAATATGGAAAACATCTGTGCTTGGGTTTTTAGCAAAAATCCCCACATCTGGAAAATATTGGTTAAGAGTCTAATTAAGTATGTCAATGACAAATTGTTCTCACAGGAAGTATTTAGAGTGAGTCGATAATTGGGATTTAATGCCCTTGGCCTCTGTCCTTGCTTTCTTGTTTACTTACCCTGGCAGGGGTGGGGGGGCAGGCTCCCTCCCTGACCCCCTCCAGCCCCCTAATCCTCAGCCACACTGCTGAAGGAAAGCCAGGCCATGGATTCGAGAACCGCTCTCAAGTGGGGATGCGAGGGGGACACTGTGTTTGGAGTCTGGTCTCTTAAAGCCACACAACGGCCCCCCTTTGCTGGAACCTCTGTCCACTTCGCTGGGACTTGACACTTCCTGTCAGCCCCACATGCTGTTTGAAGAAAAGGCTCAAAGGAGAATATTTTTTTTCTCTTCTTTGGACTTTTTTCCTTCATCCTTCCCAGAGGTCCGGACCCCAGAAGAAATGGAGTCCCCGCGCCCCCCTACCCCAGTGGCATAGTCCCGACTTCTGAGATAACGGAGCTTAATGCGCTTTCAACACTTTTTCAACATTTTTCCTCGTGGGAGGGAATTTCTCATTAATAAAGGGCTTTGGGAAGACCTTCCCATCCCAATGAAGCTTCAGGAACACTCTGCGTCTCCTCATCTCTGACTCCCTTGGCCTCTGCAGAGCTCAGAATCCAGGAACCAGCGAATATTAGAAATTTCTATTTTAAAGGCACACCCTGGACCAGGGGCACTAGAGTCATTCCTTTAGGCACCCTGAGTCCTCTCGTGTCTTCACTCCACTGGCAGGTCCCATCGGCTCTATCTCGAAACAGGCCCCAAATCCAGCCACTTCTTCCTGTCTCCACAGCCACCACTGTGCTCCTCGTCATCATCCTCAATGGCCTGGACAATGGCGATGGCCTCCTCTGTGCTCTCCTGGCTTCCACCCCTTCAGTCCGTTCTCCACATACTAGCCAGGGTGCTCCATACAAATGGATACCAACTCACCTCACTGCCCTCCGTGGCCCCCATGCCAGTGAGCATGCGCCCCAGTTCCCACCATGGTCTAGGGCCTGCTGCATCTGGCCACTGCCCCTACCACACAAAACCCTGCTATATTCTTCGTAGTTCTTACCACTATCTAAAACCACTTGGATTTGTCATTTCCTTGTTGTCTGTGAATGTCATAAACTCTACCAGAGTAGCAACTTTGTCTTCTTATGATGAAGCAGTAAGTTGCCTGGAGTGCCATATTTAAGGAGGCACTCACTTTCAAGTGCCCATTCTGCACTTGCATGGCCCCAAGTGAGTGTCTCCGTAAATTTTGTCCCCTAGAAACCTCATTTGCCTCACCCAATTCCCAGCCCTGTTCCCCGTGCCATCTCCTCAGTGCCTGGCAAACAGTAGGTGCCCAATAAATATTTTTCAAATGAATAAATTCTGGCATTCTCCAAGGTCAAGGGTACAAAATTCACCCAGCTTCCAAGTCCTGTCCAATGCACTCAGAGCCTGGCCCACTCTCCAACCCCGCTGCCATGGCCTGGCCCAGCCCGTCATCTCCCCTGGCTGGAGGCTGCACTCCCCAGCCGACTATCCTTCCATGCCTGACATCTCTTTCGTCTGCTGCCTGCCACCACCTGATTTTCCAGGCTTAACCCCACCTAGGCTGATCCCCTCAATAGTTCCACGTCGTCTCTACATGCCCTCATCCACACCGTCAAAATGATCATATCTGTCCAAAATGTAGATCTCATCACATCATCCCGCTGCTTACACATCTCCAC
This sequence comes from Ceratotherium simum simum, assembly GCF_057802395.1. Classification (NCBI taxonomy): domain Eukaryota; kingdom Metazoa; phylum Chordata; class Mammalia; order Perissodactyla; family Rhinocerotidae; genus Ceratotherium; species Ceratotherium simum. The sequence goes on from NC_141903.1 coordinate 5,849,863, forward strand.
CTTTCCCACTGCTTGTGCCTCAAGTCCAAGTTCCTGGGGTTGACATGCAAGATTCTGCATGGTGCGAGCCCAGCGGATTTCTTTGACTCCATCTCTCTCCCTATCTTGCCCTGACTCTCAGCTCCAGCCACTCCAGCCTTCTTCCAGATCTGGGCCTCTGCAGGACCATTCCCTCTATCTGGGCTTCCTTCCCCTGGGAAATCTCTAGCTATTCATAAGGACCTGGCTTGAGAGCTATCCGGTCTGTGAAGCCTTTCCAGGGAGAGTTCATTCCCTTGCTCCGGCCTCCTTGTAACGGACAGTTCTTGGTAGTCCTGGATTTGCATTACACTCCTTTGGCATTTATGTCAACACTTACCTTCAGCTGGTAACACCCTCCAGGCCCAGGTTTAAAGCCCCATCCCCGTGTTTGCTTCCCTCCTCCCGGGATCTGGGAGGGAGAGAGAGAACGGTTCACAGGCAGCGTCATGAAGAACCACGGCCACTGCTCTCTGGCTCTCGAGCGACCTCCCTCTATGTCCCTTAGAGCGGCGTCCCCCAAGTGTGCAGAGAGCAGGCAGCACGAGGTGGCAGTGCACAGAGACACTCCTTTTAGCAGCACTGACTTAGTTGGGGAGGCAGTTTTTCACCTTCACTTCATGACAACAACGACGTCACCGACGACATCATGATGCAGAAGCCTCAGTTCGCCCCACACCCTGCCGACCCCCCCTTTTTAGCACAGAGCAGGCCTCCAGCTCAGCCCCTTTTATGGTAACAGGATCTGGCTTGAATTTGATAATCTTGATTTGTATTTGTTCTCTTTCTTTTTGTATTATCTTTAATTTATGGCAGGTGATATGGTTTTCCATTTAGAGAAGTAAATAAAGAAATGTTTTTAAAAGGAAAAAATGTGAGCCAGTTTAAAGAGATATATTAAGTGACTACTGGTTCAGGTGGTTCCCAGACGGGGCAAAAATAGGGAAGTGGCAAAAGGTTTGTGCTCACAACCTTTAGTTTAGAGTTATTGGAAGGCAGCCGCCCAGCTGGGGACTCCATTTCCACACCTCCTCGCAGAGAGGAGGAGCCAAGTGGATAGAATAAGGACGGAGGTGACATACATCACTTCCAAACCTCGCCCCATGAAGACCCACAGGTGATCCCCAGCTCTCATCTCGCCAGTCAAGTGGCTAGAGGGCCCCAGGGCAGCCTCAGGGGCCCTTGGGAGATGTAGGGCCTTTGTGTGTCTGGGTCCCTGAGTGAGCCCAGGACCAGAGGCTCCCCATTCCCACCCCAACAGCTATTAAGCTTTATATGATTGAAAAATAAACTTAAGTTACGCTAAGACACTGAGATTTCAGGATTCCTCTGCACAGCAGCTGGCATTATTGAAAGGCTGAAGTTTGGGAAACAATTTGAGAGCAGGATTTAGGGACTCAAGGACAGTTAGAGTTTTCAAACACCTGCTTCCTGTTGAGAATGATATTTACCAAACCACATCCTGCCTGTTTTCTCTCGTTTTCTTTCTTTCTTGCATTCTTCCTTCCTTCCTTTCTTTCCTGTTTCCAGTGAAACTCTGTGAGTTCTGAGACTTCCAACTCATCAGAGAGCCATCTAGCACAGAGATTGTCTAGATTTCTTTCCTTTCTTCCCTTTTTTCTTCCTTCTTTTCTTCCTTCTTCCATTTTTTCCTTCCTTCCTTTATTTCTTTCCTCTTCCTTTCTTTCCTCTTTCTTCCTTTAGCAATGGAATAATGTATTTGGATAAAGGCATCCATGGGTTCCCCAATATACAGGGTCTACCAGAGGGAAGGGCAGAAGTGCCATCTGGCTCAAGCTGAGGCCTCAAGTTTGGACTTTTGATATTATCAGCCAAAGAGTTTACACACAGAGCCTTGGCAAATGTATGTATGTGCTAAAAGTATCATTTTTTTATATGTACACAATGAAAATATACTAAACCTCTTGTATAATGTTCCACATTTAGAATGCAGAGGAACACATCTGAGTATTTTATACACAGCACAGGGCAGCTATGGGGACGATGCATGTGAATTTGGTTCTGACTCAACTCCATTCATTTCCACAAGTAGATCTGGGTGCTGTGTCTCTGCTCGATCAGATCTTGCAGATGGCCTCCTAGGCTGCTTAACTCCTGCAGGAAAATTCACAGGCAAAACAGTCTTCTTTCTCAAAGGAGCCTTCATTTCCTTGTATATGCGGTTCTTCACGCAATACTTTAGTGCTAGTGGTGCCCTCTAGTGCCCAGCATGCAACACCAGCCTATGTTTCTCTGATTATGCATGTTTGGTCAGACTTCAGAACAGACGTCCTTTGTTCCCTCCTGTGACACAGCTGGCACCTGGGAATTCTCATGGAGTGGCGATACCATCTCACTGCCTTGCTGATGGCTTATTCCTCAGCCAAATCGCCACGATCCTCTGCAGATGCGGCCAGCACTTTGCGCAGCCTGTCATTCCCTGAATGCGCCATGCTGCTCTATGCTGTACGATGGTCACACAGCAAAGACCCTCCAACGTTCTCCAGTGGCACGAGGACACACTATTAATCTTAGGAAAGAAAATGAACACCATCTGAGGGCCAACTATGTGCCAGGCATGTGCCACGTGGTCGAATCATTACAACATCAGAGTGTTGTCATCCCCAAGTTGACAAGAGGAGCAAACACATGCCCAGTGAGATGAAACGACTCTTTCAAGGTCATACAATGAGGAAAAACAATGACAAAATAATTCAGCCTCAACTGCCTTCCGAGATCTTTCTTCCCAGTCATTTCAGGACGATTTGTTAAGAAAGAGGGAAGAGAAACAACACATACGAAGCCCAGTTGGATACCAAGCACTGGTACTAGACACTTACACACACTTGTTTCATTAATTCCTCATAACTGCCTGCTTGTGCAGGTATCAGCCATCCTTCCATTATCCATCCGTCCATTCACTTATCAACAGATATCTATTCTACAAAGTTCCAAAGATGGCATTAACACTAGGTCCACTAAGAGAAACAAGCCGTGGTAAAGACCTGGTTTCTGGTCTCAAGCTCCTTTCACTGCAGGGCAAGAGACAGACAGGCCATTCACTCACATATAGATCATGATGGGGCCCCGATCACTGCACAGAATTGGGCCTTCTGAGTCAGAAGAGGAGTGCATGGAGGAGGGAACGAAGTAAGCAACCCCCTACAGCAGTCAGTAAGCTGAAAATAGTGCTAAGAAGTAGTACTTCTGGAGACTGCCCGGCAGGATGCTACATGCACTGGGTTATTTAATCCTCACAGCCCCTCTTTGAGAGGGTACTATCATGATCCTCCATTTCATAGATGACGAGCTTGAAGAATGGAGAAGTAAAATGACTCTCCCAGTGACATTTGGCTTGTTTGTGCTGAAGCCAAAATTTGAATTCGAGTCTCACTGGATGCAAAGCCATGGCTTTTAACCCCTGGGATTGGGCCTCCACCAAGGAGGGTAGCAGAGGAAGGTGGTCATGGGATCCTTGAGTTTTATGAGATTTTTGACCTTGACTTGAATATCTTTGCAGAGTCGTTGAATGATTTGAAGTAAGGGAATGCTATCAGACTTAATTTTATGAAGACAGATTAGAGAGGCTGTCTGAAGAGAAGAAATCAGTAGGAAGCCTGACACAATGGTCCAGTCCAATGAATGGGAGGAGGGACCACACGGGGCCATGTTGAGCTGGAGAAGCGGATGAGAAACTCAAGTGGACAGATGGAGCAGGCTGCTGGGTGTGAGAGTGTGAGTGCAGAAAAGAGGGGAGGCTGGTAAGAAAGGTTTTGAGAGAGTTGTCAGAATGTAAATTCAAGCTAAGACTATGAGTAGGATGACTCCAGGAGAATCAAGATTAGGGCTGGGGAGAAGGGCAGAGCAGGCTGACAGGGGAGCAGGCAGCTGCAGAGGACACCAAGGGGCAGCCCGCCAGAGGCGTAGGGTGCTGCAGAGAATCAAGCTTCCAGAGGAGGGAGTGAGGAGCAAACGCCCCAGAGGGGTCAGGACACACAGGGACAGAATGTGTCCATGTTCCTCCCTGACCCTGAGTTTAGGGTGACAGAGGTCAGAATTCAGGCAAGTTGTATTTGATTCCCAGAAACTCACCCACCACAAATTTCAAAATCTCTCTCCATCTGGAGCGAAGGAAATGATTTGCAGTCCTCAGACAGTTACAAGGGACCAGGTTTTGCCAAGTCACATTATTTGACAGAAATGGGCTGTGAAATGCCTGCTAATTGCTACAAGATTTAACAGGGAGAGAAGGGCCTGAGACGGGAGGTGCCTTGTCAGACTTCCGTGTGGGGAGCCGGGGAGCTGGGCGATAACAAGACATAATGGGCCTGCTTTGCCGAGATCCAAATTACCAGGATCATTTTATCCCGGTGAAAGAAGGATGAAGCTTTTAAAAATGGGCAATTATGACATATTTTTTTCATTGTTGTCAAGAAAGCTAAACCCCAATTATCCCATCTATTTTGGAGGGGTTTTCAAAGGCACTCGTGCAATTGTTGAGCTCATCATCTTTTCCCCGGCTCCAGGGAGAGGTTTATTTGCCGTAATAATCCTCGTTGATCCCTTCTCGCCATACCTGACAAGTCTTTGCAGCGTTCTTCCCACATGTTCTGTTCCTGCCCTGGAATTGGACCACAAGTCCCCTAACCAATCAAAGAAATCTGTTTCCAAATAACCGGCAGTGCCGAGTCTGGAAAGATGTTGGAAGTGTCTATAATCTTAGCATGCATCCCCTCTTCGTCTGGTCTTCGGAAAGCACCCCTTGAATCATGTGATTTCCCTGATCTAAAACCTTCCATAACTCCCCACTGCCCAGCAAGTCTGGTCTAAGGGCTATTCCTCTGGAATTTGACCCCCCAAACTTCTTGTCCAGCCTCGTCTTTTCCTCCTTCCATCATTCATGTGCTCATTCATTCATTTAACACACATATATTGAGCAAGTTGTAGGTGCTGGGCACTGTAACAGGTGCCGGGGGAGTCTTTTCTAAGTTGGGGAGATGGTCAAGGAGGCAGGAAGTCCTAAGACAGTATGCAAGGTTTTGCTGAGTGAGGACTAAGGACTTTGGGACACAAAAAGTGCACTTCTCTCTGCCCCAAGGGCTTAGACAAAGAAGGCTGGGGAGGAAGGGTATGAGGTGACACCTAGGCTGACTGTTGAAGGTAGTGGAACACAGTGGAGACATATTTAGGTGGCAGAATCTACAGGATGTGAGGTCCTAGTGGGCTATGGGGGGATGAGGATGATGCTCAGGTTTCAAGCTTGGACAGTTGGAGAAGGTGGTGCCATTGCTAAGAGAGGAAATTTAGAGAAGAGATGGATTTGGTGGGTAGGGGTGTGAGCTCCTTTGGGGACTCACAGACCTGAGGATCCTGTGGACAGCCAGGAGGAGTGCTCAGTGGGCTGTTTGCTTACGGGGCTCTGAAGCCCAGTGAGCAGTCCAGGCTGGAAAGAGAGAGACATAGGAGTGGTCAGCTCAGAGATGGACATTGGAGCCCTGGGTATGAATGAGATCCATGTGGAGAGATAGTTCTGCGTGAAGAGCCCTAGGGAAGACCAGCAGTAAGGGGCCGTATGGAGGAAAACCAGACTGCAGAGGAAAAGCAAGTTAATTTATGAGCCCTGGGCACTGAAAGTTCACACCTATGTTTTCCCCAGTGAGACAGGCAAATAGTGGTGCTGAGAAAGACCCAGTCAGCCTCGTAAAATTAGGGTGAGATTTGAGTAGAAAGTAGCACTAACTCCCATGATGCTTCTTCCCCTCCTGTGTAATACAGAACACACTGGCTCTTATCACCAGTACCTGACAGGCAGCCTTTAAATCCTTAGAATTTCCCAAGTGATAGGAGTATCTTTCTTTCTTTCCTTTTTTTTGTGAGGAAGATTGGCCCTGAGCTAACATCCATTGCCAATCTTCCTCTTTTTGCTAAGGAAGATTAGCTTTGAGCTAGCATCTGTGCCCATCTTTCTCTATTTTGTATATGGGAGGCCGCCACAGCATGGCTTGATAAACAGTGCGTAGGTCCGCACCCAGGATCTGAGCCTGCAAACCTGGGGTATTGAAGCAGAGTGCTCAAACTTAACCACTATGCCACCAGGCCAGCCCCAGGAGTATCTTTCTTATTCATGGGCTCCCCTCAGACCCCATCTGAACTTGTGCCAGTGAGGTGACTCGTGGTGGGCTTTAGTTAATGTATACTAATGAGATGACTACTGAGGGTGGGGCTGGCCATACCAGAAAGACTAACTGTGTGATTAGAGGGTGGGAGCCTTGACCCACATGATATCAGCCTGACCTCCAGGAAGGTGAGGGAAGCTGGAGATTGAGTCTCATGGCCAATGACTCAATAAACCCCAATAAAAACTATGAACACTGAGGCTTAGGTGAGCTTCCCTGGTTGGTAATATTCTCAGTATTGTCACACATTGATGTGCTAGGAGAGTAACACATCCTTACTCCATGTGGAGAGGATACAGAAGCTTCACATTTGGGACCCTCCCAGACCTTGCTGTATGTGTCTCCCCCTTTGTCTGGTTCTGATTTATATCCCTTATAGTTAAACTATGATCATAAATATAGCACTTTTCCAGGTTCTGTGAGTCTTCCTAGTGAATTAACAAACCTGAAGGAGTGGTGGGAACCCCCAAGAGTCTAGCCAGCTGGTCAGAAGTACAGGTGGACTAGGGACCCCCAATCTTGTGGCTGGTGTCTGAAGGGAAGGCAGTCTTGTGGAGAACTGTGCCTTTAACCTAGGATGTTTGGCCCAGCTCCAGGTAGTTGGTGTCAGAAGTTATTGTACCCTCCTTCTCAAAAGTTATGAGGTTCCAGGGATAGCACTAGCATCGACAAGTCCTTCCTTTGTGCTAAGCACATCACATGAAGTTTCTCACTTCATCCTAGATACAAACCTCTGAGGGAAGTGCTAAGTATTATCAACCACATGTTACAGGTGGGGGAACGGAGTCCCAGAGTTATGGATCTTGCCCAAGATCGTGTGCCTAGGAAGTCAGGGAGCCAGAATTTAACCCAAGCAACCAAAACCCATGCCCTTAACCACTCTATTAAACTTTCTTCCAACAAGATACTCACCTTCACATTTGATCTAGGAGGTCTAGCAGAATAGTGGAAATGAGTCCATTCATTAACTAACTTATTAAGCCATATTTATTGAATGCCCACTGTGTGCCAGGTGCTGTGAGATCATCAGTGGATGAAACAATGATCTCTGGCTTTGTGCAGCTAATAGTCTAGCTAATGTGTTTGTGTTTGTGTGTGTGTGTTTAGCAGGTATGGTAAGGACTTTGGTTTATACTGTGAATGAGATAGGGAGCTATTGCATAGTTTTAAGCAGAGGAGAGTAACGTGATTTAATTTATATTGTAAAAGGATCACTCTGGCTGCTGTGTTGAGAATGGTCTTGTGGGAGCAAGCGTAGAATCAAGAAGACCTATTGGGAAACTAATAAAGTCATCCAGGTCAGAGACAATGGTGGCTTGGACAAGAGTGGGAACAGTGGAAGCAGTAAGATTCTGGGAAAATGTTCAGGTAGATTAGCTAATCCAAGCAAGATTAGCTGATATATTGGACTGGGCTGTGACAGAAAGAAAGTAGCTAAGAATGACTCGAAGATTTGGGGATAGAACAACTAGAAGGTTGAAGTTGCTGTTAACTGAGATGGGGAGCTTAGGGGGAAACAGTTTAGGGTGGGAGGTAGAGAGGAAAAGCTGTTGTGCTCACCTTAGTTGAGTTTGAGGTGTTTGTTCTCAGACATCTAAGAGGAGATGTCAAGCGCGTGGTGAACGTAGGTGGCCGGGGTTCAGAAGAGAAATCTGACTGGAGATAGAATGGTGGCAGTCGTCAGAATGTAGGTGGTATTTGAAGATGAGATCATCAAGGAAATGAATATTGTCATAGAAGGGGAACGGGTCAAAGACTGATCCTGGAGCAACTCAACACTGAGTGGTCAGGGAGAAAAGAAAGAACTGGCAACTGAGAGTAGGGTGTGACCGAGGAAAACCAGGCGTGTGTGGAGGAAAACCAGGAGAGCAGAATGTCCTCCCAACCAAGTGAAGAACCTGCCTCCAAGAGGAGGCATAGTGGAGTCTGTCAAGTGCTGCTGAGAGGCCGGGAGAGATGAAGACTGAGGATGGATCATTGGATTCAGCAACACGAGGCATCAGTGCCCTTGGCAAGAGAAGTTTCAATGGCACGGAGAGGAATGCCTGGTGGGAATTCAAGGAGAACTGGGAACTAATGAGAGACTGTGAGTAGAAACAACTCTTTCAAGAAGTTTTGCTGCAAAGCGGGGAGTAGCTGGCAGGGAAAGTGGAGTAAAGGAAGTGTTCCTTGTTTGCTTGATTTTTAAAAAAATAGGATGGAAGAAATAATGAAGCCAAGAGATTTGAATTATTGCGTGGACCTAAAGCCACAATGGAGAAGGAACGGTTCTCCAGTAGAATCCAGTAGAATCACTATTTGTGCAAGGTCCATGAGCTTACATAATAAAACACAACCTCAGGGACTTAGAGTCTAAATAAACGAAAAAAAATAATTTTTATTCTAAAATTTGTCTATGGCCCGCAAGTTTAAATGGCGCCTTCTAGAAATTTTCCTCAACTTCAAGGCCATCAAGGCACCTTGGGGAATACCAAATAATACAAAAACCCAGGTAGAAGTGGTGCAAGGGGGGCCAGCGTTCTGAGGGACTGAGGCTGGAGGACCTTCAGACGAAGGCAAGTGTGAATCTGACTTTGTCCAAGAACGATGCGCGTCTTCTCATTTGGTTGGTTCTTGAGTTCTTTTTCCTAGGTCAGAAGTGGTTCTGGCTGCCTGAGCTGAGGTGCCACAGATGTCTTGAATTCACCAACAAAATGTGGTTCTCAACCTCTGGGACCACTTCTACCCCTCAAAAGAGTTATTGAAAAGACCCTTTATCACACGTTTCTTCTCGAAGCTCGGAGTCCTGCTACGGGGCTAAGAGTAACCTCGAGCAGGCTCCTCTCCTCTCTGAGTGTCAGTTTCCTCAGTTAGGAAATGATAGAAATCAACTTCACAGAGTGATTGCACGATAATTTAGCACATGAAGATATCTAGTACAAAGCGTACAAATAGTAGGTGCTCAAACAATGTTGCCTGAGTCTGAAATCGGGTGAGTTCAAACCATAAGTTGTCATGGAGCCCTGCTGTATGCCAGGCAGTGTTCTAGGTGCTGGGAAGGGATCACAAGGTGAACAGACAGGGATGGCTGAGGGCTGTGGAGGCTCAGAGGAGGGCGTGGCCAGCTCTGCTGGAGGAGCCCTCCTGGGGGAAGCAAGACGGTGAGTGGATCTTGAAAGACGAGCAGAAAAGCACAGGGCACGGAGAAAACAAGAGGAGGGGCCTCCAGACAGAAGGAAGAGTTCTATGGCTCTACAGAGGTGTCCACAGGCTTAAGCAAGGCCACGAGGAATAGTTGCTGTTCTCTTCCCTCTTCCCACCACATTCTGCATCTTGGCTCTTTCTGATCCTCCAGAATTAGACATTCAGTTTGAACATCACCTCTCTGAGAGGTCTTCCCTGGGTCACCTCATCCTAATTCCACCTATTGCTTTTTTATTCCTCTCATCAGCCTGCTCTTTTTTTTCATATCATTTATCACAATTTGCCATTAGATAGTCATTTGTTGACTTGAGAGTATAGACTTTGGTATTGAACTATGTGTGGAAAATTCCAACTCCCATTCCAACCAAATATGTCATCTTAGGGAAGTCAATGTACCTATCTTGGCCTTAATTTCCTTATCTGAAAACTGGGGTAAAAATTATACGTACCTCATCAGGTTGTTATAAGGATCTGGTGAGATAAGCCTTGGAAGCCCTAGGGCAGCCCCTAGAATCACATGTAGTTGCTCAATAAATACTAGCTGTTGTATTGCTCTTTGGAAAATCTCCTCTAGTGGACTGTAATCTCCATGAAGGCAGGGACCCTGTCTGATTTGTAGGGACTCCGTATTTGTTGAATAAATAAATTTATGCACAAAATTGAGTGGACTCAAACCAGTTGCAAGAAATTGACTTGCAGTTGACATAAATGGGCTTGTCTTTTGCCTTTCCCCAACTGTTCCTATTTAGATTCATGGTCTACTATTTTAGCGGCCATCCTAATTCTCTTGGGAAAGTCGAGCCTCTTGTGTTCAGCATCAATCAACAAGGAGACATTTGACACTGCAGAGCAGTCCCATGAAGACTTGAGCCTCTTACATCTTATCTTATTTTGAGTGCCATTATCCGTGACACTCTTTAATGGTGAAACAACAGCTGTGAAAAGTTTAGTCAAGCTCATTTTGAAGAAATGGTCCCCGGAATTGGTGCTTCACGTCTGATCTGGAGTCTCAATCAGATTAGCTTTCCTCCAGAAACAGCAGTTGTATTTAGTCATTTGGACTCAATGCATTGTAGCTGCAAAATATAAGGGGTCATCTGCTATAACTGTCTTATTGGACAGATGAAACTAAGGCTGACAGAGGGGAAGCAATTTGTCCAAGGTCTCACCACGAGTTTGGGCAGAACCGGGACCCATCCCAGGCTCAGAATCTCAGGGAGAAATGGAACGACATCAGATGGACCAAAGGACAGAAGATTTGCCTCCGTTTCTCATTGCCAAGAAGAGGGAGTAGGTTTTCCCATCCCCATATTTCTCACTAATTTTAAATTCCATAAGTAATTCATGAATATCAATTCCCTCAAAATAATTTTAAGTTACAGATAAAGCTGATGTCCCCACTGACCACCCAACTTAAACCCTCTCCCCTCGGGGTCTCCCCAAAGGTATCTGCTGTCATCAATTTGATGTGTCTCCTTCCAAAAACTCCTTTGTATCATTACAAACACGTGTGTGAGTATCCATAAAAACAAATTAGTATTGTTCAGTGTGATATTTTTACATAAGCAGCACCGTACTCCCTGTATTATTCTGCAAGTTGATTTTTGCACCTCAACAGTAGGACTCTGAGTTCTTTCTGTGTGTGCTACCTCATTCTTTTTAACTGGCGTGTTGCAGTCAATAGTGTGTGTACCCTGGTGTCATCACCCATTCCCCTATCAGGAGAGATTTAGGGCATTCTAAATGCCTTCTAGCACGAACAACGCCACTTTAAAAACCCTCATGTCTGTCTCTTGGTGCACTTGTGCGAGGGCTTCTGTAGGGAAGATACAACACAGGACTGCTGGTCACAGGGTGTGCACATTTTCAGCTTTACTAGATGCTGTCAAATTGTTCTCCATAGAAGCTGTTTGAATATACTCTCCCACACGTAGTTTCCAGGAATACCCATTTCTCCGCACCCTCACCAACATTCCATAATGTCAAAATCCATTTGGTGGGAACAATTGCTTCCCTGATTTATACTTTCCCAACTGCTATTGAGGCCAGGCATCCTGTTATGATGCTCAAATGTATCTCCTTGTGTGTGAATTGCTTGTTAATATCCTTTGTACATTTTTCTATTGGGCTATTTGACTTTTCTCTCAATCCCATTTTAATAGAAATCAAAGCACTTAAGCCCTGCTGAAGTTCAAAATGAATCATAGCTCAGAAATCTCAGGCTGCATGAGAGAATAATTTGAAATGTTGTTTTTAAAGGGTGGGGTGGTGAGGCTCGATGGATAAATGCGGGTTACAGGAAGATCCAACATGAAAAGAGGCCTCATGGAAACTGGGTGCGGAAAGCAGAGGGCGTGGAGGTCTTGAGTCAAACCTGCAAATCCCTTTGCTGATAACCAAATGCTGGTGCTGAGGCCACACAGAATGGGGGCACGCTGGGCTGGTAGTGCCCTTGTCCACAAAACCAAAGGAAAATATTTCATTAATAATTTTTATATTGATTACATGTTGAAATGATAATATATTGGATATATTAAGTTAAATAAAATATATTACTAAAATTAATTTTACTCTTTCCTTTTACTTGTTTAATGTAGCTACCAGAAAATTTGAAATTATATATATGGCTCACATTATACATCTGTTGGATGGTGCTGGTCTAGGAGCTGGGCACAATTATGTTTCCAGTCCCAGCACTTTATCAAAAATGCTGTGTGTCCTTAAGTATGCCGCTCTCCCATCCAGTTCTAATTGACCTTACAGGGATGGTACAGAAAGGAGTCAAATTCATGCCTTTCTTTTTCTGCGGAAACTCAAATATTCATAAGGGTAACACAGCCCAGGGCCTCACTCTGCCTCTCACGTCTCAGATTATGTCCGTGGGGGCTGAAATGTTACCTCACCCTGGGCTCATCAAAAAGTGGTTTCTATTAGCTCTAGAAGCTGGATCTTTTCACCCAGATGTCCCCAGTTCTCAGGACACTCATTGGTCAGACTTTATGCACAAAGCAGCTGGAGGCGTCATCTCTCTCATCACTGAGGGCCTCTGAGATTCCTTGCGATGGTCTTGTTGTTAAGCTTTCATCACCCGGATTATTGAGTTTTATTTATCAAACACAATTGCTTTGGACTCCACCAGTTTATCAATTAGGATTCTTAAAAGGAACAGAAAAATAACTCAAAGTAGCTTAACAAAAAAAAAAAAGGAGGAGGGCTGTTTGTTGGCTCTGGTGGTATTTTTCTGGGGCTGCCATAAGAAGTTTGTCCTCTTGCCGTTCCAGAGGCCAGAAGTTCCAAATCAAGGCTCTAAGAGACAACCAGTTCCTTGCCTCTTCCAGCTTCTGGTGGCCCCAGGCGTTCCTTGGTTTGTGGGGACATCACCCCAATCTCTGCCTCCATCTTTAAATGGCCTTCTTCTCTGTGTCTCTGTGTGTCCTTTCCTGTCTCTCATAGGGATTCTCATTGGATTTAGGCCCCACCCTAATCCAGTATGATCTCATCTCGATCTTTATCTTAATTACATCTGCAAAGACTCTATTTGCAAATCAGGCCACATTCTGAGGGCCCAGGTGGACATGCATTTTGGGGGGAGTCACTATTCAACCCACTACAATTCTGTTACTGCAAAGGCCAGGGATAGAGCTGGCAGGAGGCAGGACTCACCTTCTCTGTGCCTCTGTGCTCAGCCTTGCAGGCCTTGCTGTCCCTCACAGGCTCCACATGGTGGTGAGAAGGTGACAGCAGCCCCAGACTTAAATCATCTCTGGTTCAAGTTCAACAGCAAAGGGAATTTTCTTGAAAGAGAAGAATATTAGAGAGGAGGAAGAGGTTCATAAACACCCACAAGACTGTGATGTGCCCGATGGCTGTGCTTAGGGTGAGTGTGAGTGTCCCCCAGGAGAATCGCTGCTCCCAGACCAGGGTGAGGCTCAAGGGAAAGTCAGGAGCAGAAGGTGCGTGAAGGAGGGATGTTCGCTGAGGAAGAGGACCCTAAAGAGTCACCGCAACCAGGTTGAGTAACAGATCTCATTGACCCCTTCTTTGTGTCTTTCTTTCCGTGGTATATGAGCATTTACTAAGGACCAGGTACTTGGCAGGGGTTAGAGACATGAAAATAAGTGTGACGAAAGGCCCTGCCCCAGAGGAGTCCAGCGGTGCAGGCTTGTCAAGAGTGTCGACATGATGTCATGGGTGCTACTGTGAAAGAAAGCAGGACAAGGTGTGGGAACCAAGAGGAAGGAGAGAAAACTCTTTCTGGGGCATCTCAGAAGATGTCTTAAGACAGATAGGCTGTATCCTGAAAAATGAAGAGGATCCCCCCTGTGGAGAGTGACGGCACGAAGAGGTGTGGCTGTCCAAGGACCAGTGCGGAGTCTGTGTCGCTGCGGTGCTGGGCACAGTGGGTGGGGAGTAGGGCTGACAGGAGGAAGGAGACAAGGGGCACAGGCAGGGGTGTGCCGTGGTGGCACTCGTGCTTTGGAAAGACCTCTCTGGACGAGTCTACAGGGGATAAACTAGAGGCACGGAGACCAGCAAGGAGGTTGTTAGAGATGAATGCAGTAAGGTGGCACCTGAGACAGTATGGCAGGTGGGGATAAGGTGAAGTGGAGACAGGTGAGATAAGATGATTTGAGGATATTGTTGGAGTAGAAACGGCAGGACTTTGCAGTTGATTAGATACGGGAGTGGGGTGAGGGACAGAAGGAATTAAGGATGGGGACTGTTTTCAGTTTGGGACACTGGGTATCTGAACCTGGGAACATGGAGGGAGGCAGAGTGACTTTGTGGTGAAGATGAAAAAGTCGGTTTTGAACAGATTGAGTTCAACGTGCCTGAGGGTCATCAGGTGGGGATTTTCCAGGCAGTTGGAAATACCAGGAAATCGGGCTGTGGACGGAAAGAATCAAAGGCTTCTTGGTGTTAGCTGGAGCTAGACTGTGAAAGAAAGGACCAAAGTGGAGGCCAGACAAGGCAAGCCTGGTGGAATACCGGAATCTCAGAGAGAGACGGAGGTGACAGAAGTGGCCAAGAGCCGGACGGTGGAGGAGCCGTCAGTAACGTCGCTGGGAGAACAACCGTGGATATTTCACTTCCTCCTCCCGAATGGCGGGTCTGATGGCAAACGGACACAGTACTTAGAGCTTCACTTGTCCTCTCCCTCTGCCCTCCTACCTCTCTCACTTGTCTCGACCTGATTTCAACCAGATCAGAAAGCAGAGAAGCTAACACACCCTCAGGGGCTGTGGGAGACACGGGGCAGCCCTGCATTGAACTTGTTGGAGGTCTTGGCTGAGAGAGCGAGCCTGGCATCGCCACCCAGCAGGCTGCGTGGTGGAGCCCAGTTCGGCTCCTGCGTGCTACAATGCACACCCGTGGGGAGAGGTGGGGCTTGGCTCAGCATGGCTGGTGGGTTCCTCCTGTCCATCAGCACCGAGGACGCAGTGGCCCCGCCTGCACTTACTCAGCTGGCCTGCCAGCATCTTGTCATCTTTTCGTCCAGGCTGCCAAGGTTCTAGAAGAGGGAGAAGCAAAGTAGTGCTCCCCACCACCCCCAGGCTCTGCTCCTGAGGGGCCCCAGCATGACTTAGGCCAGGAGACTGTCACCCCTCCTTCTGCTGCCCACACCATGGGCCCTCAGTGGGTGCCCTGTGGCTCTGCCATTTCCTAGTGCTGTCCCCTCCCAGGTCCAAGGCTAAGCTGGACCCCAGCCCACAGAGAACCACCAGTCCCACTCACCTCCCCAACTGGGGTTTGGGCCCAAATATACCTCGTTTTTTTTCCCTGATTGAAAATCACCTTGCAAATTGCAGAATATTTAGAAATATAAATAGTAAGAAAAAAACACTTTATCTTTAATCTAATTTACAACCCCCCCCAAGAAATGTTACAAGGAACAAGATCTCAGGCTACCTTCAAAATAGGGGAGTTTTCCTGAAAGACCCTGAATCAGAAAATATCAGGAACCAAGAAAGCTATGGATGCTGGTTCCTCTCTGAATCTGGAGGCACTTCTCTGAATTCTCCAGTGCAAAGCCACACTTAGCCATACTACTTTTGCCCATTCAGGGCAGAGCCCTTGTGCTTGGCCCTCTCGGGCCAAAACTGTGAATAAACTCAGAAGTCACAGATCCAGGCACATCTCTTCATCACACCCTGAGGAGGGCGACGGTGTCTAGAGAGGAAACGGGACCCAACTCAGCTCTCCAGGAGCTTGCTTCCTGCTAGAGGAATCTGGGCACATAAGCAGGCTGTCCGCCTGTAGTAGGCGCTATGGCAGAGCTTCATGAAAAGGGCTGGCAGGTCAGGAGGAAGGAGCAACCCGGCCTTCCCTGGAGGGTCCTCACTGAGGAGGTGACAGTTTCTTTAACCACTTTACTGAGGTATGACTGACATGTAAAAAGGCGTAAGGCTATAACAAATACAACCGGATGAGTCGGGATAAGTGTACACCCGTGAAACCATCACCACCGTCAAGGGCATAGACATAGTCATCACCTCCCAAGGTTTCCTCCCACTCCTTTATTATTATTGTCACTATTTTGTGTGTGTGTATGGTAAAAACACATCTTAGCAAATCGCAAGTATATAATACAGTATTGTTAGCTACAGGCACTATGTGGTACGGTACATCTCCAGAACTTAGTCATCTTGCATAAATGAACCTTTGCGCCCTTTGACCATAACCTCCCATTTCCTCCTCCCCCAGCCCCTGGCAACCATCATTCCACTCTCAGCTTCTACGAGTTTCACTATTTTGGATTCCACATATAATTGAGAACAAGCAATGTTTGTCTGAGGAGGTTAGAACTGTCTTGAAGATGATGGGCAGAGGAAAGGTCAATTGAGGCAGAGGGAAAGCATGACCCAAGGCTCAGAGGCCAGAACCACCATGACACGCTCAGGGAATGGGAGGAAGGTGGGTGTGGGTAAGGGGTTGGCAGCAGGGGCCACGGAGTTGGGGAGGGGCTGGAGATGGTTCTTGAAAGGCCTCGACACCCATACCTTAGGAGTTGGACTGGACACTGAGGAAATGAATGTTTTTGACCAATAAAGCAAAAGAGATGGAAAGAGAAATCTCCCCAGAAATCACAGAGTGGTGGAACAGGAATAATCCACTCCAAGAATAAATGGTGGTGGAGGGAAGATGCACACTTAGGGTCAAAAGGCCTGTGTCCACGGCTGGACTGCGTAACTAGCTGGCAGTCTCTTCTCTTCTCGTCTCTGAACCTGTTTCCTCATCTCTAAGTGAGAAATTCAACGACTCTAATAAAGTCTGGTTTATGATGTCTACATGCCCAGGGCTAGCTCCTTGGAAAGACAACTTCAAGCTGCTAGAAGATGGTGAACCTAGTATTGTTTGTCCAGTTAGATCTTATTAAAGAACTTTTCCTGAACTCCAGCGGCTCGCAATCCCATTTGAACAACAAAAGATCATTAGGCCCTCAGTTTTGGGGGTGAGGGAAGAATTTTCTATTTCCATTCTAACACTGAATTCTCTGTGTTCAAAAGATGGGCATTTTCCTCTGGAGGCACAGAGGATATTTGCAGCGTACTAATGGGGATCTCTGATGACAGGAAAGAAACTATTTTCTATCAGAACTATTCTGTTAACATTCTTTGTTCTTTCCAGGTGAAAATATACCTCATGGTCATTGCTAAATAAATTTCCTGTTTACCCAGGCAGGCTTCATTCATTTTTCTGTGGTACAAATTTGAAGTTTACTATAAAAGACAAAGTGTATGATGGTAAAAGATACAATGACAGTCCATTCCTTGTGTTTCCACCAACTCACAGGGCTCGCCTGGAGGTCAGGCGAGGAGAGCGCCCTGGGGCCGTCAGAGTTTGTGCGGGAGGGCAGAAGCCCTAGTGGCTGTTTCAAGGAAGAAGCGATTTAATAAAGGGAACTGAAGCTTACTCAACCATTGGAAGGGCTAGGCAGCAAAGCTCAAGAAGGCCAGTGTGTTCATTTCCTAGGCCTGCCATAATCAACTACCACAAACTGCGTGGCTGTGAACACCAGTTCCTGAGTTTCAGAGACTAGAAGTCTGAAATCAAGGTGTCAGCAAGGCCAAGCTCTCTCTGTCTCTGAAACCCGTGATGGAGAATCTTTCCTCACCTCTTCCTGGCTTCTGGTGGTGGCCGGCAGTCCCGGCCAGCAGCTGCAACTCTTCAATCTCTGCCTTGGTCACGTCGCATTCTCCTCTTGTGTGTGTCTCTCTCCTCTTTTTACAAGGACACAGTCATATGGATTAGGACCCATTCTACTCTAGTATGACTTCGTCTTAACTAATTACATCTGCAATGACCTTATTTCCCAATAGAGTCACATTCTGAGGTATGAGGGGTTAGGACTTCAATATATCTTTCTGGAGGACACTATTCAATCCATAACAAACAGTCAGTTTCAAGCGATCTGAAAGTGCAGGAACCACAGAGAGGCCATCACCACCACTGTTCTCAGCTGTCTGCAGCACCCAAATGGGTAATTCCCAGGAGCACACAAGGACACTAGACGTCACTGGGCAGCCCGCGGCTGCTGTCCACCATCGCCTCACATCCGCCCACAGCTCCCACCAGGGAGTCATGCCTTCTCCTTTTCCACCTTCAGATCTCACACAATGCCTCTCATAAGCAGGCTCTAACTGAACCCTGCTGCGTAGGAACCCGGGAAAAGTCACTCCCAGGCTGTATCCCTCTATGTACAGAGGAGAGGCTAGGAGGGCAGGATGGTACTAAGTATTAACAGACAAAATGCAGCACACACATTATAACCATCCTGGATAGAAAAGCATGTCTTCATCCATTCAAAAATAGTCCCTGAGTAACTGTTACATGCCAGGCCTCATGCTAGAGGAGATAAAGAATAAAGTACATGCAGATTTAAACAAAGCACCCTGAAGGTATATTCATGGTCAAGTGAAAAGATATATAACTATATATCTACGCAAATAACTATAAGGCATTGTGAAAACTCTTATAATCTATAAAAATAAAGTGTGGTTTCTGTCTTCCTGCTGTTTACTGTGTCATGTTAAAATGGCTAGGTGGATATTCTTCAAACTTGAGAAGCACATTTAAAATATAGGCTATGTAGTCATAAATAAATAGCAAGCAATAGGACAGATTGGACTATCTGAGGAAGCCATTTGGTGTAAAACTAATTTGGCCTGACCTTGTTTTTCCAAAAGGACCTGAGGTGGCCTTTGAAAGTGCATTGTGTATCTGCTTTAAGCATTTACTATGTCTCAAAGACAAGAACAAATGCCCTTAACATGAGGATGCAACTTCCCCATATTGGCATTTCTTTAAGGATATGCATTTCTCCCTAGGCTAGGATTTGATTGCTGTGCTCACCCTGTGACCACCCAACTCGAGACAACAGACCTGCTACCTGATGTGCCCATCATAGCTGTGCTAGCAGGGCAATCTCATGACTGTTGTAAAAGGGACATTGCAATCATATGTGATACATGCTCTTTGATGGTATAGAACCACTCTGTACACCCCACTTCTTTGGTGCCCTTCCTTCCTTGGGGAAGGAAGGCCCCAGGCTATATGGTCCTCAAATTTGGCTCATAATAAACTCACCCCAATTTTGATTTATAAATTGATTATGGAGTATTTGCATTGACTTAGCAAGCCCCAAGCTTCTGTTTGAGAGACCATAAACAGATAGTCACCTGCTGGGGCTGCTAAAAACTGAGGGACAAAGTCCCACGTAATTGCTGGTTAGCTTCCAAAACACCACTCCCTCCTGGTTCTCCTTCTACCACAGCGGTATCTGCTTCTCAGTCTCCTTTGCTGGTCTGTCCTCATGTCCTCAACCCTGAGATACTGGAGCACCCCAGAGCTCAGCCCTGGTCCTCATCTCTATCTACATGGCTTTTTGGGTGATTATCAGCCATGGATTAAAATACCTACTCTGTGCTAATGACTCCCTATTGTACTGGACCCTCACCTCCAGGCTTACGATACAAACCACCACTCAACAGCTCCACTTGAATGCCTCACAGGCCTCTCACTTACCTCTTAGTGGCTGCACCCCACCACTGGCCATTAGCATAGACCCCCTGAGTTTTAGGCAGGCTTGTGGCTGCTGAGCTCAAAACTGTATTTATTCCCTTGCAACTACGTGTGGCCTTGTGATTGAATTTTGGGCAATGTATGTGAGAGGAAGTGACACATGCCACGTTTGGGTCTTGCCTTTAAAGGAAAGGGACATTCTCTCTTTCTCCTTCTTTCTCCCTCTACTGGTGGAGGGATGGTAGAGCTCAACCTTCCATCTAAACCACAATACGGAAGCTCTGTTTCGATGACAGAAGAGCAAAAAAATAGGAGCTTGGGTCCCCAACACTGCAGCCACCATGCAGCCAGCCCTGCATAACTTCATTCTCAGAACTACGAGAGGAGAGAGAGAGAAAATTCTTCTTTTTTTTTTTTTTGTGAGGAAGATCAGCCCTGAGCTAACATCCATGCCAATCCTCCTCTTTTTTTGCGAAGAAAGACTGGCCCTGGGCTAACATCTGCGCCCATCTTCCTCCACTTTTTTTTTTTTTTAAATATGGGATGCCGCCACAGCATGGCTCAACAAGAGGTGTGTCTGTGCACACCCGGGACCCGAACCCGGGCCGCCAACAGTGGAGCACGAGTACTTAACTGCTACGCCGTGGGGCCGGCCCCGAAAATTCTGATTTAAGCCTCTGTTGGTCCTGGTTACATAGCCAGACCTGTATTACAAATCACAAAATGTCTACGGTCAAATTCCTTATATACTCTTTACCCCAAAACCTGCTCTTCCCACAGTCTCCCCCATTTCAAAAAGTGTTAAAACAATTCTAGTTGGCAGGCCCAAAATTTTAGTCATTCTGGACCCCTCCCTTTCTCTTAATCCCAGATCCAGTCTATCAGAAAATCCCATTGGATTTATCTTCAGATACTGACTGGATATTTGGAGACAGTGAGGAATTTCTGTTATGTCTTATTAAGCAATAATGGTATTAATATATTGAGGTGATCTCTTTTAGAGATATGCACTGAAATCTTACAGATGAAATCGTCTGATGTATTGGATTTGCTATAAAATAATACAGAAGTGGGAGGAAATATAAACGAAACAAGATGACCCTAAGTTGATCACTGTGGAAGCTGAGTGATGGGTACGTGTCATTTCATTTTACCGTTTTCTCTACTTTTATGTTTGAAATTTTTCATAATAATTTCTAAAAAACATTTTCAGGATCCCAGCACTTTCCACCACCACCATTCTGATCCAGGCCACCATTTTTGCAATTCCTCCCCAACTGGTCTCCCCACTTCCACTCTTCTCCACCATATCTATTCTCCACACAGCACTGGAGTGACTCTTTCACGTCAGGTCAGGTCTCTGCTGTGCTCTAATCACTCCAGGGGCTCCTGTCTGGTTCAGGAAAAGCCAGTCAAGCCCTCACCATGGCCCACAATGTCTGTCCCCATCAGATCACCTCGTACCTTCCTGTCTTTACCCCTACTCACCCTCCCCATCACTCACTCCATTACAGCCACACTGGCCTCCTTGCTGTTTCTCCAACACAGCAGGTGAACTCCTGCCTCAGGGCCCTTGCACTTGCTAGCCCTCTTCCTAGAATGCTCTTCCTACAGATACCTTTGTGGCTCACTCTCTCACCTTCATCAAGTCTCAGCTCTAATGTCAGTTCCTCAGTGAGGCCTCCTCTGACCCCCAATCTAAGCCTCCATATCATCCTTACCCTGCTTTGCTCTTCTCTTCAAGGCACTTTTGTTCAGCCACCACACGATGGCTTTGCTTGTTTATCTGTTTGTTGTCAGTCTTTTTCATTCCTGTCTCTCCTGCACTTGGAACAATGCTTGGAACTCTGCAGGTTCTTGTTAAATAGCTGTTGAATGAGCGAACGTGCAAATACAGCAGGCGGAGGTGGAAAAGGCCATGTGTCTGTGCTGCTGGAACAGAAAGAGCTGGGCCAGGAGGCAGACAAGTGCCTGCTACCTCGGGACCCGAAGAGGAGAGCTCTCAGTGTTAGAGGCCGGAGTCTAAAGGAGCTGATGGCGCCACAGACACACGGAGGACAGGGAGGGTGCTCATCCGAGGCACGCAGCCGCTGACGGGGACATCATGTCAGGAGGGTGCAAGTGAGATGCAGACATCAGAGACGGCAGGAAAAGCACAGGTTTAGCGGCTTGTCAAACCTGTGCGTGAAATGTTACATCAGGATGGAAGAAGGTGTCAGTCGTGGAAGTACACAGGTCTGAAACGTGCTTAGCTCCTGCACCTGCAGCAGATTTTCAATAGCACATTTGATGAACTGATTAAAGTGTCAGTGAATATACTAAGAATTCTGAGACCATACATCATAAGTATCTGTTCTCCAGGCCACAAAGTCAGGTGGACAAAATAAAATTCTCTTCACTTTTCTGGAATTGAACTAGAGTTCTCTCTTAAAATTCTATTCAGACTGAAAACTTAAATTAGTCACCACCAGGAAAATTCAGGTGAATTCTTATTTAAATTCAGTCAAACATCTGACTAGAGGCAAAGAAAAGAGAAAATAGGGGCAAGGATGTGTGTTAGTTTTCTATTGCTGCTGTAACAAATTACCACAAATTTAGTGCCTTAGAACAATGCAAGTTTATTCTCTTACAGTTCTGGACATCGGAAGTGCGACACGGGTCAACTGGGCTAAAATCAAGGTGTGAGCTGCTTTGTTCCTTCTGGAGGCTCTAGGAGAGAATTTGTTTCCTTGACTTTTCCAGCTTCAAGATGCTGCCTGCATTCCTTGGCTGGTGGCCTCTTCTTCCAGCTTCATAGCCAGCCACCTCGCATCTCTCTGACCCTTCTTCTGTCATCACCAATCTCTCTGACTGTCAACCCCAGCTGGAAAAGTGTCTCTGCTTTTAAGGAGACCTGTGATTAGATTGAGCCCACCTGGATAATCCAGAAGAAGCCCCCCATCTCAATGGCCATAACCTCAGTCACATCTGCAAAGTCCCTTTGCCATGTAACGTAACATATTCACAGGTTCTGGAGATTATTGCACAGACATCTTGGCGGGGGGCAGGGGGTGGACATAATTCTGCCTATCAGAGGAAGTGATGAAAGAAATTTTCCCAGAAGCAAAAGACAAAAAAATGACCTTAAATCCAGCGATCCATTGAAAATGACTTACTAAGCACCAACTTTGTGCCAGGCCTACTCTATGTCCTGGGGATAGAGCAGCAAAGGTGTCAGCAAGCACCTGCCCTCTTGAAGCTTACGTTCCAGAGGAGGGAGAAAGACAGCACTCAAGAGAACAAATGGAAAGGCTAGGTGATGGCAGGCAGTGATGAGGTCTGGAAGGAAATGTTACAGCGGCGTGGTAGAAGTGGCGGAATACTCATAGAGAAGGTAGAAAGGCGTCTCAGAGTAGGTAACATGAAGGATGGGAAAGCAGGAGCTATTTGAGGGAAGAGTGCTCCGATCTGAAGAAAAAGCCAGTGCAGAGGCCCTGAGGTAGGTATGAACTTGGGGTTTTCGAGGAATGGGAAAAAAACACTAGTATGATTGGTGTGTAATGAGCCAGGGGATATTTGTGATAAATGAGATCAGAAAGGTAGACGGGGCAAGCTTTTGCAAGGCTTGGCTGGCCTGATAATTTTGTTATTAGTGCACTGGAGGACTGTGTGGAAGGGAGTGGCATGGTCTGATTTACATTTTCAAGGGTCCATCGACTGGTAAATGGATAAATAAAAAGTGGAATGTCGAAATATTATTTGGCATTAAAAAGGAACGAAGGACTGATACAGGCTACAACATGGATGAAGCTTGAAAACATTACGCTAAGTGAAAGAAGCCAGTCACAAAAGTCCACGTGTTGCATGATTTCATTTGTATAAAATGCCCATAATAGTCAAATCCACAGAGACAGAAAGTAGGTTAGGGGTTGCTTAGGTCTGGGGGAGGATGGGAGGTTAAGAGGTGATGGCTAAGTGGTGTGGGGTTTCTTCAGGGGATGAGGAAAATATTCTGAGATTGGATTGTGGCGATCGTTGCACAACTCTGTGAATATACTAAAAGCCACTGAATTGTACACTTTAAATGGGTGACTTGTATGGTATGTGAATTACCTCTCAATAAACTGTTATTTTAAAAAAAAAAAAAGGCTACTCTGGAGACATCTGGTTGAACTTGTGTTCTGAATGCATATGTTCACCTCCACAGTAGATACCACAAGATGGCAAAGTGATGACAAATTTAAAAAGCATAAATCCACAAAGAAAGGAGGAATTGGAAAGAAAATGATAAGCACCAAATTTTGGAAGGTGAAAAGTATACCAATGCCAGGTTCCTGATTTAGCAGACCAGAGAAGGCAGAAACCCGAGCAGGCAATGAGAGAGGCCAGAAGTACCGATCTGCCTAACAAAATGCCAGGAAGAACCATTGATCAAAGTCACTGAGAACCTCTGAAAGGGGAGTTTCAGCATGGGCTGAACCCAGGAGGCCTGGCTGAAATCTACAGATCAGAGTGGCACCAGATTCTCCCCTCCACCCAGCACGCCTGAGCAACGGCCCCTCCTCCACCCCAGAGGGTCACGTTCTCTGGATGCTCAGTCAGAAGGACTCTGGGCCTGGGCCGCCGGGCGCAGTTGAGGGTGGAAAGACCACACTCGACAAGGTATTAAGTGAAAGTGCAAGTGCTTCATAGTGACGCCAGCCCCTCATCCCCTTCCCTACTCCATTCTGAGAAAGGCCAGCAGCCTGCCTTATCCCCACCTCTACCCCCATCCCTGAGGCAAAGGGTTGTAGAATTCCTCTCTGGAATTCTGTGTCAGTGAAGTGTCTGTTGCAATAAGACTGTGTAATAGCTCCTGTCTTAGTCTGTTTAGGCTGCTATAACAGAGTACCGTAGACTGAGTGACTTATGAACAACAGAACTTCATTTCTCACAGTTCTGGAGGCTGGAAGTCCAAGATCAAGGTGCCAGCAGATTTGTGTCTGGTGAGAGCCTGCTTCCTGGTTCATAGACAGCCCTCTTCTCCCTGAGTCCTTGCACGGCAGAGGGCTGAGGGAGCACACACAAGCACATTTCAAGTCTCTACTCCTCATGTTTGCTCACATCATCGCCTAAAGCAAGTCACCTGGCTGGTGCAGCTTCCAGAGGGCAGGGAAGTAGACTTCTCCACAGAGTGCAGCCAAGCAGGGAGGAAAGGTAAATGTGTGGACAAACGATACAACACACCACTGCCCAGGAGAAAAGACATGCACACGGATAGTCGGGATCCTCCCGTGAAACAGCCCATTCAGACCACACCAGAGCAGACTTTTGGTCTCAAGTCCCTTTAATAGTCTTAAAAATTATTGAAGACTCCAAAGAGATTTTGTTTATGTGGGTCACATCTATCAATATTTAGAAATTAAAACCAAGAAATGTTTTAAATATGTATTAATTCACTTAAAATAACAATAAAAACCCATTATGGGTACAAATAACATATTTTTTTTTTAATTTTTATTTATTTATTTTTCCCCCAAAGCCCCAGTAGATAGTTGTGTGTCACAGCTGCACATCCTTCTAGTTGCTGTATGTGGGACGCGGCCTCAGCATGGCCGGAGAAGCGGCGCGTCGGTGCGAGCCCGGGATCCGAACCCAGGTCGCCAGCGGCGGAGCGCGCGCACTTAACCACTAAGCCACGGGGCCGGCCCCATATTTTTATTAAAAATAACTATTTTTCCCAAAATAGGCAAAAATTCAGTGAAAAGAGTGGCATTGTTTTAGAGTTTTGCAAATATTTTTTTAAGTGCTTTTTTTTTTTTTTTTTTTGTGGGGAAGGTCAGCCCTGAGCTAACATCCGTGCTAATCCTCCTCTTTTTGCTGAGGAAGACCGGCTCTGAGCTAACATCTATTGCCAATCCTCCTCCTTTTTTTCTTCCCCAAAGCCCCAGTAGATAATTGTATGTCATAGTAGCACATCCTTCTAGTTGCTGTATGTGGGATGCGGCCTCAGCACAGCCGGAGAAGCGGTGCATCGGTGCGTGCCCGGGATCCGAACCCGGGCCGCCAGTATCGGAGCGCACGCACTTAACCGCTAAGCCACGGGGCCAGCCCTGCAAATATTTTTAAAGTTTTGGCTTCACAATAAAGCTGGATGCTCCTATCTGCTTCTGTACTCGGCGTGTTGTGATAGGTTGGTTGGTTGATGTAAAGAAAATCTAGCATCATACAGATATGTAATTGGAAAAGAGAGAACTATTTTGATAGCTTTTTCAAACAATTGTGGATATTCTTCTTTGATACTACATTAAAAGTGTACAAGTAATAATTTCTTAAAGGTTAGCTGCAATATGGAAGCTGAAACCATATCATTGAACTTTTCATCTTCAGTTGTATTAAAATCCATTGGCCCATCTGGCCCTTTGAAGGGATCTTCTACCAATACACGATTTTGTATCGGTTCACTGAGTCATGTGGTTCTTCCAAAATATTGACACATTTCATTACACAATATCAAAATATCACATTCACTGACTTCACTGCTGATCTCATTGGAAAAGTCTAAGTATTGGGACCATGTCAAGCTCACACTGACAGATGCAAGTTTCCAAAATTTTAATTTTTGTTTTAAACCTTGAATTTTATCATTGGCAAAAAATACTGTCTGTCATTTTCCTAGAAGTGACAAGCTCACTTCAATTATTTTTTGAGATAATGTCTGCTGAATATCTAAGTCTGAGTAACCATAGTTTGTCTGCCAGTCATTCCTTCAAACATAAGTGGTTTTCCACGAGAAAACGTAGCGGCTTCTGCTTTCCTCTCCATCACAGAAGTGCTGCCCTGGAGACAACCGTCCTACTTTGTATGCAACGGAAGTGCGTCATGCGTACTCCCACTGTCACACAGAATGTTAAAAAGGTGTGTACTCAAGGGTGGAGATGTATTAAAATCAGTATTTTCCTGCTTCATGAAGGACGTTCTTAAGTGAAACTGGCATTTTATTTTATTTTTATTTTGCGTGTGTGGCAGCGAGGAATTCAGAAACCATCGGGAAAGTGCGGTGCCACTGCCTCGATCTACATGAGTAGCTTTACCCACTGTATTAGTCAGAGTTCTCCAGAGAAATGACACTAACAGGATAGGTATATACAAAGAGATTTTTTTAAATAAGGAATTGGCTCACAAGATTATGGAGGCTGGCAAGTCCAAAATCTGCAGGGTGGGATAGCAGGCTGGAGACCCAGGAGAGCCAACGTTCCAGTTTAAGTCCAAAGGCCATCAGCCGTAGAACCAGGAACTGCTGATGTTCCCGATGAAGTCCAAAGGCTGCCCGCTGGAGACTTCTCTCTCTTGTTCAGAACTGTCTAATCCTTTTGTTCTACTCAGGCCTTCAACTGATTGGATGAGGCCCACCCACAGTATGGATGACAATCTTCTTTACTCAAAGTCCACCAATTTAAAGGTAATCTCATCCAAAACACCCTCGCAGAGACATCCAGAATAACGTTCAACCAAATATCTGGTCATCCTGTGGCTCAGCCAAGTTGACATACAAAATTAACCATTACACTCACCCACCATTGCTTTTGCACCATCAGTGCAAATGTCAACACAGTGAAAAGGGCAAATAATGTCTTAGTATTATTATGAAGATAGTTTTGACCCTGTAGGCTCCCTGAAAGGGTCTCAGTGACTCTCAGGAGTTCGTAGACTACTCTTAGAGAACTGCTGCTCTGTGGTGAAACTCACTATTCAGCTCACACACAGCAGCTTCTTAGCGCACTCTCCTAAATCAAAACGGACTGCCAGGCATGCCCCGACATTTGATGAAAACCTATACTGTGAAGGAACTCAAAAGAAGGACAAGAAGGAGAAGGAGGGGGAGAAGGAGGAGGAGAAGGAAGAGAGGGAGAGGGAGAGGGATAAAAAGAGGGAATTGGAGGAGATAAAGAAGAAACAGAAAACAAATGTATATCTACCATTCTAGGCGATACGATAAGATGTTGCATCCATGAAATAAGAAGGGATAGCATTATAAAGATGGAAAATTCAGGGGAAAAAAAAACTTGGAAATTAAAAATATGATAAAAGAAATTTTTTAAATTCACTAAATTTGGTTTCGTAGAAAGATTGTAGGATAAATTTGGAGAAATCCCCCAGAAGATACAATGGAAAGACAAATAGGTTGTAGGGGAGGAAGAAATTTTATTCTACCCTTCTATGTTCTTCTGGTTAGTCTAAGCATTAAACTGACATGACACAGAATAACAAGAGACAATCAAACAAAGTTTAATAACAATGTATACACGGGAGAAACCCAGGAAAACTGAGTAACTCACCAAAATGGAAAAGCCACCACCTTAAATACCATCTTCAGCTAAAGACAAAAGAGGATGCTGGTGGTAGTGGTTTGAGACTTCAAAGAGGGGGAAGAAAATTCACAAGGAGATGGAAAAGCAAATATTTGGTAAACAAATGCTTGCCATGCCTTGCAGAGACAATGGGACATAGGGAGGACTTTGATCAAATGGGTTGCTAGGTTCCTCCTAGTCTACACACCTAGTTCATATGATATTATTGTTATCTTAAGGTATCTTAAGGTATCTTCCTTCCTGGAAAAGACCTTCTATCTTAAATTCTTTTAGGCAGTTAGAGGGAAGGTCGAAGTTTCTTTCTAAGTTTTTTGTTCTTAAAAATAATCAAGCCAAAGGACACATTTTGGGGCGGTAAATTCTGCTCCTCTACAAGGTCAAAAATTAAAGAGAAATTATATGAAAATTAGGGATTTAGTCCAGGAGGTTCAAAATCCAAATAACAGTAATTCCAGAAAGGGAACAGAGAAAATGGAGGGGAGTATTACTAAAGAGATTATGCAAATTTCCCACAATTAAAGGAAATAAGGGTCTATATTCCATACTGAAAGGGTCCAGCAGTGTCCAGAAAAAGAATGATTGAAAAAGAACCACACTAAAGGCACATCATTGTGAAATTTTAGAAAAGCAGAGATTATAATAGCTCCCAGAGAGTGGTAAAAAGAAAAGGCAACAAATCTCATTAAAATAATCAGAACTGAAAATAGCAGCAGCCTTACTTGTCAGCAGCATTGTAAACTATAAGTGAATAGATAAGAGCCTTCAAAATTTGAAGGAAAAATGATTTTCTTTTAAATATAATTCAGATTGGTTAAGACATATCACAAGGTATAAAGAATAATACGATGGATGACTGAGTACCTTACAACTTAATAAATAAAACATTGCCAAGATGATTGAAACCCACTGAATATCCTTTCTATTTCACGTCTGTCTCCCTACCTCATAGATGCAATGACTGTCATCATTGTCATCATAAGCAGTATCTGATGACTCAAATTTCTTTATACCTTGTTACATGTGCACGTATTCCTAAGCAATATCATTATTTTGCATGTTAAAAATGGAGATAAAATTATACATATATATAGTGTATATAAAATTATCATAATAATATGTAATTTTTCCCTTAGCATTCTGTTTGTAAGACGGATCCATGTTAACAAGTATTGCTCTGCTTTATCATCACTGGTGTATGGTATGTCATGGATGTATCATACTTTGGTGGTTGGATTGCATGGATTTACCACCATTTATCTAGTCTCTTATTTATGGATGTTGAAGTCATTTCCAATCTTTTTCTATTAAAAAATACAAATGGGATGTTAACTCAGACGTTTCTACTGAGGCCCCAGGATACCACAGTGAGCACTCTGTGCAGAATTTATAAAGAAAATACTCTAAAACCTGTTTCACGATTCTTGAGCCCCTCACCCACTTTGCAAACAGAAAAGGGTTAAGACAGTGGAGGTTGAGGGAGAGAAGAGGATTTTTTGAGGAGTTTTTATTTGAAGAGAGCTGTGTAATGATGTCTCACCATCCTCTTCAGGAGGATATCTGTGTCTGGCCACAAACCCTGGGAGAAGTCTCAACAGTCACTTGTGAGCCCTGCAGTTTCGAGGCCGTGGTCAACTGCTGTCTGACTCTGGCTCTAGAAGCCCAGGAGTAGACGAAATGGATGGGTGAGCTGCCCCGGCAAGGAGACTGACTGCTGCAGCGGAGCAGCCCGGCCTCCCCTGCACAGCAAAGGATGCATGACTGTTTCTCATGAACCAAAGGCGGCCCCTTGGGACAGAGAGGTGGTCTGCAGACATTTTGAATTTTGTTCAAAAAGACCCTTGGAAGAAGTGGCAGCTGGAGAAACCGAATGCATCCTCTGTGTCATACATGCCCCATCCCTTCCACATCAGAGATAGCCCAGCCATCGGTCAGTCCTGGAGGACGGGGAAGAAGTTTTATGTTTGGGTGAAGATTGAAAAGTCGTTTATATATTGAACTAAACATTCAAATTTCTGAATTGAGACTTTGTTCTATGATTAAAATAATTGTAGAATGCTCTGGTCCCTAATAGTCAGCAAAAAAGTCACAGGCCTGCCCAAGTTTTAATTCAGGGCCAATAAATTTTAAAAAGACAGTAGTAGACAAAATGAAAGTGCTTTGTGATTGCATCCATGAGCTGAACCATGCTTACTTAGTGCATTGCTTACACAATAAGTTATGCACACTGGGGCTGGCCCCGTGGCTTAGTGGTTAAGTGCGCGAGCTCCACTGCTGGTGGCCCGGGTCCGGATCCCGGGCGAGCACTGACGCACCGCTTCTCCAGCCATGGTGAGGCGGCATCCCACATACAGCAACTAGAAGGATGTGCAACTATGACATACAACTATCTACTGGGGCTTTGGGGAAAAAAAAGGAGGAGGATTGGCAATAGATGTTAGCTCAGAGCCGGTCTTCCTCAGCGAAGAGAGGAAGATTGGCATGGATGTTAGCTCAGGGCTGATCTTCCTCAAAAAAAATAAAATAAAATAATAAGTTATGCACATTCTTGTTTAGTTGTTCTCCTGTGTATGTGTAAAATTGTCTCTAGGGTTTATACTTGGGAATGAAATTGCTAGAGAAAAGGAAATGTACTTTTTACTCTTACAACACAATGCCAAACTATTTTCCTAAGGAAAAATATATTTTTTTTTCTTGAGATTCTTTTTGCAGCCAAACTGTTTATTGAGTATAAGGATAGGATAAAGATAAAGCATATCTCAAAAAGCAGTCTTCTCTTGCATGCTGTAGCAGATGAGCACCACTAAAACAAAGGGATCAACTACAAAAGATTAAGATATAAGAGACAGGAAACATCTTATCGAACAAAGGAGAGAAAGTAAAGGGAATACTTTGGATGATGACAATGCCCCATCTATAGCCTCCTGGAGAGCAGAACCCAGGCGCACAGAGATTGCTCCAGGGGGAACAGGGCAGACTGGTAGTCCAGCAGACATGTTTGACAATGTGGAAATATGCGCTATTGGAAGACATTGAAAAATCTAATCTTACATTCAAAGAAAATGAAGCAAAAAAAAAAAAGACGAGGCAAGTAATAACTCTAGGAAAAACAGAAGTGGGAATGTAATTATACTCAAAATTTGGCTCAACAGTATACAATATATAGTATACGCACAATAGTATAAACATTGAAAGTGTATTTAATCAAAAATTGTGATAGAACTATTTTAGGTTGATGGGGATAGGGAAATTTGAGAGCTAATATCCTGACATATCATAACAGGAAGTTGGCAAAAATGGCTAAAATTAGTAAAATAAGAGCTGGATAAGCATATTTCAGAAAATATGATGTCATAATTATAAGAAACAGTTTTAAAAGGTGAAAATGATTGCCTCTCAGGAGCAGATTCGTGTGGAGAAAGGAACTGTTGACTATTAGCGTCTTTTAGAAATATTTCTCTTTTTCTAATATGATGTGCATATATTTCTTTGGAAAACAATTGAAAATTAACTTAAAAATGTAACCTTAGAACTAATAAGTGAGTGTAGCAAGGTTGCAGATACGAGGTTAATATACAAAAGTCAGTTGCTTTTCTATATACTAACAATGAACAGGAGGAATTTGAAATTTAAAACAATACCATTTACATTAGTACCTAAAAAAATGAAATACTTAGGTATAAATCTAACAAAATATGTCCAAGATCTGTATGAGAAAAACTACAAAACTCTCATGAACAAAATTAAAGAAAAACTCAATAAATGAAGAGATATTCAATGTTCACGGAAAGGCAGACTCAATATTGTTAACATGTCAGTTCTACCCAACTTGCTCTATAGATTCAATGCAAGCCCTATCAAAATCCCAGCAAGTTACCGTATGGATGTTGACAAACTGATTCTAAAGTTCATATGGAGAGATAAAGACACAGAACAGCCAACACAATATTGAAGGAGAAGAACAAAGTGGGAGGACTACTGCTGCCCAACCTCAGGACTTACTGTAGAGCTGCAGTCATCAAGACAGTGCGGGACTGATGAAAGAATAGACGAACAGATCAGTGGAACAGAACAGAGAGCCCAGAAATAGACCTTTCTAGAGTCAACTGATCTTTGACAAAGGAGCAAAGGCAATAGAAGGGAGCAAAGACAGTCTCTTCCACAAATGGTGCCGGAACAACTGGACAGTCACATGCAAAAAAATGAATCTAGACACAGGCCTTACACCCTTCACAAAAATTAACTTAAAATGCATCCCTGAACTAAATGTAAAATATAAAACTAAAACTCCTAGATGATAATGCAAGAGAAAACCTAAATGACCCAGGTATAGTGATACCTTTTTAGATACAACATCAAAGAGACAATGCATGAAACAAATAACTGTAAAGCTGGACTTCATTAAAATTCAAAACTTTTGCTCTGTAAAAGATAATATCAAGAGGATTAGAAGACAAGCCACAGAATAGGAGAAAATTTTTGCAAAAGACACATCTGATAAAGGATTGGTATCCAAAATCTACAAAGAATGCTTAAAACTCAACAATAAGAAAACAACCCTATTAAACAATGGGCAAAGGACCTTCACAGACACCCCATCAAACAAGATATACAGATGGCAAGTAAGCACATGAAAAGATGCTCCACATCATATGTCAGCAGAAAAATGCAAATTAAAACAACGAGATACCACTACACATCTATTAGAATGGCCAAAATCTGGAACACTGTCAACACCGAGTACTGGTGAGGATGTGGAGCATCAGGAACTCTCATAGGTCACTGGTGGGAATGCAAAATGGTACAGCCACCTTGGGAAACAGTTTGATGATTTCTTACAAAACTAAATGTGCTCTTACCATACAATTCAGCAATCATGCTCCTTGGTATTTACCGAAAAGAGCTGAAAACTTACATCCACACAAAAACTTGCACAAGGATATTTATAGGAACTTTATTCATAATTGCCAAAACTTGGAAGCAATAAAGATGTCCTTGAGTAGGTGAATGGATAAATAAACTGCAGTACATCCAGAGAAATATTATTTCAGCACTCAATGTTATTCAGTGCTAAAAAGAAATGAGCTATCAAGCCATGAAAAGACATGGAAGAAACTTAAATGCATAGTAGTAAGTAAAAGAAGCCAATCTGAAATGGCTATGTACTGTATAATCCCAACTATATGACATTCTGGAAAAGGCAAAACTACGAACACAGTAAAAAGATCAGTGGTTGCTGGGGGCAGAGAGAGAAGAATAGGCAAAACACAGGATTTTTAGGGCAGTGAAAATACTATGTATGACATTGTAATGATAGATATGTGTCATCTTACATGTGTCCAAACCCACAGAATGTACAACAGTAGGTGAACCCTAAGTTAAACTATGGACTTTGGATGAATGATGTGTCAATCTTAGTTAAAGAGTATCCCATTCTGGTAAATGATGTTGATAATGGGGAGGCTGTGCATGTGTGGAGGTGGGAGGCATACGAGAAATCCCTGTGACTTCCTCTCAATTTTGTTATAAACCTAAAACCGCTCTAAATAAAGTCTTAAAAGAAAAGAAGAACTAGAATATCTTCCACTAGAACTTTCACACTGTGGCCTGTTGAACAAATGTGGCTCTTATCAAAACTAGGGTGGGATGGGAATTGGGGTGAGAAGTGTTATCGAAAAAGAGGATGTTGTGAATAACTTCTGGGAGATTCAGAAAATATTATTTCAGAGGAAATGACCAGAAAATTGGGCCTTGGGTGTAGCCAGAACATGGAAACCAAGGAAAGGCATGAAAGGCCCCTGCCACGGACAGGCCATGCAGATTACGTCCGCTCAGCGCAGGCCATTCGGGGAAGCTGCCCCTTTATCCTGGGGGTGGCGGGGCCCATCCAAGGATCTTTGAGTAGGGGAGTGAGGCAGCAAAATGTGGGAAAAGTAAATTGGGGTGGTAAAGGCTCTAGAGGCACAGAGGGTGTCTGCACATCAGCTTCACTACCTACTTGCCGTGTGACCTTGGAGAGGTCAGGTAAGCTCTGTGTAATGCAAGTGGCACATGATGAGTGCTCAAGGCACATTAATGCTTCTGATGGGAGTGATGGAGATGTCTGAGGAAAGATCCCTCGGTAGCCACCCTCAAAAGGTACTTCTGGAAACAAGGAGACTGGTTTGAAAAACCTCAACAATTTGTCAAGACCTGGAGCTGAAACCCCGTCCTGGGAGACTGATAAGCGGGGGTCATGGCCAGAGACCTGGGTGAGCAAGGTGGGGAGTTGGGAAGACCACTCGGGCCTCCTAAGGGCTGTATCCTAGAGTATGCTGGACTGACATCCAGCAAGGACGAAGCCAGATCCACAGGTGTAGAGACCTTGACAGCGCTGCGAGCAAAGAACTAGAAGAGAGAAGAAGAGTGACAGAACAAAGAGCTCTCCCTCCTGGGCTCCTTAGTGCCTAAAGAGGACGTCTCTTAAACCAAGGGAATGGCAACCCAAACGTTCTTTACTACCATATCGATTAAGGACATTTTTAAAAAATCTTTTTTGTAGGGGCAGTGAGAGTAGGGGTGGGAGGAGAACAGATGGAGGCCTGGGTCCTCTTAAATCCTCCCGAGTAGTCATCACCTATAGAAACGCCTTCTAAGGCCAACCTGGGCCTCTCCATCATTTGGTAAATGGGATGACTTCTGTTTTAAGAGCTTAGCTGTTACATGACTAAGTGGTCTTTGAGTGCACCACGGAAGAAGCTGGTAGACTCAGCTCTCACACTGAATAACTGGCTGGGCAGCAACAGCCAATCAGAGAGCTCCAGCCTCGACTTTTCTTTTAAAAAAACTCACGCAGACACTGACACTGACAATGAGGGCCACATTCACTGTCAGGACAACCTCCTCTGAGCACCTAGCAAGACCAGGCAGGGAGGGTCTGATGAAGATGTTGGGCTACTGCAATTTGGCAAGAGCAGAACTCATTAATTGCAGAGGCAATGAAATGAGTGTGTTTATAGGAAGAACACAACACACCAGTAACCTTTTCTGGGTCCTCTGGGGCACTGTGGGAGAGAGTTTTGATGTTTTCTGATCATGTTACTTCTGCTTTGTGAGAAGCTATTCCCTTTTGTCACATGAAATTGGAACATGTCAGACCCAGACAAACAAACAAAGGGGCCTGTGCACATGTCCCGACCCACGTCTTCCGTTCCTCTGGGTAGGCTGTGTCACTGAGTTTCCCTGTGACTACAGTTCACCCCTGGATATATTTTTCCGGGAAGATTACACGAAGGACTCTGCTTTTCAAAATTCATGCAGGCCGGGAGCGTTTTCAGAGCTCTCTGGAAGGAGGTGGTGTTTTTCACCGCCAAATATCCCTGCCCAATGTGGTTTAACGTAACTAGCTCTCCTTGTTTACACAGGGATGCCTGAGTTTCCAACTATGTCAAGAACAATCAGCTTTATCTAACCCATGATTATAGAGGCAAGAGTTCAGCCATTCCCAAAAAAGAGGGTTAGAGTAAAATTCTTTCATTGATTAAAACTTGTCTTTGGTTAAGACCGTGTAATAATAAAGATAATAATAACCACAACAATAATGACAATACTAATGGTACATTTATTCAATACCTATAATGAGCCAGCAACATACAACTCCTTTGAGCTGCAAAATCACCTTGCAACATGGTATTATTACCTTCCATTTTATAGACAGAAAATACTGAGACTAAGAGGGAGACCTAGCTCACCCAACGTTACAGCTAATGGGTGGCAGGCCGGGATTTAGAATCACATGGTGCAGACTAATTGATCCAACTACAGTTGTGTGTCTCCAATTACTTCTTCCCAGCTGGATCCATGCCAGAACTGGAAAGGACTTCCCTGCACAGCTTCAAGCTCACTGAGGGAACCCGGGTGCAGCCCCTCCCTCTCTGGGCATCAGCAGCCTCCAGCATTAGAGGAAGGTTTGGAGGGACGTTCCCCACCCCTGTCCCTCTGGGCATTGCAGAGCAGTAGTTAAGAGTCTTTTGTAGTCACATCAACTCTTATCAACCTCAGACTTCTGTGGTTAAATCCAGAGTGAAAAAAATAATAACACAGTTTGTTGCCGTGGTTAAGGGCCCAAGCTTTGAACTCACACAGTCCTAGGTGCGAATGCTAGCCTTTTTATCTGCTTCTGTAATCTCAGGATGCCAATCAACCTCTCTGAGCTTCTATTTGTCCTCAGTAGGATGGGGATAAAAATACCAGCCACCTTCAAGTTCAATGAGACAACTTATATCAAGCGTCTGGACATAACCCGTGTTCATAGCATGGTTTCATTTTTTCCTTAGTGCAATCCGTCGACAGAGATCACTTTTCTTGGGACTGTCTTGGTAAACTGGGGACAAATATCATCCCATCAATGCCATGCTTGAAACTTTCCAAGGCTCCCTTGATGGGACGTAGTCCAGGATCTGGATGTGAAATCAAGGCCATTCCTGACCCAGCCCTGCCCACAGCCCACCTTCACTCCCTCCCAGTGTGGCCAGTGCCCGTCTCTCCCTTCCCTCTACTCACGCTGTTACTCCACTCCCAGGCCTCTGCACGTGCGGCTTCCTGCCACAATGTCCCTCTCTGTACCACTGAAAGCCTCGTTCACCTCATCTGTTTTTTTGTTTGATGTTTATTCTTTAGTCCATTTGTGAATATTCCTGGAGTAATCCTTGCCAATGAAGTCAGGTTTTTGTTTTGTGTTTTTTGAGGAAGATCGGCCCTGAGCTAACAACTATTGCCAATCTTCCTCTTTTTCTTTTCTCTCCCCAAAGCCCCAGTACATAGCTGTACATCCTAGTTGCAGGCCCTTCTAGTTCTTCTATGTGGGATGCCATGTCAGCATGGCTTGATGAGCTGTGAATATGTCTGCGCCCAGGATCCAAACCAGCGAACCCCGGGCCACTGAAACAGAACGTGCGAACTTAACTGGTACGCCACCGGGCCTGCCCCCGCCTCATCTTACTTGGGTAATAAAGCCTTCTCTACATGAGCAAAGCCTCATGCACTAGGTAGGGGGACTGCATTTTTACAACTAAAATTATTTGTGTTCAAAAATACATGACTGATTTTTTAAAAATTCAAATAATATAGATGTGTATAAAATAAAAATTAATGCCCTCCCATAATGTAACCCCTTGGCAATAACTTGTTTATGTATTAAATAAATATTTATTTATTATATACTCCATCCCAGACTCAGTATCGTGGACACATTAGTCAAAAAACGAATGTTTTCCTGTGTACACGTAAACTCTTGTTTTGCTTTTTCCAAATGTAAAGTTTGCTATAAGCATTCATTACTTTTACAGTCAGAAAAAAGTAAAGATAGAAAATAAACAAATGAAATCGTAGGTGGGAAGAACAAGGAAGAAGTCTTCAGGAAACGTACATACCAGGCTTCCTTCCCTTGGCCCAGGGGAGGGAGAGGAAGTCTGGCGTTTCCCCAGAAGTCTGCCCTCAGCCTGCAGGTTTACCCACCCAGAACCCCAGGGCACCCTCAGGGATGCCATAGTGCTCAGAGCTTGATCTGTGGGACAGACAGACCTGGGTTCAAGTGCCAGCTCTGCCCTCTCTGCCCATACTAACTGTGCAGCTTTATCATTCGATCGCCTCAGTTTGCTCACCTGTAAAATGGAGATCACAGCACTGGATGATCTTTGAGATCCCTTCCAGCTCTAAGACTGCCTGACTCTGAGTCCTCCTCTCAAAAGTGGGGCTCTCCAGGGCCGGCCTGGTGGTGTAGTGGTTAAGTTCGCGTGCTCCACTTCAGCTGGCAGGTTCAGTTCCTGGGTGCGGACCTACATACTGCTCATCAAGCCATGCTGTGATGGCATCCCATATACAAAATAGAGGAAGATGGGTGCAGATGTTAGCCCAGGGCCAATCTTCCTCACCAAAAAAAAGGGGGGGGGTCTCTTCATGAGCAAACTGAAAGGGAACTTTAACATTCCTGGACTTTCAGGATAAAGAAATTCCACAGTCAAAACCCCACTTCTTCATGACTCCTCTCAACTCCCATTTCCCTC
Source organism: Ceratotherium simum simum (assembly GCF_057802395.1). Classification (NCBI taxonomy): domain Eukaryota; kingdom Metazoa; phylum Chordata; class Mammalia; order Perissodactyla; family Rhinocerotidae; genus Ceratotherium; species Ceratotherium simum. The sequence continues at coordinate 5,887,633 of NC_141903.1, forward strand.
AATAGTTTTATTTGGGGTTTGTTATGAACCAAATGCTTGTGTCCCCCCAGCGCCAAATTCATATGTGAAATCTGATCCCCACTGTGATATCTGGAGGTGACTGGGTCATGAGCTTGGAGCCCTCATGAAGGGAATCAGTGCCTTATAAGAGGCCACAACGGTGCTCGCTTTCTCTCCACCATGCAAGGACACAGCAAGAAGGCAGCTGTCTACACCCCAGGGAGAGAGCCCTCACCAGACACCAAATAAGCCAGCACCTTGTGTTTGGACTTCTCAGCCTCCAGAACTGTGAGAAATAAATTCCTGTTGTTGATAAGCCACCAGCTTATAGTATTTTGTTATAATAGCCCAAGCTGACTAAGACAGGGTGAAGTCATCCAAGTGATGGTTGGGATGGTTCTCCCACCTTTGAAGACAACAAAATCAGAAAGTCTCTTTCTCCCTTGCCAGCCCAGGGGAAAGGTGATTTCAACCTGGTACCATTTACGTGGAACAGAAGGGTAGAAAGGGTGATTTCTAAGCCCTGACTTTCTGTGAGGCCTTGGGCTGGGTGCCGCAGACACAAAGCTGAACTCAAGTTCAGCGGAGAGAAGGGGGTTAGGTAGAAAAAATCCACTACCCACAGCACAGAAGGGCAAGTGTTCTGACAGCGTGCTGTGAGCACAGAGATGAGGGATGAACTCCCCTCGTGAGGAATGCGAAGGAAATGAGGAAAGTCTGCACAGAGCGGGATGTGTAAACCCGGCCTTGAGGATTCAGTGATGACAAGAGCTCATGTCAATGTGGTGCCTGCTACAGCCAAGCCCGGGCTACCATTCAGCGAACGTGACCTCATCTCACGCTCACAACTGCACTCTGAGGCAGGCACCATCGCTAACTCCAGTTTCTGGAAGAGGCTGTCTGCCATTTGCCAGGTGTGTAATCTCAAGAGTTTCCAGGTTTGGGGCCAGACTACATTGCTTAGGAAAATTAGTTATCTATTGTGCATAACAAGTTACTACAAATTTAGAAACTTGAAACAACTCGAATTTGTTCTCTCCCAGTTTCTGTGGATCAGGAATCTGGGTGCAGCTCAGCCGGGTCCTCCAACCCCAGGCGGCTCACTGGGCTGTGCCGTCAAGGTGACCAGGTCTGCGGTCATCTCAAGGCTCAACTGGGGGTGGATTCGCTGTCAGGCTTTTCAGTGGCCATTGGGCTACGGGCTTCCTCGGTGCCTGGACGCAGGGGCTTCTCCGCACTGCAGCTGCTTCATCAGAGCACACAGTCGGGAGATCGAGAAGGAACGCCGGTGAGGCTGAAGGCACGGTCTTCTGTAGCCTGCTCTCAGAAGTGATCATCATTTTTGCTGCATTCTATTGATTAGAAACAAGTTACTAAGTCCAGCTGACACTCGAGGGGAAGGAATCACACGGGCTGTAAATACAGGAGCAGCCATCACTGGGGGTCATTTTAGGAGGCTTCCAGCCACACATGGGGCAACTGAGAAGAGGCTGAGCTCAGCCATCAGGAGACCAGTCTGCCCTCTTCTCTAATTCATAGGGAAAAAAAGATATGTGTGTACACATATAGACATATATATTTATTTATACATATGTATATACACACTTGCACTGTATATACATGTGTGTATATATACACATATTCGTATATATATGTATGAATATGTGTATATGAATATGTGTATATGCCTGTGTGTATGCACACATGTACACATACATATGTATGTGTGTATACAAACAAGCACATGTATATATACATATGTTTATATATATAGTGCATGTGAGTATGTGTGCGTGTAATATTTTTTTACAGAATATATTTTGAAGGAATACCAGATTATAGCCTGGATCTGAAGGAAAGAATTGCCAATAGGAACGGGAGAGGCTCAGAACCGTATTTTAGCATATTATACTCCGATATTGATCTGGACATATTGTTCTCCCAGGTCAGTTTCCAAAAGGTTAAGCACGCCCAGGAAGGAGGGTACGTGGGTGAAAGCCGATGGGAGAGGAGTGGGGCCTTGAGGGGCGGGGCAGAGCGGAAAGACCAGTCAAGCCGGAGCTGGAAATTCCTTCCAGACTTAATAATCTCGGGCATCATTAGTAACCAAGCAAGACCCGGGAACATATGGTTTGTGTTGACAGAGGACCCTTAATTAAAACAGCCCCGGTGAAGAACAGCCTGATTAAAAGAAACGTGGTGCTTAAGGAACAATCTGAGTGTCTAGCGACAGGGGTTGGCAGCGGCCGCGTCATTTCCTCTCCGGTCTCCGGTCCTCGGAGGGGACCAGGGACTGCGTTCCCTCCCCGTGCGTCAGGCAACGTGCTAGGCGTTCCCAGGCCTTGTCTGCCCACTCCTCGCGGCGGTTTCCTCTCCTTGCAGAGACGAGACACCAGGGCGCAGCTGCCGGCGCCCGGCTCGCGCGGTCCGGCCGTCGAGTCCGCGGCTCCCCGGCCGCAGCTTTCGCTGGCGCGCGGTTCTGGTCGTTCTAATGAATCAGAATGTCTTCTCGGTTATAAAACCCATATGCCGCCTCCACGCATTCCTTCCTGGAAAACCAGGGTTTTAGGTACCCCGGGTGTTGCTCAGGGGCACGGCCGCCCGATGTCTGCGCATTATCCACGGTCTGGAAGTCACCGGGGTGGCCGCAGACGCCGGCGCAGTCGTCCGCCTGCATTTCCAGGAAGCGACAGGGACCTCGGTGTCGGGACTGAGAACAAGGAAGGCCTATTCCGTGAGACAGCTGAACTCATCTTTGGATTTGATGAAATGAACCACTTCCTGGGAAAATTAGACCTTTTGTCAGGAAATGAGGTTGTGGCAGGAAACAAATCGACTCTAACCGCGGCTTAGGGTGGAGGAGAAGATTCCCACCCCATCTAGACACCATCTCTTTGTTTATAAGAACGACAGCCAGCACCGACTGAGGGCTTACTGTGTGCCAGGCACTTTACCTGTTATTACCTCATTTAATCCCCACAGAGTCCTATGAGGTGATACTATTATTAACCCCACTTAAATAGTACCCTTTATCGGCTTTTTTATGAGAAAGACAATTTTTAACTTTTGTGAAACAGGAATTTATTATCCTGAATGATCAACTTTCATAGGTGAAGTAAAAACCAGGGTTAGAATTTGATGGAGAGGCCAATCTGGCCGTCACTGGCTTCCATGGATAGTTGCGACTGTCTGCTCGTTGCCCTGTCTAGAAATTTCCTCTCTCCCGTGGCTCATTTGACAGCCTCCCTGTTAATACCCTGTGATTCTTCCCCTCCCACCCCTGATCGTGGCTGATGGGTCCCAGAGTGGTCATCTGACCCAGTTGGGCCAACACAAGCCTCCCCTGGGATTTGGGCTTGGGATCAGAAAACATGCCAGTCACCCTCTGGGGACTGGAACTGTGGCACTGAAAAACTCAGACCACGTCACCCTGTATCTTACCTCAGGAGAAGCAGTCTGCAGTAAGACAGCACAAAGAGAGAAAAGCCAAGAAATGAGGTAGAAACAGTGTTCTGGAACATTCTGTACCCTGGTTCTGATTGTTCCTGAGCCCAGCTGAGCAGCTGCCCTTTCTGAGGCCTGGTTCTTCAGCCCTTCCTTGGATTCATGTGCCAGTAAAGTCCTCTTTTTGCTGAAAACTTAGGTTTCTGAGACTTGCAACCCAAAGTCCTAACAAATACAAATGAGAAGGATCTCCCTTGGGGCAGATCCTGTCCCACTGAAAGATCGGTCCTGTCCCCTCCCCCACCCCCCCACCCCCCCAGGGAGAGGAAGTTTCTGAGGCTTCAGCAGCACCTTGGCTTCTGTGTGACCATGCAGGGGCCAACCCAAGGTTTAGAGCAGGGAGCAAGAACCAGCAGACTGAGCTGACTTCATAGTGGCCACTGTGGTGGCCAGAAAGACAATCGCTACATTCTAGTCAGTTAGCTGTTAGCACACCGAAACCACAAAGTAGTCAACCTCTCAGGCAAAAGTCTGAGAAATTCAGTGAGAAAGTTAAACCATTTTTTTCCCCTGATTCTCTCATGAAGCTGAATGGATTGATCCATTTGATTAACGAGGAGGATCTAGCCGAGCAGTGGGCAACACAGTAGCTGGGAATGCAGCCGTGGAGCAGACAGCCTGCAGCTGGATCCTGGGGCCTCCACTCGGCTGACGCGGAGCCTGAGCCTGTCTGTCCATCTGGGCAGCGGGGCGGACAATAATCCTTGTTTGGTAGATGGACCATGTGGATGGACCGCACATGGAACATTGCATGGGCCTCAAAGGTTCTATGGAGTGACTCTCGTGGATATTTCTGGAAACAAGCACCCCACCATCTAGAGAGGTTGGTAAGGGCTGCACACCAAGGCCCTCTTGGAAAGTTACAAGCATATTAGCATATTAAAAGACTCTGAGAAGTCCTGCAGCAGAAACCTGTGTTATCTTTGTTTACACTGGTGTCTCCCACTTTATTTGACCACAGAAACTTTTTTTTCTCTTTCCCCATAACACACTTTAATGACGGCCTGAGGCTCCAGTATCTTATCCAAGCTAACTCTGCCCCAGAGCAAAAACTAATAATTTCACCAGCAAAGCTATGCAAGTCCCACATGTCCCACCTTACTTTTAGATGCTACACCAGCCTGGTCTTTCTCTCGTGGGTTCAGGTGACTTACTCGACATTCGTATTTACAAAACCATGGGCAAATTATATACCTGCCTTGATTTACTGGGAGAGAAAAACTAAGTCGCCTTGGTTTGGGGCAATTTCTACCCTAAGTCACCATGGTAGGAATCCAAACAATCAAACTGAAAAGTGATTTCTATCTGCACTGGTTGCTAAGGAGCTGGATGTTTAGAAAAATTAACCTATAGTAAAATTACCCATAAGCGAATCTGCATATTGCAGCATACGTTTGACAAATGCACAGCTTGGAGCAGGTGGATACATGAGGAGTGACCGTAGAATAAAGGACCAGATGATGAGTTTCCGCTCTAGCTCTACTGGCTGTGACCTTGGGCCAATCATGTCACCGTTCTTTGCCTCAGTGTCTCTTCTAATCCTTAGGAATGATAACGACAATATCTCCCTCCCGAGGCCATCGTGATAATCAGGCGAGATGGTGGCTGAGAGGATGTTTGATCAGCAGGAAACTTTGTAAGGTGCTGCCCAAATTATGTTACATTTTTTTCTATGCCATATCAAAATAGTTTAGTACAATTGAAGTTTTGTGGACAATGTGTGTATATAACAGGGACGGGCAAACTTTTTCCATAAAGAGCTACATAGTAATATGTTAGGCTCTGCAGACAATATGGTCTCTGTCATAACTACTCCACTCTGCCGCTGTAGAGTGAAACCAGCCACAGAGAGTAACGCAAATGAATGGATATGGCCATGTGCCAATAAAACTTTATTTATAAAAACAGGCAACCAGCCAGATTTGGCCCATGAGCTGCAGTTTGCCAACCCCTGGTGTGTAAGACCTACAAGTAACCTGCAAAAAATAAAAGCTGAAGTATGCAAGGAATATGAGATTTTTTGTGGCACAAAAAATTAGTTCTCCTTTAATATCATAACATTCGTTTTACAATGGGTAAAACAGGCATCTTTTACTGAACTAACCATATTCTAATAGGATTCCAAGAATTGTCACGGGATTTCTACATGCAGCACAATTGTGGATCCTGGGAACAGCTTTCAATTCCCACATCCTTTGCTTCAAATTCCAACTCTGTAGGGGTCCCCGGGACCTTTCCCACATCATAGCCAGGGCTGTTTTTGTGGGAAGAGGGGCCTACATGCCATTCCAGAACCTCTGTCTTACAGTTATGCAGGCTGGACTCTCCCTGTTGTCGGCTGTAACTTGAGGATCTCACAAAAAATCACGCTCTCTGCCAGTGGTTCTCAACTGGGGCCGATTTTTCCCCCCAGGGGACATTTGTCAATCACAACTGGGGTTTGCCAGTGGCAGCTAATAGGTAGAGATGCTAATAAACACCCTACTATGCGCAGGACAGTCCCCACAACAACAAAGAATTATGGGGTCCAAAATGTCAATAGTGCTGAGGTGGGGAAACCTGCTCTATATTAATAGACTTAATTAATATTATTATTTATAATATATAATATAGTAATATTAATTTAATACTATTTATGAATGTTCAAACAAAATAACCATTTGTTTATTTACTTATTTACATTGTTGTGTCTCCCTTTATCATAAAAAGGAACTGAATTTCCTCCAGATGCTCTTCTTAAGTCGTGAGGGTCAAGGTGAGCCCAGCCTATTTCCCAATCAACACCATCAGGGAAATATAGAAGGAAAGGAAGGAGGGAAGTGGTGTGGTGAATATCAGTTCATTTTTTATATTATGAACTTAAATGTGAATTATACAATACAAGTACCCCCCATTCCTCCTGAGTCTGGCTTAGGTTAAAGGGGAAACAAATGCCGAGGATCCGAAAATGATTTACTGTACGCATGTGCAATAACATTGTTTTCTTCTCTCTCCCTTACTTACTTTTACAAAAATATTAAGTTTAATGCTAGGGATGGAGAGAGGGCGGAGGGAGTGTGGTCTGGAGTCTTTTAAAACGTAATACAAAGACCACCAGTGATAACAGTACCAGTAATAGTAATAATAAAATGAACGCCTAACTCTTTTTGAGCACGTTCTATGTTCTAGCACTGTGTGAGGTAGAGGCCACTTTGAATGTTGTCTCGTTGAGCCTGGCAACATCCCGGCAAGGTCACCAGCACGTTCTTTGCAGAAGTTAGTGACTTGCCCAAAGTCACTTGGTGTTCTAGCAGTGACACAAGAGGTAACTTAGTCTGGCTCCCGTCGTGAACTCTTAACCCCATCTTTGTAGTTATCTGTCTCCACGTGTCCCATGCCCACCCCACGAGCCTGAAAGTTCTTGTCCATAGTCCCTGACTGTCTCCACGTGTCCCATGCCCACCCCACGAGCCTGAAAGTTCTTGTCCATAGTCCCTGAAAGGCTCAGGACCAATCCTCACTCACAGCCAGACTCCTAAGCCCACAACTTAACCGAACTGAATCAAAACCAGATTTTGCCCCAGCTGAAGGCGCGCTTCTGGGCGGCGGCCGCGCGGGGGCGCGCTGGAGCCAGCAGTTCGCCGCCCCGCGAAGGAGGCGTTCAGACCCCAGGGCCTGAAGGAGCCGAGCGAACGGGACGGCGGGGGAAGGGGGGCCCCGCGGAGGCCTTCCGAGGGGAGGAAGAGCCGCAGCCTTACTCACCACGTGATCGCATGTTTTCTGCATTGCAAAGACAAATATTATTCCATCAGGGAGATGGCTGTAACCACTTAATTAAGTTCCTCTTGTTGAAACAGAGTGGTGACTTCAGTAATTGCCCGTTTAAGTAGCATGGAAATATGTGCTCCGCAGGCCCAGACTCTGGGCTGATCAGCGAGCGCTTTCCCCGCTGACCCTTGTGCTGGGACCGACACCAAGGGCTGGTCTTAATTTTGAAGGTGGGGAGTGTTTGTTCTGCAGGCCTGTCCATTTCTTTCCAGGGAGTTCTTTCCCCTTCATAAGGCCCCTGCGCACAGGCTCTCATGTCCCTGTGGATCAGTTCTCTCTGTCTGGAGTCCATGGCCATCTCGAGAGTGACTGCAAATCTTACATCCCAACGGGGACATTCTGAGAGGGAACGTCGGGCATATTGGTGATTAGGCCAGCTCGGCAGGCCTGCCCTAGAGGTGCCGTTGTTGCCCTGTCTCCATCCCCCCAGCAAACCTCCCGGGCCTCATTCCATTTCTGGGGGACAGTCACCCACTCACAGGCACAAGGCTGAACTGATTTCTCTATGCCCTGGCCAGCTCCTGCTCCCTTCTCCCCCACCTGGGCCTAAGCAGGCCAGTCTGCAGAAGGGCCAGCTCCCTAAATGGTTCATCCGCTGAATGGCCAGTTGACCAAAGACTAGTTCGTGAAGAGTTCATCCTTGACTACAAAGAGTCCTAGTGTGGTTCTAAAGAAGTTCTAATGAAGATATTCTGTTATGGATGTGAATATACCCCAGATCTGCCCTGCACCGCCTCCCTCTATTCCCCCTCCTTCGCTTTATGTTTCTCCAAGGAATTTTTCATTATCTTACACACAATATGTTTTACTTACTTGTTTATTGTCTATTTGTTCATGGCCGTATCTCCAGCACCTAGAACTACTCCCTAAATTGCCCTCAATCTGTCCCTTCTCCATCCCCATGGGCTTAGCATAAGTGTAGAGCTCGCAAAACACCCAACGGATACTGCAGTTATCTCCCAGTTTTATCCGATGGCAAAAATCAGCTGACCACTCAAGCACAAGTTTTCACGTCGTCCTGGAGAATTCTGATTCTACAGGGCTGGAAAGAGGGGTGGCCCTGCTTTAAGAAGCATCCCTGCCCTTGCCAGCAGCCTTCTTCCCCCAGGTCCACCCCACCAACCCCCCCCCCTTACTTGCAAGCTGCCTCCGGCTCCTCACCTGCCAGCCCCCATCCTCTAGTCCTTCCTCCACTCCGGATATCACAGTGACCTTTCTAAAGCAGAAATCTGTCCCTGTCACTTTCCTACTGAAACCATTCAGCAGCCCCTCCTTGGCTGGTCAGGGGAAGCTGTGAGAATAACGGCCACAGGCACAGCTGCTGAAGCTAGGATGTAGGTTAAAATATTAAACTGGGGCCTTGGGGGCAGCAAGTTAGACTCTCAATTGCAGTATACTGTAGATAAGAATAGTTCCTTTTAGGAGTATCTCAGGTTTTCCCAACCTCGGCACTACTGACATTTTGGACAGGGTAATTTTTTTTTTTTTTTTTTTTTTTTTTTTGGTGAGGAAGATGGGCCGTAAGCTAACATCTGTTGCAATTTTCCTCTTTTTGCTGGAGGAAGATTGTTCCTGAGCTAACGTCTGTGCTAGTCTTACTCTATTTTGCATGTGGGCCGCCGCCAAAGCATGGCTTGATAAGTGGTGTGTAGGAATGCACCTGGGATCTGAACCCACAAACCCTGGGCCAGCGAAGCGGAGTGCACGAGTGCACAGGGCTGCCCCTTGGACAGGGTACTTCTTGGTTGTGGGGCCGTCCTGGGTACTATGGGATGTTCAGCAGCGTCCCTGGCCTCCACCCCTAGATGCCAGTAGCACCTCCCCGCCAACTGGGACAACCAAAAACGTCTCCAGACATTGCCAAATGTTCCCTGGGGTCAAGCCCTCCCTCCCCCACTGAGAACCACTGGATTATCCTGAGGATTAAATAAGAAAATTTACAGAAAGCACTTACCCCATGCCTGGCACATAGACATTGCTGTTCAAGAATATCCGTGATTTACCTCTAACCTGCCACTGCAGGCTTCCCTCTGCCCCTTTCTCATCTTCACCCTGAACTATGCAGTGTCCTGAGTACATGCCCTCCATCTCTACCGCGAGTGGAGTTTCCTCCTTTCTTAATGTTTATCCCACTGTGCTGTACTTGTCTGTCTTTTCCATTGCTTCCTTGTCAAGACTGGAGGCAACTTGAGGATAAAGGCAGTGTTTCGTTCTCCGCTGTGTCCATTGTACCTGTCACATAGCTAAAAATAATAATCGCTGTTATTGTTACACTAATAATGACAATTTATTGAGTCTTTATCATGTGCCAAGCACTGTACTAGATATGTTGCCTGCATCCTCATATTTAATCTTCATGCTGTTACCGTTCTTAGTTTACAGATGAGGATTATGAGACACAGAGAGCTGAGTAACTTGCCCAAAGTCACGCAGCTAGTAGGGACTCAAGACCCGGCTCTGTCTGGCTCTGGAGCCCATGCTCTCAACCAGGGCTTAGCAAACGTTTTCTGTAAAGGGCCAAATAGTAATTGTTCTTGGCCTTGCAGGCCATACAGTCCTTGTCACAACTGCTCCAACTCTGTCGCAGAAGCAAAAAGCAGCCATAGACAATATGTAAACAAGTGAGCATATTTAATAAATACGTATATCAATAAAACTTTATTTATGGAAACTGAGTTTTTAATTTCCTATTATTTTCATGTGACACAAAACATTATTCTTCTTCTGATTTTCTTTCAACCATTTAAAGATATAAACACCATTCTTAGCTCATGGACTATACAAAAATAACTGGTGGGTCAGATTATCCTGTGGCTGTACTTTGCCAACCCCTGCTCTAAACCAGTGTGCTCAGAAGGAAATGACTGAGACCACAGACACTGGAAAGATCATAGACCAGCAAGACCACAGACACTGGAAATCCAGGCTTCTGCTTTCCTAGAACCTGAGTTCTGCTGTCTTTGGCCCCTTTCTAGGGCAGCAGTGGTTCTAAACCCTGGAGAGTGTTGGCGCAGCTCACAGGGACAGGGGCAGGTAACACTTAAGTGGCACAAATCCATAGAGGCCCAGCAAACACCCTTCACCTCTAGACGCTGGGGAGGCTTCCCGGCATCACTCAGCATCATCCCCTGTCTCAATTACAGAGGGCCTCCCTCATTAGGAGGCCACAGTCAGCCTCAGGAATTTTGCATGGTCATCCCTCCAATGCCCAAATGCATTTGTGCAAATCACAAAGAGAAACGGAAATCTCAAAACCAAGAGAAAGCCACATGGAGGGAACTCTGGATGCTCATAGCAGAAAGGTTGTGTACTTTAAACACTGAACCTTGGGAAAACTGCAAGCAAAGAAGTTTCAATAATTATTTATGGGGTCTGATATAAAAAAGTCAAGAAGCTAAAACAGTAGACAGTGGGGCAGCAAGAAACTAAAAATAAAGTGATAACAGCAATAATCAATGTAACATTTATGAAGTGCTCACTATGTACCAGGCCCCTCATATATATCATCTCATTTAATCCTCGGGTGCATGTATACCATCATCCTCATTTTATACCTGCAGAAACTGAGGAACTGAGGCTTAACGTTGTTAAGTAAATTGCTCAAGATCACACATTACTACCAGTGAAGCAGAATTTAAACTCCCTGAGAAGACTCCGACACTGGCTCTTCAGCAATAACTTCTTACTACCACAGCAAGCATAGTCTTTTCTATTCTGGTAACCCTTGTCCTCCTAAAGATAATCAGCTTGCCATGGCTTTGTCTACCTCCTCTGGCCCAGTAGAACTCAATCTGCTTTCTCTGGGCTTCCAAAGAGCATTGTTCATCCAAGAACTAAGGCACCCGTCTCATTGTCCTGTAGCTCTGTCTCTGCTCCCAGTCCATAGGCAACCTGAGGGCAGGCACTGTCCCTCAGCAATGTGTTACCTCAACCCTTAGCCAGCGACCAAGCTTCTAAAACTTTGTAAAGGAGAATCTAATTAAGTGGTTTTCAGAAAATAAGGTTTTCCTGCATATTTTAATTATGAAACTCATCAATAAAAAGGAAGAAACTGTTGATGCACACGATAACTTGAATGACTCTCCAGGAAATTATGCTGAGTGAAAACAGCCAATCCCAAAGGGTCACATATCATATGATTCCATTTTTATAACATTCTTGGAAAAACAAAATTATAGAAATGGAGAACAGAATTATAGAAATAGAACAGAATCCCAACAAGATTGGGGTGGAGGGGATAGTTGGAGATGGGTGTGGATGCAAAAGGGCAACACAGGGATCTTTGTGTTGATGGGAGTGTTCTATATCTTGACTGTATCAGTGTCAATATCCTGGTTGTGATACTGTACCGCAATTTTGCAAGATAATATCATTGGGGTAAATTGCATAATTATTCGCAACTGCACATGAATCTACAATTAATACAAAGAAAAATTTTATTTTAAAAAGTCAAATATGTGGTGACATCAGTGAAAACAGTGGAACAGGGAACTCCAAAAATACATCCTTTCACAACAGCAGCAATAAAATGGCAAAGAAAAAAAAACAGGGCCGGCCCCGTGTCTCAGTGGTTGGGTGCGTGTGCTCCGCTACTGGCGGCCTGGGTTCGGATCCCGGGTGCGCACCGATGCCCACTTCTCTGGCCATGCTGAGGCCGCGTCCCACATACAGCAACTAGAAGGATGTGCAACTATGACATACAACTATCTACTGGGGCTTTGGGGAAAAAAAAGGAGGAGGATTGGCAATAGATGTTGGCTCAGAGCTGGTCTTCCTCAGCACAAAAAGGAGGATTAGCATGGATGTTAGCTCAGGGCTGATCTTCCTCACAAAAAACAAACAAACAAACAAACAAACAAAACAAAAACCTGTCAGAATCAATTCTTAGCAGAATTCTGGAAGCTAATCAAAGGTTCACAGCAAACAGATGAAGCTCACAGCTTAATGAAGACAACACATAATAACCAAATTGTTGAAGGCCAAAAATGAGAGAAAATTCTGAATTCAGCAAGAGAGGAGAGACTCACCATCATGTACAAGGGCCTCTGATAAGATGAACAGCTGACTTCTCATCAGAAACCATGGAGGCTAGATGACAGTGGAATGGCATATTTAAAGGGCTTAAAGAAAAAAAATGTGTCAACCAAGAATTCTATATCTGGCAAAAGTATCTTTCAAAAATAAAGGAGAAATTAAGACATTCCCAGATAAACAGAAACTGAGTTTGTCACCAGAAGACCTGCTCAGTAAGAAATGCTAAAGGGAATCTTTCAGGCAGAAATGAAAGGATGTTAGACAGTAACAGTAAGAAATAAAGAACACCAATAAAGGTAACTACATAGTTAAATACAAAAATCAGTATAAATGTATTTTTGGTTTATAACTCCTATTTTTTTCCTATATCACTTAAAAGACAACTACATAAAATAATTATAAATCTATGTTGATGATAACACAGTGTATAAAGATATGATTTGTGGCAATAATAACATAAAGGGGAGTGCAGAGCTGTATAGGACCAAAGTTGTGTATACTATGGAATATAAGGTGGTATTAATTAAAACAAGATTATTATAAATTAAGGTGTTAATTGTAATCTCCAGAGCAACTATAAGATCATAACAAAAAATGTATAGTAAAATAAATGAGAAGGTTATCAAAATGGCACAGTGGAAAATATTGAACACAAAAGAAAGCAGTGATGGAGTAATTGAGAAAAAAAATATGACATATAAAAAATAAATAGCAAAATGACAGAAGTAAGTCCCTCCTAATTAGTAGTTACTCTATATGTAAATGGATTACACTCTTCAATCAAAAGGAATAGATTGGCAGAATGGATTAGAAAAAAAATCATGATCCAACTTTATACTGTCTACAAGACACTCACTTTAGATCTTAAGACACAAATATGTTGAAAGTGAAAAGATGAAAAAAGATAATCCATGCAAAGGAGACCTGGAGTGGCTATACTAATATCAGACAAAATAGACTTTAAGATAAATATTGTTACAAAAGACAAAAAAAGGACATTATATAATGATAAAAAGATCAACTCATCAAGTAGATATAATAATGAAAGACATATATGCATCTAAGAACAAAACCCCCAACATACAAGAAGCAAAAACTCACACATTCAACATTAGCGATAGGTAGTTCAACAATAAAGCTGGAGACTTCAAAACCCCACTTTTGACAATGAAAAGAAAAACTAGTCAAAAGATAAACAAGGAAATAGAAGACTTGAAGAAAACTATAAACCAACTAGACCTAACAGACATGCATTGAATACTCCACTCAATAATGCAGAATACACATTCTTATCAAGTACATGTGGAACATTCTACAGAAAAAATCACATATTAAGCCACAAGACAAGTCTGAATAAACTTTAAAATATTGAAGTCATACAAAGTATCTTCTCCAACCACAATGGAATGAAATTAGAAATCAATCACAAAAGGAAATCTGTAGATTCACAAATATGCAGAAATTAAACAACATACTCTTTTTTTTTTTTTTCTGGTGAGGAAGATCAGCCCTGAGCTAACACCCATTGCCAATCTTCCTCTTTTTTGGCTGAGGAAGATTAGCCCTGAGCTAAGCACTGTGCCCATCTTCCTCTATTTTGTATATGGGATGCTGCCACAGCATGGCTTGATGAGTGGTGTGTAGGTCCTTGCCTGGGATCTGAACCTGCAAACCTTGGGCCACTGAAGCAGAGCGCACGAACTTAACCATTACCTCACCGGGTGGGCCCTTAAACAATACACTCTTAAACAACCAATGGGTCAAAGAAACCACAAAAGGAATTAGAAAATATTTGAGAAGAATGAAAAAGAAAACAAAATATACCAAAACTTATGGGATGCAGTGAAAGCATTGTTCAGAGGTAAATTAATAGCTATAAATGCCTATGTCCAGATTGGAAAAAAAGAAGCCAAACTATCTCTCTTCATAGAAGACATAACCTTACATATAGAAAGTCTTAAGGAATCCACCAAAAAAAAAAAAACTTTTAAAGCTGATGAACAAATCCAGAAAAATTGTAGGATACAAGATCAACATACAAAAATCTGTTGTATTTCTATACACTAGCAATGAACAATCCAAATGAAAATACGTAAACAATTCCATTTACAATAGCATCAAAAGGAATAAAATATTTAGAAATAAATTTAACCAAGGAGGTACATGAATTGTATACTTAAAACTACAAAACACTGCTGGAAGAAATTAAAGAATAACTAAATAAATAAAAAAGATTTCCTATGTTCATATATTGAAAGACCTAATATTGTTAAGATGGCAATACCCTCCAAATTGACCTACAGATTCAATACAATCCCATTCAAAATTCCAACAGCTTTCTGAAAAAAAGTGGAAAAGCCAATCCTCAAATTCATATGAAATTGTAAGGGATCTTGAATGCCCAAAATAATCTTAAAAAAGAAGATGAATGCAGGAAGATTCACATTTCCCCTATTTCAAAACTTAACTACAATACAATAATAATCAAGACAGTGTGATACTGGCATAAGGATAGACATAGAGATCAATGGAACAGAATTGAAAGTCCAGAAATAAACCCCCACATGTATGGTCAATTGATTTTCAGCAAGAGTGCCACAACTATTTAATGGGAAAGAATATCTTTTTCAACAAATACTACCAAGACAACTGGATATCCACAAACAAAAGAATAAAATTGGACCCTTATCTCACACCGTATACCAAAATTAACTCAAAATGCATCAAAGACCTAAATAGAAGGACTAAAACTATAAAACTCTTACAAGAAAACATAAGGGTAAATTTTAATAGCCTTGGACTTGGCAATGGATTCTTAGATATTACACCAAAAGCACAAAAAGCAAAACAAAACAAAAAGATGAATTGGACTTCATCACAATTTTAAACTTTTGTAGATCAAAGGACACTATCAAGAAGTGAAAACACAGCCCATAGAATGGGAAAAAAATATTTTCAAATAGTGTATCTGATAGGGATCTAGTATCTAGAATATAAAAAGAACTTTTACAAATCAATAACAAAAAGATGAATAACACAAAAAATAGGTAAAGGGTTGAATACACATTTCTCCAAATAAGATATGCAAATGGCCAAAAAGCACATGAAAAAATGCATATCATTAGTCACTAAGGAAATGTAAATCAAAACCACAATGAGGTACCAATTCACACCCTCTAGTGTGTTAAAAAAGAAAAAAAAAACAGAAAAGTGTTGGCAAAGACGTGGAGAGATTGGAACACTTGCATATTGCTAGTGGGGATGTAAAATGGTGCAGCTGCTGTGGAAAAGTTTGACAGTTCCTCAAAAAGTTAAACATAGAATTGCCATAGGACCCAGCAATTCCACTCCTAGGTATATGCCCAAGAGAACTGAAATCAGATGTTCAAACAAAGCAAATCTTGAACAATTGTGTTCGTAGCAGCGTTGTTCATAATAGCCAAAAAATGGAAACAACCCAAATGTTCATCAACAGACAAATGGATAAACAAATGTGTTTTATCCATACAATGGAATATTATCCAGCTATAAAAAGGAATGAAGTATTGACACATGATACAACATGGATGAACTTCGAAAACATTATGCTAAAAGAAGAAGCCAGAGACAAAAGGTCGCATATTGTTTGATTCTATTTAGATGAAATGCCCAGGATAGACAAGTGAAAGAAACACAAAGTAGAATAGTGGTGGCCAGATGGAGAAGGGAATGGGAAGTGACTGCTTACTGAGTATGGGTTTCTTTTTAGGGTGATGAAAATGTTCTGTAATTAGTGATGATAGTTGCACAACTTTTTGAATGTACTAAAAAACCCTGAACTGTACACTCTTTTAAGTGGTTAAAGCAGTGAATTTTATGGTATGTGAATTTTACCTCAAATTTTTAAAAAGTCATGTATGCATTATATAAAGTAAAAGTGAACATTTTCTCTTCTTCCATTACTCAGAATCAATCATTAATGGTTTGCTGTGTGTCCTTCTACTACACATACACACACACAAATATGCACGTGAAGATAAAGGTTGAGGTTTTGTAAAACAGGATCATAATCACAATATATGTGTGCAATTTCCTTTATTCATTTAACATGAGTATCTGTCCTTGTCAGCACACATAACAGCTGCTTTACATTCTGTTTTTAACAGCTGCTTCAGTTTCTGTAGAATGGAGGTGCTATCATTCTTTATAACCATTGCTCTATAGGCAGATATTTAGAATGCATATAACTTTTCACTATTATTAACAATGCTACAACTAACATCTTTGTGCAAATATCTTTGCACACTCGAAGAGGTAACCTTATAGGATGGACTGATTAAATTTGAATTGCTGCTAGTATACATTGTGTATTCTGTCAAGGAGTTATCTGGGAGCCCAGGAGAACCAACCAGTATCCTTCCTTGACACCCCAGTGGCCCAATGGGTAGTTTTGGCAAGAACCCTGAGAGTTGTTGGATGCATGGATGATGGGCCAGTCTGAATACCAGAGAACTAGAATCTGATCCCATAGAGTCCAACCCTGAGACATAGACACAGAGACTTACTGGATCCCAGTAACTGATGAAATATCAGCTCATGATCTAGATGAGAACTGATGCCCCGTGAGTGTTCAGGCTCTACCTTTGGCTTTGGGGTTTAAGCTAACAGCAAAGAAATGCCCAGGTCTGGGAGGGCAGGTGCCCAGATACCCCAGAGAGCCCCTGATTTCTGAGGGCTCAGCTAGAACTCTCTTCTATCATTGCCCTCGGTCCTCACATTCTAGAAACATGTGAGGGGAAGAGCCATGGAATTTTACAGGTGAGGATTGAAAACCTCACTTTGTCCTGTTAAGAAAAATGATCCAAAACATGAAAACAATTCAAAAAGATGGCTGTGTAATGAGCTCACTCTATTGTTTAATTTAATAGTAATAAAGAATGATTTAATGCTCTAGGGGCTGTACCTTTGTTTGATTTGCTGTTTACTATCCATTAAGCCTCCAGCTCTGTGAAGTTGCATGCTAACTTGTGGGATTTTGAGCACTAGAAATGCGTGATGCCAGTTGAGTTCTCCAGGATGCTGACTCGGAGACGGAGACGTGCATGCAGGAGGCTTCTTAGGGCGTGCTCTTGGAGTCACCACCTGTGAAAAGGGAGAGAAAGAAGCAGAACTGGACAGAGGGAAACGTGGAGCTAGGATAGCGGGCAGCATGTCAGTGTCCACCACAATGCAAATGATTTCTATCTGGAATAGAAAAGATAACCGCAGAAGTTAGGATTTTGTTGCCCTGTAGGACATAAACCAGTTTTGTCTCTAACTTAGTAAATTTTCTTCAGCATGCCTTTCCCAAGGGACTATGTATATATACCTCAGTTTCTCAAATGCTCCTTGAACCAGCTCTACCGTCCTGCTGCTTTCCACGTTAATGAGTTAAATATATCTTCGGCATGGGCTCACTGTAATTATTTAAATATTTAACTACTATTTTTAAATGACTTTTCGACGTTACTTCCTGCTTCAAACTTCCAGTGGCTTCCCAGGGCTCTAGAATGATATCCAAACTCCTTATTGTAGCCTGAGGGGCCTTGAACCTTCTAGTCTCTGCGCACGTCTGTCGCTCACTCCACTCACACTGGCCTTACATTCCTTCAGCGTGCCCGCTCTATCCCCTCTCAGGGTCTCTGAAGGAGCTCTTCCCTCTGCCAGGAAAGCTCACTGCCCAGATTATCGCAGACTCCCACCTTCTCATCACTCAGGGCTCCGCTCGCAAGTGACCTCCCCAGAGAGACTTTCTCCCACCACTAGAGCTATATCTGCACCCTGTACTCCCACTCAATCCCATCACTCTCTATCACCTCACCCTTTTCCTGCAGAGAGCTGAGTCATTTCTGATAGCATCGTATTCATTTATTTGCCTACTTCAATATTCTCTAGCTCCCTGTCAACTCTGGGAGCCCCAAAAGACAACCAGAAAAACCTGTTGCTCCAGCAAAGCTAAGTTCATCAGAAGCGCTACCATCACGGAGAGTACAACCTTGACAGAGTCTCAGGAGCGTCTGAAAATGGGAACTTAGAGAAAAGTATTTGTAGGGTTTTGGGTCCTTGATGGATGATTTTAAGGCTGGTCTTGCAAGACAGAGAACTGGCTGAGACTGGGCAGAGTTTATGACATAATAGCTCTCGACTGGCAGGCACAGCAAGGCAGTGGTCCTGAAGTATACTCTTGATGACCAAACTGATAGTTTTCTTTTTTTTTAGATTGAGATATAATTGACACATAACATTGTATTAGTTTTAGGTGTACAACGTGATGATTTGAAATGTGTATATATTGCGAAATGATTACAAGTCTAGTTAACATCTATCATCATACGTAGTTACAAAGAAATTTTTTTCTTGTGATGAGAATTTTTAAGATTTACTCTCTTAGCAACTTTCAAATATGCAATACAGTATTATTAACTATAGTCACCATACTGTACATTACATCCCCAGGACTTATTCATTTTATAACTGGAAGTTTGTACCTTTTGTCCCCTTTACCCATTTTGCCCACCACCCACCTCCTGCTTCTGGCAACCACCAATCTGTTCTCTCTTTCTGTGAATTTGGGGGGTTTTTTGTTTTTAGATTCCACATATAAGTGAGATCGTAGGTATTTGTCTTTGTCTGATTTACTTCACTTAGAATAATTCCCTCAAGGCCCATCTATGTTGTCACAAATGGCAGGATTTTCTTCTTTTTTATACCTGAAAAATATTCCATTCATTTGTCCATTCATCTATCAATGGACACTTGGGATGTTTCCACGTCTTGACTATTGCAAATAATGCTACAATGAACATGGAGGTGCATATATCTCTTTGAGATAGTGATTTCATTTTCTTCGAATAGATATCCAGAAGTGGAATTGCTGGATCTGTTGGGATCTGTTAGTTTTCATAAATAAGCTGATTAGTTCACCATCCTACCTCCCAGAATCAAGTATGTTCTGGAGCATACAGCTAAGTTAGTTTTGCTGGGTCCCAGCATTGTTTAACACAAGAGCAGGGAATTACACTGGTTTCAATTCTCTTCCCACAAATAGACTGGAAGCTCCTTGAAAGCAGGAACTTTATCCATCTTGTTATTCCTACTTGCTTTTGTATGTCAAGAGCCTAGCACAGGTCCTGCTGTGTGGTAGGTGCATAATAAATATTTATTGATTAAATTAATGGATTTTAACATTGTCATTAGAAGCTGGTTGTGACCCTGGACAAGACACTTCACCTCTGCAAAATAAAGATAGATAAAGATAAATAAATTTAGTGAGTAACTACCATTTGCCAGACACTCTCCTAAGCGCCACAAATTCAGGGATGAACCAAATCAGGTTTCACCCTCACGAGGCTGATAGTACAGTGCAGAAAGGCAGGCAATAAGGAAGCGAACAAATGAATAGACAAAATCATTACAGAGTAAGTTCATATTTCTGTGCAATTCTTGTTGGGAAGCCAGATACATTTTTTAGAATGAGTCTAGAGAAAAGCTACACTTTAATAAAAATCACAATGAAGACGGTTTTCTTAAATTATATTTCATTATTGTTTTTATTACAAAAGCAGTATGTGCTTGTTGCAACAAGTGAAGTAATTTTTTAAGTATACAAAGAAAAAGTTAATAAATCCACCATCAGCACCTCCAGGCATCTGCCTGGTGGGAGCCCTTCCACGAATTTTTCCAGGACTATACAGGTAGAGATATAGAAATAGATACAGGTATAGATGTAGACACAGATATAGACAGAGACATAGATAGATATATGGATATATATATATGGATCTCATCTTGTTCTGTTTCAAATAAGTGGACGCATACTTTATACACGATGCTGTAACTTGGTTTTTGCACCTAATGATACATCATGAACATTCCCTCCAGTCTACAGGTAGAGATCTTAATCTTCTCAATAGCTACATGATAGTCCAAAAGGTGCAGGCTGCCCCCCACGTTCAACCAGTCTCTACTGACACCCATTGGGGGATGTTACAGACATAGGGTTAACGTCCCAGCTCAACAAAGTCTGACTCAGTCAATCATTTTGCCTGCTTTGAGACAGAGTAAGACAAACATTCCTTCTTAGGTGATCACACTCAAATAGCTTGTGTTAGCAACAAGCTCTCGGA
Source organism: Ceratotherium simum simum (assembly GCF_057802395.1). NCBI lineage: Eukaryota > Metazoa > Chordata > Mammalia > Perissodactyla > Rhinocerotidae > Ceratotherium > Ceratotherium simum. The sequence goes on from NC_141903.1 coordinate 5,908,122, forward strand.
CATGAAAGGTAGGCCCAGAGGCTAACATTGGATCAGAATCCTTTATCATTTAAATTCTATTTTCTTTTGACTTGGATTCTAGCTTTAAGGTAAAAACAATCTAGCCCTAGCATGAGGTAGTTATGATTCTATATTGACATTAATGGTTATGATATGTATCTGACACTTCCCTTGGAACTCTTGATATTTTAAATATTTTTTAAAAGAGATTTGCCTTCACCTTTAAATGGGGAATCATGGCAATACTTGTCAATGGATGCAAACAAAGGGGATTTTTGTTCTGGGCTTTTGAAATTTAGATGGTAGCGTGAACTTAAGCATTGAAAAGGGATTTTGTTTGATTGCTCAGTTAAAGAAAATTCTGACAATGTTCTCCTTTCTTAATGATTTGTAATGTTCATTTTTTGGCTGGACCCTTTTCTGAATCCTCTTGGGGAACTCTCTACCTGGTCCCAGTCTGAGAGCCTTTAAAAGATTGCTTGACTCCTCAGGTCTCAAGGTGCTCTTTGGCTTCAGGAGTGCCAGGAGGAGGAAGCACTAAAATCTTCTCAAATCCCTGGTTGACGCCCAATAGCAGCAAACAATACGGTGCGAGGGTGAAACACCTCAGTTCCAGGTACTGAGTCCAGGCTCAATGCCCAATCCTGCCCCCTCCTCACTGAAACCTTGGACAAGTCACTTAGCTCTTCTGACCTCAGTTTCCCCATTAATGAAATGGAGGGAACAACGAAGCGGGGGGGGGGGGGCATTTCCTGCGTCGTGGGCTTACAATGAGATAATGTATCTAGAGTGCCTGACCAGCCCATAATTTGTAGCTGTCCTTATTATGAATAAAATATAATCTCCCATCGCCAGAGCGTACATTCTTTAGGGCAGAGAGATGTGTAAACAATAAATCTCATAGACAGATGAAAGCAAAACTACAGAAGGAACAAAGGGCCATGGAAACACAGCAGAAGGGCATGGAAGGATGATGTTTCAGCTACACTGGGAAGTGTAGGTAAGAATCTGCAGGATGGAGAAGGTGGAAGTGGGGAGGCCTGGCATCTTCCAGTGGGAACTGATTACAAGAAGACACGGAAGTGTGAAAAAGCAGGTTGAGGTAAGGAAGGGTATTACTGAGACCGAGGGCATGATGGAAGGTGATAGAAGGCAAGAAGACACTGCTCCCATGGGAAGAATTGGGTTTGATCGCTGCTATCCTGTTATGGTAGAGCTGTCCAATCTCCCAGCCATGTTGACCACTGTGGCTAACGTGTGGTCTTGGATCCCCCAGAGAAGTCCTTAAGGCAACTGTGAGGCCCCATCCAGGCTTTTAAGCCCATCTCTGAGAGGGAGGGCGCTAGGCCTGCCTTGCCTCTCAAATGTTTGCAACAATTCCTAAAACACTTCTGACACTGATGAGAAGCTGTTTCCACTTAAAAATCCGAAGAGGGAATCAGGCCTTTCTGCGCTGAGGCCCAGGGTGGGACATAACAGTGATTTACACGCTGTAAACTTTTGTGAGTTTTATTCACCTCAGTGGTCTGATATTGAACAGGCTCATGGGGGAGCCACAATGACTGGCAGCTTTTCTGGGCAGCCCAGCACTGGATTATGAGCAAGAGAGAGAAAGGAGGGGGAAGTAGAGCACACTCTGGTCTTCAGACCCCTGGTTATCCACCTGGAGACATCAGAGGCCACAGACTGCTGGCCTGAAGGCCCAAATCCAGCTCACCTACAGTTCTATATGGACCTGTGCCTTCTTGAAGGAAAAAATTGTCACGTGCAATGTGGAAGAACTAAGTGGGTCAGAGAGTAGTTGATGGGGATATACACCCAACGCAGACGTCCCTAGGAGGGAGGCTCCCTGGGAAAAGGGACTTGACGCCTTCGTTGCTGTCCTTGCACCAGTTCCTGGCACAGAGCAGGCTTGGAGCTGGGCCCTCTCTGCTCCTCGGAGGCTCAGTGTACCAGAAGCCACCATCCCTCCCCTAGTTCCATGACCTATGAAAGTCCAAATTCCTCCTCCAGTTCCCAGGCATTCTCTGCCTCCAGCTCCTGGGTCTTCATCGCTGCCCTTAGCCAGCCCTCCATCAGCGCAGAAGGGGTTGCTTCTCTGGGACCCATGAACACTCCACTGAACACAAGCCCTACTGAGTTAGACAACCTCCCCCATAACCGGAAGTGTGGCAGCCATCCTCCAGCTCCTTGTGCCTTCTGTCTTTCTGCCCCTCTCATCCTTGTTCCTCTCCCTTCCTCCTTAATCACCAAGGAAGCCCCCCATATTCTCCCTCAGATATGCGGAACATTTTGCTTCTCCCTGGCACCTGGCCCCAAATTTGTGTGCCCAAACCCAAGTAAGTGTCCCATCTTACCATCGGGTCTGACATTTAAGGAGATGATCCAGCTTCCACTGTGGCTGGAATTATAAATAGTAATAAATGTTTTCTTTTGAAGGGATCCACACTCAGCTCAAATTAAAGAACCAAATCATACTCAAGAGAAACAATACAGCCAAACTCTGTCTTCCTGAGATTCATCTATAACTAGTATATTACTTATATATTGCATATCAAATTACTCCAACACTTAGTGACTTAAAATAGTAACAACTATTTATTGTCTCTCATAATTTCTGTAGCTAAGCAGCTCAGCTGGGGGGTTGTGGCTTGGGGGTCTCCCACGAGGCTGCAGGCAGATGTCAGCCAGGGCTGTGGTCATCTGAAGGCTTGACTGGGGCTGGAGGATCCATTTCCAGTGAACAGTCGTTCACATGGCTGTTAGTCAGAGGCCTCAGGTCCCCTCCACGCAGGCCTCGATACAGAGCTGCTTGAGTGAACACACAGCGTGGCAGCTGGCTTCCTGCAGAGCAAGCGATCCAGGGGCCAAAATGGAGCCCACAAGGCCTCTTATGGTCTAGCCTCACAAAGCACACACCGTCATTTCCACCATATTCTCCTGGCCACACAGACCAGCTCTGATTTAACGCCAGGAGGAGACTACCGAAGGGCGTGAATGGCAGAGGGCGAGGACCACTGGGGGTGGGGTGCCATCTTCGAAGCTGGTTACCAAAATCAGCTCACAAGCTATCCATGTTCTCCTGCCTGTTTATTCCCTGTCGATCCCTGGCTTAACCTCCACCCCTTCCGGTTTTGGAGCTTCATCCATGAGCTCCTAGAGCTCTTGACTATTCCTACTCTTTTACATCCTCGATTTGAGATTCATCTCCTCCTTCCTCCAACAGTTAAAAGTAAATTATACACTTGGTAATAGTAAAATGGGGATTTCACACCCACATTCGTATAACTGTTGTATAATAAATCTACGCAAAACGCCTAGTGCAGCACCTGGCTCCTATTAGGCATGCAATAAATGCTAATGGCTCTTTTTATTATTGTTATTATTATTGTTTCTATTACATTAGTATTAACTCCACCACTGTCAACACAATCATGCCATTATGAACCACCAGCGCAGTCTAGCCTGGAGCCTCACTCCTCTAATAGGTCAGGAGATGGCAGGTTGATGAAAATCTGCATTTCCTGTTTCTCCACCATAGTGCCTTTCAACACACAGTGTTGCATTCAAAAGAAACCATTATCAGACTCCAAAAGCCTTGAAAAATAACTCCGTTTTTACTGAAGTCTTTTGAAGAGGAAGCAAGGAAAGATGGGATTTCATGCCAGAGCCCAAAACCACATCTTGTAAAGATCCCCCCCAGAACTTCCCCCAGGTCCAGGCTCCAGGCAGCTGCCGCTCTGAGCTTTGCTTGGCTGCTCTCCTCCAAAACTCTCCCTGTCTCCATATCTCCTCCTACTCACTCCTCCAACTTGATCCATCTCACTTTTTTCTCCTCAAAGAAGATTTCAAAGGAGAAATTGAGAGGAGTGTTTAAAACATTTACAGCAATTTAACATTGTTGTGACACCCAAGCTCTTCCTAGAGATCACTTTTCTAGAAATTCATTTTTATTGTATTTTATAGAAGTATTGGTCCACAATAGATTAGAAGTGAAAAATCAAAAGCAAAACAAACTGATCCTTCCCCGCAATTATTCCCCAAATAATTGGAGAATCTCTAGAGTTCCCAAGAAACACTTGAGCTTTATGTCAAAATCCTATTTCTCTGCTACCTCGAGCGTCTGACTGCAACCACTCACCAGTGTGCCCCAGGTAGAGGCGGGCAGCCTGAGGAGGCTGGGTTTGAATTCTAGCTCCACCCGGACCACCGTGTGGTTTCTTCCAAAGCTGCTCTTTTAGAGGCTCACTTTCCTTATCAATAAATCATGACACCCGCCCCACAGTGACCTGAAGAAACTAAGACAGTGCTCAACAAACAGGAGCCCAGGGCCTGGCGCTGGGACACATTCAGTCACTATGAGCTCCTATTGTCCTGGTCGTGGTTGTCATGGGCTAGCAGAGGGAATCCGCATTAAGAGATACATCCAGTGGAGCTGTCTCGTTCAGAAACAGGGCTCAGGGCTCTGCTGAAAACAAAAACAAATATTCAGAGGGAAAAGAAACATAGGGGGAAAGTGCACGGGTGACTTTGGGGGCTGGAGGGTTGTGGGTTCAAGTCTGAGGACACCACTTGGGCAGTCACTTCAATTTTCACCCTTTCAATTTCTTAATCTGTAGGAAGGTAATAGTAATAACACCTCTTTCACAGAGTGCTGGTGGAGAATTCAGTTAGAGAACATATGTAAGGTCCTTGACAAGTCATGCAGCATCAGTTAATTTTTTATGCTCCTATGATCAGATTGTCATTTTTAGGAACAAATAAAAAGATAGGTGCTCTTCCTCTGAAACCCCATAGCATCCTGTTGCCATGCAGAGGCCTCCCCGTCTCTGAGTTAATTATCAAGGGCCCACGGTGTGAGCTCGCAGAGGGAAGCATAGGCCATTGGAACACGAAAATATTCACTCATGAACTGGCCACTTCAAAAACCAAGTCACGCTCTGACGTGGCTTCCCATGTGACCCAAGCTCCCTTGGTGCCCTGAGGTCATCTCTGCTGACTGTCCTGTGGTCACTCAGTGGTACAATGCGACAAAGACACGATTGCAGGAAGTCAAAGACAGTGATGTTGGCAACGGCTCCAGCCACTCAGCAAGGCTTTGACCAGCGGTGACACAGAGAGTTAGGATAGCCTACAATGGACGAAAAGATCTTTCTAAATGATAATGCTTCCCAAGAGAATAAATGTGAATAGCAGCAGATTGACGCTTAGGAAGACAGATGAAACTCTCAAACATTTTTACAAAACTGATCCTCTCTATGATGCGCTGGAAGACCGATGTGATCTGAAGGATGCTAAAACCCAGCATCATTCTTCAGGTTATAGATGTGCCCTTAGCTGCAGTTATAATCTATATTTTGTTGAATCTAAGATTTTTAAAAATCTGTTATGACTTTTTCATTTCATTTTTCCAAGATAAAGTCCCAGTCACGCTCTTCATTTCACCACATTTGCTATGAAATTCTAGTTCTCTATTTTAACATGAGTGGCCTTCTACTGCTATAACTTGTCCCAGAAAAATGAGAATCTCTTTTTCCTCATCCTGGTTTCTGACTTGCTGTTTCCTCTGCCTGGAATGCCCCCTCCCAACACCCCACCCCCACCCCTGCGCCACCCCTGCCACCCTGACATCCACAGGCTCGCTTCTTTAGGTCTTTGTCAAACATCTCCTGCTCAGAGTAGTCTTCCGGACCTCCCCATTTAAAAAACGCTCCTATACACAAATGCACACACACCCACTCACCCATGGGCACACACTCACCACACACATACACACCCACACACACAACCCTCATCCGTACATCTATTCTTCTCTATGCCCTTATCCTGCTTTATTTTTTCTCCATAACATTTATCACCCCCTGGCATGTTAATACCTTTGTCAATTGTTGGTCTATTATCTGCCACAAGGTCAGGGATTTTATCTACTTTGTTCACTGTTTTGTCTCCAGTGATGGGCATGGAGGAGACCTTCAATATTTGTGGGACGGACGGGTGGATGTGTGCATGCATAGAGCCCAGTGCTGGGGACGTTCTGTTGAAATATTCCACGTAATCCCCTGTCTTCCCTCCAGACTGAAGATGGCCTGAGGGCAGGGCCTGTGGCTTCTTTGTCTTTTTCAACCAGTTTTTCAGGGAGCTGGGCTCTGAGGTTTTCCACAAACAACTGCTGGGTGGCAATAAAGTTCCAGCAGAGTCGTCCACGTCCCCAACTTCTGAGGGTCTTCAAATCCCCGGTCCCCAACCCTGCCGCCATCAGCAGAGGGAGCAGCCCCGGGACTGGACCTGGGGCTTCTGCCATGAGTGGCTCTGTGTTATAAAAACAAAACAGAGGAACACAAAGCACTGTGGAAACTTCAAAACAAACACTCTGCCCTGAAGGCCTGAGGGTGTGGGCAGCGGTAAGACGCAGAGGCTGCAGGAGAGGGCACGAGGTGACGTCGGTGGCCGCCCGCCTGGAGCACAAAGTTGGCAATGCTGGCGCTCCACTCCAGATTTATTAAAAATGCCAATCTAACGAGCTGCGTGGCCAGCCCATGGAAAGTGGCGTGCTGTGTGAGACCAGCGGCTCCTTGCCTGGGCTCTCAATCAGTTCAAGATGTGCCGGTGGTGGCTGCCGGGCAGTCAACTCTGCACATTCCCCACAGCTGCTCCTTCAGCCGAGGCTCACCAAGAGGACGGTGGGAAGTGCAGCCAGGCGGGCTGGTGACCGATCCGCTCATTTCATCTGCACGCACCAATTCTTCTGGGCCCATCTCCACGGGGGCCATGACAGGCCCTGGGAAACCAGGCCTGGCCCTTCCTCTGAACACGACCTCCCACCCGGCCCAGAGGAGCACCTCCTGTGACCCTGACCACTTGAGGCTCTCCCCAAGTGTCCTTCAGGAAGCCTGCAGCAAGCCCATGGTAATCGTGTCACCAACCCTGTTTCACAGCAGAGGAGACTGAGCTCAAAAGGCTGCCATGTGTTGCCAAGGGCCATGCAACATAAGCGATGGCGCCAAGACACGAGCCCAGGTTATATGAACACCGGGTTGGAAGTGATCTCTTTTGAACTCCACATGGAGGTAGAGAGGGGCCATGTGTGGTTATAAGACTAGACTGGAAAAAGAAACTCTCACCCTCCTTCTGTGCAGCAGGAAGTACTGAGTAGCGGTGACCTCAGGGGCTCTGGAGACTGTCACAGGTGGATGCCCGCCCTGCCCGGAACACATGCCAGCCCAGCCCTTCACCACTCTGCCACTCCAATCTCCTCACCTGTACCACAGGGGGGTACACGACCAGCTGCGCCTGTGCTGATGAAGACCAGCGTAATGCCTGGCCCAGAGAAGGTGCTCAAACACATATTTGCAATTATTATGACAAATAAATGTTAGCTCTTCCATTGCTCTGAGAGTTCAGGGGAGATAGAAGGAAATGTAACTGGTATAAAGGGTGTGAAATGAGAAATGTCAGACAGCCCAGGGTCTTGGACAAGTCATCCCCTCTGTCTGCCCCTTGGCTTCCGACATGCACCATGTTTTACTGTCCTAACCGGTCACTTCCGCCTTTGTGTCCCCGCAGCCCTTGGCACACACGTCTACAACAACGCTTAGTCTTCCTTCGATTTACCTGCCCCAGTGCCCAACAACTGCACCTTTGCCCACACGGGGGACAGACAGCCATCACTGGCTCTACCTCCTTCTAGGTCCAGAAGCCCATTTCCTGACCCATCCCATCTGACTGTCACAGCCATGCTGGGAGCAAGGGCTGGCATCATCCCCCTCCTGGAGGTGGGATCTACGACCCAGGGATGCTAAGTGACCTGCTCAGGAACAAACCTCCGGTACGCACCACAGCTGGGGTTTGAGCCTAAATCAAGAAACCCACCACCTCGAGCGGGTGATAATGAGTCTGTGGAAAAACAGGGAAGAAGAGAGGGAGGGAGAGCTGGAGACAGAAGGCAGGTTTGGACAGGAACACCGCTTTGGACAAGGCGGATAGTACCAAGAAAAGACTGCAAATGAAGACTCACACCCTATTCAGAAAAATATCTGAATGTGTGTGTGTGTGTGTGTGTGTGTGTGTTTACTGCTCTTCCTTTATTGAGTCACACTTAGCAAGTTCACCCTCTACACTTAACTAGTTCAGACGAGCCTCTCGAGGGCCTGATGTAAATACTAGAGAAGGTTGTCACTCGTTCTGCCTGGTTGTCCCCTGTGTCCTCATCTTCTATCTTTTATAGTTCAGGGGCTCCTCAGCACTGTCTGTCAATTAAACAATGGAGTCATCACAGCTGTGTCCCAAGAATCCGATCCCCCCACAGAAATATGGGGCTCTGGGGGCATACATGCATACGTACATAGGCACAGAGCTTTTTAGAAAGGTTCCTTTTAGAGATGAACAGGCATCTGTGGTCTTGCAAGTAAAGAAGCTGCAAGAATCTAAAATTCCCATCCCTGCACTCTCCACATCGTTGAGCAGGTTTAGCCAGGGGCACACTGGAGGGCGTGGGGACAGCTGTACACCCAGTTAACCCTCCCCCATTCTCCCGCCTCCCTCGCTGAGGGAACCACGACCTCAATATATACGTGTCCTTCCCCTCCTTCTGAAGACAGGAACAAAAACCATCACTAAAACTGGGACAGAACTTGACAGTTCACGGAGGACTTTCAAACTTCTTACTAGCTCCAATCCTCCGCCAGCCCTGGGAGGTAGGAATTGCGCGCCCATTTCTCAGATGGGGAATCAGAGGCTCTGAGAGAGAATGTGTGGCCCAGGGCTGTCCCCGGAGGACCCTGAGATGGACTCCATGCCTTTCTGACTCGTAAGCCGCCCCCTCCCCAGAGATGATGCTACGAGTGCTCCAAGGACGGGTCCTTGACCCAGCCACAGGCTCAAGGTACAGGGAAAACCTGTGTCACTGAGACCGTTACATCAGAGGCCACTTGATTGCTTCACCTACAGTCATGTCCAGCAACTTCCTGGCAACTGGAAATTCACAGCCGGACTCTGGTGAGTCAGTCAGCTGGGGATGGCTCCCAGCCCTACCCTGCCTGCAGCTAGTGTCTGCCCCAGGCCGTCCTCAGTCTCAGTGGAAACAGCTGGGGGCACACCTGCTCTGCCCAACGTCTAGCCCTTCCTTATCACTCCCCTGGGGCCTTGCCCTATTGTGCCACAGACCCCAGAGCATACACTTATGTTTTAAGTGCATAAAAGAAAACACATCGAATTTCAAAGAAAATCAATTAAAATATGGTTGTAAACATATTTTTTTAATTCGCAATAAGCTAATATATGTGCTTTCTCTATTATCACATTAAATAACAAGATCTAATGTCCAACATCATTTAAAGTAGTAACGAGCTTAAATGATATTATAAAACATCTGCAAATGTACTGTGATAAGAAAATATCTGTGATTCTATCGGTATCAGAGTTATCACAGCTATCGGTTTGTGCCCTACATTCATCAGAGAAGGAAACGCTAAATTTTAGAGGTTAGTGAAAATAAAGATTTTACTTTCTCCCCATCTAAGTTCATGAAGCCCTGGGTGGAGGAGAGGGTCTGTAGATCCAGGTTAAAGACCCCCGCCCACCAACTTTACACTCGTGCGGCACCGGAGGAGTGGCTGGAAGCTGCCGCCCTACGGGTAGACAGTGTGAGTCCAAACACCACACTGCCCCTCAGCAGCTGTGGGACCAGGCAAGCTACTTACCTCCTCTGCCCCTCGAGCCCCATCCACGCGACAGGCGCAGTAAGAATTCCTACCTCGTGACACTATCGCTTTGCCCAGCGCCTGGCACCAATGAGAGCTCTACTAAATAGTTTTTATTTCTATTGATTTTTTCATTTGACCTTTCAAGGAAGCCCTGTAGAGCAGTTATTATCTCCATTTTTCCATCCAAAGAAACTGAGACTTAGAAAGGGGAAGTTATGTGCCCAGCCTACCCCAGGCTTTTCCAATCATGATGCAGCCACAGGAAAATTCCAGAAGGGTAGTCTGAAAGAAACACAAGTCTGGAGAGTGAGGAGGTACTAAGGAGAAAGGCAAAACTATCCAGCCACCTCCCCACTAGGTGATTTCGTCTCCAAATTAAAAAAAACCCTTTTTTCTCCTCAGCAGGCAAAATTGCACTATTGCTGAGGATTTACCTGTACCAGTCCCTATAAGCAAAGTTGGCTCTCTACGCTCTCCAAGGGGGCTGTCAGCAAACTGGAGAGGGCATGTGCCACCACCCCAGCCTCCCTTCCCCTTCAGGAAACCACCCTGCTCTCCGTCTCAGGCTGCGGGGTACTGGTGGGGCGGCTCCCCCCCCAACTTGCCAACCCCACTGGGATCTAGACAACGCAAAATTAAAGGATCGGCACAAGGCCCACACCAGAAGAACCAGAGTCAAACTTGTGACTTTAGTTGGAACACTAGGAAAAGCACCTTTTCTTTCCCTGAGACTTACTGAGATACTAGCATGGACGCCTGGAGCCATTGCCAGCCATATTTATCGCCACATAGGGAGAGCCTGCCTAACAGAGATGACAAAGCAAAGGGAATCAGGGCTGAGAATTGAAGATATAACATCCTAATGTTAGAATCTAAGGCTTGGATCCAGCCATGCCTTGAGGCCACTCTACTGTAAATTTTTCATTTCTATTTAACACATTTTCTTCTCTGTTTAATATGAGCTGGATTTCTGCCACTTGCAGACAAAAGAGTCTTAACTAACAAAATCCCCTCGTCATTTTCTTGCCTCTAACCTCCCTAGCTCAGCTCAGCAGGGTCCACTGTGCCCTTAACTCTTATAGGTCTAAGTCTAATGCAGTTTCTTAACCCATCCTTCTGATAAAAAGAGAATGTCTTAAACCTCTCACCACTCGCCCTCTGCCACCACCACCCAGTGGAACCATTTGTAGACTCAGGGTCCCAGAGCAGCCTCTGAGGCTCTGTTGTCCTGGAGTTCAGTTCTAGCTCTCTGCCTTGGCAGCAGGATGTCAGGTCTTGAGCACAGTTCTCCATCCATGTTTGCAGTTTCTGGTCCCAGGGCTTCCACTCTGTTAGTCCGGTGTCTGAGTGCACCATACGGCTGCTCCCAAGCCTACTGCTTTCCTCACTGCTGCTCACTCCAGGCAGATCACCAACATACCAGCATCTTTCAGCTTAGTCAGAGCCTGACTGGTATCAAATTTTTGACACTGTTTCTACATCTGGCAAAGAAACGGCTTGGAAAGTCAGACTTGGGGTAGACTATTAAACTGAAAATAAATTCCTTATGGAGATCATTTAAATCTAAGCCATTACAAATCCCAGCTATAAGAAGAAGGAAGGCTAAGACTTTCTAAAGCCCTGACAGTTAAAATAGTCATTAAATCCAGTCTGATTCCCTAAGCCATGATTTTAAAGTCCTATCGGGAAAACTCACCAGGAGAGAGCGGGTTTACGCAGTGGTGGGACAATTACAGGAGTGGTGAGAGGAAAGAAGGCGAGTTTTCTCCTCCTCCCGGCTGCAGGGAGGCCCATCTGTGCAGCCCGCAGGGTCTCAAAGCCTCTGATATAGAACTGACTGTCTGTCCCTGAAAGCTTCCTTAAAGACGGATTTCTAGGTGTGACCACACTCGGCTCAGAACAGCTTGAGGATGAAGACAATCTCCTCCTCCTGGTGCACAGAGAAAGGGACAGAGCTCAGAAGCCAAAGGCCACAGGACAGTGACAAGGGTGTGGCTCTCCGGGCAGGGAACTCAGCCCTGTGTGCTGCCTTGAATGAGGCCCACCTGACAAGGAGGGAGCCAGCCCCTGGGGGAAAGTCACTGATTGGAAATTCAGACGGCACAAATGACAACAGCCATCATCTACCGGATGCTTACTCTGTGCCGGACCCGCTCTGAGGATTTGTGAGCACAAACGCAGTTAAACCTCGTAATAACCCCATCGACCCACGCTAGTATCAACCCATTTTACACATGAGGAAGCTGAGGCTTTAAAAGGTCAAATGCTTGTGTTGTTATGCATTGCTGTGTTAACAATTACCCCAATACTTAGCGGCTAAAGCCACTTCTATTTATTATCTCAGAGTTTCTGTGAGTCAGGAATTTGGAAACATCTTAGTTAGTGGTTCTGGCCTAGGGTCTCTGAAAGGGTTGTAGTCAAGACGTTGGCCAGGGCTGAGGTAAGCTAACAGCTGGTCTGCAGCTGGAGGACTCACGCCCAAGATGGCGCCCTCACGTGGCTTGCAGGCAGGAGGCCTCAGGTCCTCACGGGGTGACCCTCCACAGGGCTGCTGGAGTGTCCTCACAACACGGCAGCCGGCTGCCCCCAGAGTGGGTGAGCCAAGAGAGATCAAGGAGGAAGCCACAGTGCCTTCCACGTCCTAATCTCGAACGTCACACAACAACCCTTCTGCCACACTCCATTCATTAGAAGGAAGTCACTGAGAACAGCTCAGACTTAAGGGTAGAGGAATTCAGCTTTACCTATGAAGGGAGAAGGATCAAAGAGTTTGTGGAATATTTTAAAGTTACCACAGTACATGATACAAGACCACAGTGTGTCTGAGCCGGAAGACAAGCCCCTGCTCCTGAGCACAAAACTATTTTGCTCTCAGGGAACAACAAAAAGAAAACCTTCCTCCTATGTTTCAGGGACATAAACTTCCAGTACACCATTTGAACAGAAGAGACATGCACATGGAAAAACATTCAAAATTGTGCAAAAAGCGTGTATAGTGGAAAGGAAGTCCCCCTCCAACCCCGGTCCCCTGATTCTTCCCCCCACACGCAACTTCTGTTGACAGTGTCGCATGAATCCTTCCAGAGACAGTCTAAGCCGGTGGTTCTCAGCGTGATCCTGACCCACCAGCAGCATCGGCATCACTTGGGAACCTACTAGAAACACAAGTTCTTAGGCCTCACCCCAGACCTACTGAATCAGAAACTCGGGGAGTGGAGCCCAGCCATCTGTGTTATAATGAGCCCTTCAGGGGAGTTTGACCAACACCAAGGTTTAAGAACCCCTGGTATCTGCCCATACAATCAAAGCATCTCACAACTTTAAGCCCCTTATGTGCTCCCAACATCTACAGCATATTATGAATAAACTCTTGTAATTCCTGAAACTATCTTGTAAATAGCAGAATTACAGTGCATTGTATTATGCCTGAATGAAAACCATGATATCTGCTGCCTGCTTTGGTAATTCTCTCTCCCCAGTGGAAGTATCCCACATGTGCCTTGATCTCTTGGAGGTCCTGCACCTCGCCCGCTGTTGGAGAAGTCGGTTAAAGGTGGTTCTACTACAAGTCTTCTCATGTGGCCAGGCCCCACAATATTTTCTTTTCAAGTTTAAGTTCATTCACCTGCTGATATCCTAGTTTTCCTCCTCAGTGGGAGGATGTGTGATGCCAGGATGTCATAGGAGGACCTAGTTTCTGCCATGACTTTTTGCCTATTGTTGGAACTCCCCATTTATGGAAATCTGATTGAGGCCTATGAATATTTTCTGTGTGTGTGTGAGAAATATGAGCCCTGAGCTAACATCTGTTGCCAATCCTTCTCTTTCTTCTGAGGAAGATTGGCCCTGGGCTAACATCCGTGCCCATCTTCCTCTACTTTATATGGAATGCTGCCACAGCATGGCTTGACAAACGGTGTGTCAGTGCGCCCCCGGGATCCGAACCTGTGAACCCCGGGCCGCCACAGCGGAGCGCGCGAACTTAACCACTATGGCACCTGGCCGGCCCCCGAGGCCTATGAATTTTGTTCATTAAAGTTATACTAATGATAATAATAATGGCAACAGGAATAATGCAGTTGTACCCTCTCTAAAGAAACAAAATATATTAAATCCTAATCCTGACAAATGTCTCTTTATTTTACCAGATTTATTCCAGGTACAAAAGAGCTCACTGGAGACTTCCTTTAGCTAGCAACTCTAGGGAACTTTAAGCATGATTCCATTTACAAAAAGCCATTATTCACTCATGTAGTGTTCTGGGAATGCATCCATGGGATAAAGAGATGTCTGCTGGACGGCCAGGGCATGACAGTAATGCTGATGTCCTCAAATTGTGGTAATACAAGCAACACATCTTACCTTTTTATAGTCCACATATCAGAAAAGCAGTAACTAAAATACAACTTCATACTTCACTCTTTTTTCAGCATTAGATCAATAAGGAAGCATCTGGGACTTCTGGCCATGTGTCAAAATATAGATACCGTGTGTATACATACGTGTTGGCAGGAGGCCTCAGTGTTTCTAAGGTACATTTCTATATCTGTAGCAAGTCTGTTCATATGTCTTTGTGTAATAGTGATCTATTGCTGTGTAACAAATTACCCCCAAATTTAGCAGCTTAAAACAGCATTTATATCTCATACAGTTTCTGAGGTTCAAGAATCCAGAGTGGCTTGGCTCAGGGTCTCTTGTCAGGTTGCGGTCAGGCTGTTGGCCAGGGCTATGATGCTCAGCTTGTGGCCTGGGGCTGCAGGACGGGCACCCAGGCTCACCCACATGGCTGTGGGCAGGAGGCATCAGCTCCTCGCCAGGTGGCTTCTCCAGAAGGCTGCTGCTGATATAGCTTTCCTTGGAGTGAGTGGCATATAAGAGAGAAACAGAAGGACAATGATACCACGCCCCCTTTTATGACCCGGGCCCCAAAACACACACCATCATTTCCACCTTATTCTGTTCATTAGAAATAACAGTCAGCACTCAAGGCAAGAGGCTGAATTCCAAGAGGCAGAATCATCGGGGGCCATCTTGGAGGTTGGCTACCAATGTGTGTGTGTGAATCTATGCATGTAAAATGCCCAAATGTTTGAACAAGTTTTATCTTCTCATCAAAGGTGTTTACTGTTTTATATTTAAAATCATGAGTCAAGGGAGCTGGCCTGGTGACGTAGTGGTTAAGTTCGCGTGCTCTGCTTCCGTGGCCTGGCATTTGCAGGTTCAGATCCCAGGCGTGGACCTATGCACCACTTACCAAAGCCATGCTGTGGCGGCATCCCACATATAAAGTACAGGAAGATGGGCAAGGATGTTAGCCCAGGGCCAGTCTTCCTCAGCAAAATGAGGAGGACTGGCAATGGATGTTAGCTCAAGGCTGATCTTCCTCACACACACACACACACACACACACAAAAATCATTAGTCAGCTAATTTGTTGTGTCACTACCCAGCCCGGCATTCAACTAGAGAAAAAAAAAAAAATGAAGTACTGATAACTTGATAAAAATCTAAGGATTTAAATTGCTGGGGGCAGAACAAACTAAACACATACCAACAGAGGATTGTTTAAGTGATGCCTCATTCCAATGACAGACTACAGGACTGTCATTAAAAATCATCGTATTATCAAAGATGTATGGTGCCATAGGAAGATGCTCATAACATAATCTTAAATCAAAGACTATTAGCCTAATTTATATAAAAACGATACCTGTGTATTCACAACGAGTGACATTTCTTGAGCACTTACTATACACCCGGTATGATGCTAGCACTGTAAGTTAATCCTTTCAGGTAGTCCTCACAACTGCCCTTCAATGTAGTTATGGCTGTCTTTAAGATGACAAAATTGAAGCACAGCAAGGTTAAGAATCTGCCCAAGAACAGGAGAAAATATTTGCAAATCGCATATCTGATATGGGTCTAGTGCCCAGAATATATAAAGAACTCTTACAACTCAACAACAACAACAAAACGACCCAAATTTAAAAACGGTAAAGAACTTGAATAGACATTTCTCCAAAAAAGATATACAAGTAGCCAATGAGCATATGAAAAGATGCTCAACATCATTAGTCATTAGGGAAATGCAAATCAAAACCACTAGGGGACACTACTTTACACCCACTAGGAGGATGGCTATAATAATTTTAAAAATTTATCCATCTAGGTCTGGGCACTGTGCGAATGCATAGCCACTTTCTCCAAGGACGGCCTTTTTTCCAGGTTACCATACACTGGGGGGGGGGGGGGGCGGGGTCCCAAAAAGGGCTCCTTGAAGAGTCCTCAAGATCCCATAAATGTCCCACAGTTTAGTTTTCTTTTTCCTCGCTGGAGAAGTGCCTCAGAACCCCAGGATTTATTCTATGAATTACTGGTATTTGCAGTTTTGGCAATGATGCCTATACAAGGATGTTTACTGCAGCATTGTCTTATAACAGTGAAAATCTGAAAACAGCCTAAACATCCATCAGTGGGGAACGAGGAAATCCATCAGGGCACATCTGCACAGCCTTTAACAGAAACTAGAGTTCCCTGCCAAGGCCAGATATGGAAACATCTCATCGCCTCCTGGGCTGAAAAATAACAAGAGTGGGCAGAAAAGTTTGAAATCAAGATCCCCATGGGGTTGTTTAAAAAGCTTATGTCAAATATTTTTACAGAACTACTGTACAGTTTTGTTCTTTTTTGTAGCCATGTGTGCATATGACTTTTGTAATAAAAATCTAGTTTGAATAAAATAATATCAATGTCTAATTGCAATGAAGCAGAATACATTAGTCCATATATATCTATGCTGCTATACACATTACAGAAAAAGAAATACAGCAAGAAACAAAGCTAAATTTGCATTTAAAAAATGATGAGTTGGTGAAGTTTGTTGTTATTGAGTTTGAATACAGATCCCCTGGCCCCACCCCAAACCTACTGAATCCGAATTTCCATACTATAAAGAAGTTCCCTACATAGTTCTAATGAGCCTCTCCTGTCTGCCCCCCTCCCCCTACACACAGAGCAATGAGCACTGGCTTTGGCTCTGCCACTTACTAGAGGCCATTAAGCTGGTAGTTAACATCTGGGACCCTCAATTTCTTTATCTGTTACAAATGGGAACAAGAAGGATGAGAAAAACATCTATCTCAGAGGATTTTGGGGGAATCACATGACAGAAAGTGTGACAGGTCCAGCCCTGCTAGTAGAGGATAAAGAGGAGGTCATGGGCATGATTGGAAAGAACTTAGGAATCATTCTCTATTCTAATGATGGAGGGTTCATACCCACCCCCACTTACTGGTTGTAATTTTTAGCAAGATCTTTTACCTCCCTCAGGCCCAATAGTACCTACCTTCTGGGGGGAGTTGTAAGAATTAAATGACAATCCATGCTAAGGGCCTAGCGCAGTGTCTGGCGCACAGCAGGTACTGAACCAAAAATAACAGGTGTCATTGATAAGTGTTTGCTCCCTTCTTCCAAGGAGAGGGACGGGTAGCGAGTGGGAGACACCTTTGGGAGGATGGGTGCACCTTTGCCCCTAACTTGCTAAAAGCAAGCTATAAATGACAAGTTCCATTCCTCCAGGTATAAGGAAACAGTCATGCCCCCAGGTGGCTCCAGGGTCATCCTATTCTGTGCCCAGCTTTGCCAACTGAAAGGGAGGTACGGAGGGAACGAGGGACTAGATGGGCAACCAGGCACCTGCTGCGACGCTGCCAGGCTTCACAGTGCTGGAATCCAAGAGCTGGAGCACTAACAGAGAATGACCACGATGTCTGAACCTCGGGGAGAGAGCAGGGGCTGGGAGACGTCCGTGCGGAGATCCACTTTACCCCTGAGATCTTCTCCCCAAATGAGGTCACACTCAGTTGCAGAGGTACTAAAAAAAGATGCGGTTCATCTTTCAGCTTCAAACCTGGGTCCCATTTGCAAATTAACATGCATATTTTTTCCCCTAAATCTTGTAATCATTTTGTGATTCATACATATTGTGCTTGTATTTTTTAAAAAGCACAAATAATTTTTTTAAAAAACATCAAATTGTCAATGCCAATATTTTAAATGTAGTGCTTGGTTTTGCCATTTCTTCTTCTCTTGTTTTAATTGTTGGGGGAGCCTCATAAACCGGGCGTGGCCAGGCCCCTGGAGATGCCGGGAGCCCAGGACAGCTCCACCCACGGCGTGTCGTCCTGGGAATGGACCCGGCCCGCAGGGGAACAGATCTCAAGGCGGGCGGGGACGACGCCGGTCCGCACCTGACAGGCCCGACCCCGGCCTGCGCGGGCCCGACAAAAGGCGCCGTGGAATGCAGCGGGAGGAAGGGGCTGCCGCAGCCCCGGCCGTTGGGGAACCCCGCTGCCAACCAGCCCGGGCCGCGCCGCGCTTGTCCCCGGAGTGAACTCGCCCTCTCTGCGCCCGGCTGATGGCGCGGCGCGCGGCCGCGGCCCCTCTTCTCCCTCCCTTTAAAGAGAAGGGCGCGATTGTGTGGATTTCACAGTCTGAGCACAGCTGAAAGGGAGAGAATTAAGTCTCCCTCACGGCTCTTTTCAAGGAGGCCGAGGCTGCGATTCGCCTTCATTCAGAATATATGAAGCTTTTGTGCGTCGGGGCCGGGCGGGCGCGGCGGCCCCGCTCCCGGGCTGACTCTCTTTCCAGTGGAAACGTGCGGTCATTAACAGGGTTCCGCTCCCGCCCGCGCAGAGTTGAAGGGGCGTCCGCCTCCGCGCGCCTGGGAACCCGAGTCCGCCGCCAAGGCCCGCGTTTGTCCACCTGAGAACGCCGCGGCGCGTTTGTAACCCGGGACCCGCGGCCTGGGAGCCATCCATTTTGGCGCAGGGCCGCCGGGCTGTCAGGGTGCGCGGTGGCCCCCGCATGTGTTGCTAATAAAGCCGGGCCGGTCCTGCGCTGCGCGAGCTCGCGGCGGGGGGCGCTGCCTGGGCAGGGGGAGGACGCCCGGGGGCCAGCTGAGGTGACCCTCGGGGGCTCCTCCATCTCTGATTGCGGGGAGTCTGTGAGTCCAAGGGGGCAGGAGGGATGTAGACAAAATATCTTCAGCCTTCCTCCATGGGAATTGTCACCATGAGATTAAAATTTAATTTAATATATATATTTTTTTGGTCTAAAGGAGATGAAATCTGAAATCCGGCCCGAGTGGCTGAGGCCTGCCAATATTTTGGCTGTGCTTAGTTTTCAAGCTTCTTTTTTGTCACTCTGCTCAGATGATTCATGCTGGAAAGCATGTTGTATTACTTATCCAGCAATGCGGCCTAATAAAACCCCCTTCAAATATGTTTCTTAAAGAGCCAGAAGAATTTGTTCCTGTAGACTCAAACCTATGTTCTTAATAAAGGCTGATTGAAGAAATGGAGCTCTGAAAAAAGAAGTGATGGAGAAGAGAGCTAAGCTGGCAGCCTGCAGTCTAAACTCCAACACTGCCCCCTTGTCCCCTTCCTTCCCTCTCTCTCCTGCTGGGGTTACAATATGTGGCTTAACACAAAGTTTTGAATGCAAGCTAATTTTTAAGAACCATCCTCGTCCTGGTGTCAGCCCTAGAGGGATGCCAGTGTTGTAATTTTGAGCTCTGTAAGAAGGACATAGATGTATTAGACCAGTAATTACTGGCGTGACTCAGTGCCCGCCTGTGGTTCATGGTCATGGTGAGCAAGGCCTCCACCCCGGGCTGCTGAGGTTTCCAGAATGGGCTTCCGTAGGCTCTTTGGGAGGTGGGGCACCTGCATGGACATACAACGGGCCTCTCGAAGCAGTTACCTCCATTGCTGGGCAAATCTCCCCTTCCTTTCAGCAAGGGAGCAAGTGACAGGCCCGAGGCTGAAATGGCAGCCCCTGCTGGACAGGACTCCTTACTAAGGCAGCAGAGCAGGGTGCTTAAATAAGCCCAAGGGCTCTGAGTTCCAGTGCTGATGCATCCACTCACTCGATGTGGCCTTAGACACAGGAAGTCCCCTCACTGTGTCTCAGTTTCCTCCTCTGTTAAATGGAGATTATGATATACCAACCTTTCTAGGTGTAATGGCCATCAAATGACATAACACACGTTAGCTATCGGGTCACGTTGTTTAGTAACTACTGTTTATTAAGCACTCACTCTGTGTTAAATGCTTTAGGTAAAGCATCACATCATTCCATCATCAATGGATATTATTATCCCCATTTCACAGATAAGGAAACTGAGGCTCAGATAAAAAAGAGAGGAAAGAATTTACTCCACCTCACACAGAGGTTCTAAGGGCCATGATGCAATTTCAAGTCCTCAGGGAACATCAGGGAGCCGGGAACAAGGGAGACATCTGGCCAAGAGTGGGATGAGAGGTAAGACTAAGGCTCTAGGCTGGTTGAGAAGTGATTTTTAACCCTTTTCAAACAGGCCTTAAAACTCGTATGTGAACACACTGTGGGTGGCAGGGCACAGCAGAGTGGTTAAGAGGCTTATCTCTGGCATCAGAAAGTCTTGGGTTCAAATCCCATTTCCACTAATTACTAACTGGGTCACCTTCAGCAAACTCCCTAATCTCACATAAACCTCCGACTCTTCATCTCTTGAATGGGCAGAACAATAGTCCCTGCCTCAAGGGTTTCTTGTGAAGATTAGATCAGACAATGCACATCTAACTAGCTATTGCTATTAGGGAACAAGTCATCCTACTTTGATTTGAAAGGTGCCAATACTTGGCCCACCTGTAACAAACCCTTTCCCACAGGCTGGGTGTTTTGAATTCTACCACTAGAGGTTTATTGTCTAGCATGTTACATTTTACAAATCAGTTCCACGTGCCTACCTTGTTTAATCTTCCCTCTGAGGGCTCAACATCTAGTTATAGGCTCAGCAGGAAGTATTTCTCCTCTAGTCCCTTTCCTCTTTCTTCAGAAGTCTCTCCTGAGCCCTCTCCTGGACTAGGTCTTGCCATAGCACTGACATGACACCCTGAACTTGCCCTTCTCAACACTTAACACCTCTCTGTGTGCTCCACTCCTCCCTTCCAAGTCTGATTAGGAAGCCATGTGGTCAGGCACCGTATCAATCTTGTTCATGTCTACATAAGCTCAGTTCCTAGCAATGAGCATCTCTAATGCCCAGATTGTGGCCTTCAACTCCGTTCTCCACTCCTTTGGAGAAATGTCTGATCCCATGTCTGAGGCAGGAAATGTACAAGATGAGCCAGGATCATCTTTTACCAGAAAACAAGAAGGCTTTCAAAGATAATTGAAGTTATATTAAAAAGACAGGAGCCAACTTAAAAAAGCTCATGTTGGTCAAAGATGGACCATTTGTGCATCAAGAAAATAACCGGAATAGACCGAAACACATAAAACATGTTTAAAGCCATGAGCCCACTGATCTTCAGAGAAGGCCGTATGACCAACTCATTCTTCTGAAACATGATAACTAAAGAGAAAGGCTCAAACATTCCTCCTGCCTTTACATACTAACTGTGCCTCAGGGCAACCAAATAATTAATGGAGAGAAGTTTGTGTTTATGGAAGTAGAATGGCTAATAAATGAATACGGAATGACAGAACTAGGATATCACTATTTCACAACTCCTGCTGAAGTGACGGATCTAGAAATTGATCATCAACAGCTTTAAATGTCACCAAAAGAGAGACAACCAGCTATTAAGTGCCCTGTGATGGAAGAACATCATGCCATCTACAAAACTGTATTTCCAAAAGTAGAACTTGAATCTCATCAAGGCTCTAGATCCGACTGGCAATTTATAAGAATTACAGGAGATAGAGGAACCTGTTAAATGATACTATAGGGGTGCAGACTATGGGAAAACATACAGACAAAAGGCCTAGTGTTTTCAACAAATGTATTGAAAAAGAAGAGAAGAATGTGTTTTTCTATGCGTTAAATGTACCTTTCTATATATTAAAAGAAGCTTTGAGAGACTTATCAACAGATGGCAATGTACAGGCCTTATTTCCACATTAATTTCAATAAACTGTAATTTTTTAAAATTATGAGACAGAGATTTAAACATTGTCTGGATTTAATGACATTAAGGAATTGTTAATTTTTAGATGGAATAACGATATTGTGCCTATGTTTTTTAAAATAATTTTTTTGTGTGTGTGAGGAAGATTAGCCCTGAGCTAACATACGTTGCTAATCTTCCTCTTTTTGCTGAGGAAGATTGGCCCTGGGCTAACATCCGTGCCCATCTTCCTCTACTTTATATGGGACGCAGCCACAGCATGGCCTGACAAGCAGTGCAATGGTGCGCGCCCGGGATCCAAACCCACGAACCCCAGGCCGCCAAAGCAGAGTGCGCGCACTTAGATGCTACGCCACCAGGCCGGGCCCTAAAATAATTTTTTATCTTTTAGAGATACATGCTAAAATTTTTATGGATTAAATGATATAATGTCTGAGATTTGTTTCAAAATAGTCCTGGGAAAGAGGAGAAATGGGTGGGAGTAGGTCAGGAGTAACAAGCTTGGGCAAGAGTTGATAATTGGTAAAGCAGGGAGGTAGAAAGTGGAGTTCTTTATACTACTGTATTCTCTCTCTTTTATGTATATTTGAAAATTTCTATAATAAAAAGAGAAAAAGGGGAAAAAAAACCCATCACAGATAGCAGCTTCTGTCAGTCAGAAGAGACATTTGGGAGTCAGGAAACCGTTATGAAAGGGGATGCGCACAGTCTCCATGTAACCTTTGGCTGATTTCACATAACAAAGGAATGTGTTCATTTATTTGTGTTGATTTATCGTCTGTTTTCTCTGCAGGAACGTGAGCTCCGCAAGGGCAGGATCTGTTTTGTGCACTGGTTGTCCTGAGTGCCTGTCACCGTGCCCGGCACCACATGAGTGATTGTAAACACTAGTTAATTGAATGCTCCTCACGTGGAAGGGCAGGGCTAATATTTCCATTTCACAGATGAGAACACTGAGGCAGAGAGAGCTGATGTCTTGTCCAGGGTCACATAGCTGGCTAGTGGCAGCGCTGGGACTAACAGTCCTGTGTCTGCGAGGCTCCCCGTTTAGTTCCTTGTGGTCAGGGCATCCCAACCTGTGCAGGAAGCTGAAATGAGGTCCACGGGTCGCGGCATTCATAAGGGACATAGTAGATGTCCTTTTTTAGCCGTTCTGTGGGAAAAAGATGGAGAGTGGGAGAGGTGGGGTTAATGGCAGCTCACATTTCTTAGGGCTGGACACCATTGTGAGCACTTCACCACAGTTATTGCTCACAGCAACTGAGAGGTGAGCTACTATTACCCCAGCAGACCAAGGCACAGAGAACACACACAGTCTGACCCCAGAGCCCAAAACCTTAATCCTGACATTAGACCTTTATACACTTCATTAAAGGCCATTGAAAAATAAAACTGTACTGTAGAGTTTGATAAGGGGCTAGTGCTTCTGCTGAAGGCTGCACGCATGCTGGCCTGAAGGTTGGACTCTGCGGACGGAAGACGGAATGCTCACCTGACAGTAGCCAGTGGTTACAGGTTAACATCGGATAACTGCAGGACCACACTGGTCTCAGTTATCTAGTCCTCCTAGTACAGGAAGTCAGACATCCTGCAGCAAATCTCTATTCAGCCACCAACTCCCTATATGGTCCTGGGAAGGCCTCTTCCCCTCTCTGGCCCTCAGTTTCTCCACATTTCAAACCAAAAGTGTTGGACTAGACTGATGTTTCCAAAGGACACCACACTCTTTCATCCGACACTGAGATCCTCTGATCCCACCAAGGAGCCGTGGCACGTCTGGGGCGTCTCCACACCAAGCAGTTGGAGACTCATTTTTAACCCCTCATAGATGTCTCTTACAAATTATCCAGGGTCATGGATTAGTTTAAATACAAAAGCTTAATTTCCTCTGCTTGGCTACTGTTATAAGGAATGATCAAAAGGAGTCAAGGAACAAACACAGTTGGCTGGAGAGAGAATACCCGGCATGAACTGCGGGACGTCCTCTCCCCGGACCCCTCCGGGTCTGGAAATCTTTGGGGCCTGTAATTCACTGCTGCTTTAGGCAGTGCTGAGATGAATCATAACATTTTGAGCCCTCAAAGAAAGGGCAGAGAAAGGAGACAGAGGCCAGGGAGAGTGAAGGCTCAGTGTTTTCTCAGTTAAATACATGTTTTCTTTGCAGTGTGCTGGGTCGAGAGGAATGAATGGCCATGATTTAGTTATCTTTTGGATGGATGATTTTAAATGCATGTTGGAAACGCTTTCAGGAGACTGACTTTAAAGCCGAGGCGGAGTGGAAGTCTTTGGCGGGGGAGCCGATGCTTGCCTGTCAGAGGTTGTAAAAGCACAGGGCTTTGAGATTCCTGGTGCAGGCATTTTGTTTCTACGTTTTCAACTGGCACACGTTCACTTCCTCCCCACAATCCTTCAGACAGTCGTCAGATACTTTGTCATAAGCAAAGAGAAAAGGGCAAGAGGGATGTGGCAGGGGAGGGAGGGAGGAGGAAGGGAAAGGTGTGAAGGTGGGATTCTTCTAATCCACGCAATGTTTATTTGGGGCCTCCATGTGCCCATTACTGTGGTGGGCACTGTGAGCAGGGAGGAGGGACAATGAAGGATGACCAGTGTTAGACAAGTTATTAAAATGACTACTCTGCCTGACTGTTCATGAGCAAAATGGGTCAGCTTCGGAAGTCTTGCTCAGTGGTGCCTACATGCCTCAATATTTATAGGTTTAGCTTTATCTCCCATATTGTCTAAAATAGCGCCAGGGAAACAGCTAAGTTAGTTCTTTGTCTGCACCCAAGTCCTCTCCTGCAGTAAGATCCTACCAGGCCCTGTCATCACCTGCTTGGAAAGCTTTAGAGGCTACTCAATGCCCAAGATAAGGACCAGGATCCTTACCATGAGGTACAAAGTTTGCCACCCCCTGAGGGCCTTCTCCAGGTCAAGCATCATGCGTGGCATTTTATATGCTGTGTTGTCTCATTTTATCCTCACAGCAGCATCCAAGATAAGTGCTACTGTCATCCACATGTTGCATATGAAGAAATCAAGTCTCAGAGAGATGAAGTACCTCGCCCAAGGTTGGTGGGGCGAGGATTTGAATCCAGGAGTGCTGACCTGGAGTCCACACCCAGTTCCCAATGCCCCTCATAGGCCCATTTGTTCCTCCTGGGCATCCAGCACCTGCACAATTCTGTGCCAGCCTATTCCATTTGTCGCAGGGCTCTTCCTCCCCACCTCCCTCTACCTGGAAAGGGATGTTAACCCTTCAAGTCATGGTTAGAAGTTCACCTTCTCCATGAAGCTTCCCTGCCCCCAGTCAGCCCTGACAACTTGGTTTCTCCTTTCTCGAAACTCCCAGAGCTCTGAAGCTTCCCTAGGCAATTGTACCACGCACCTCTGGGCAGTAACTGTGTAACTCCTGGCTCTTTCCCCACCAAACTGGAAGCTTCCTGAAGACGAGACCCAAAGGGCTTGCATAGCCTGGAGGAGGAGACAGACATAACCCCAAATACACATATACTTTTAAAAAAATTGAAAAGCAGAAACTCAAAGAGATATTTGCACACAAATGTTCATGATGGCATTATTCACAATAGCCCAAAGGTGAAAACAACTCAAAAGTCCATTGACAAGTGAATAGATAAACAAAATCAGCCTTGAAAAGGAATGAGATTCTGAGACATGCTACAGTATGGGTGTAGCATAATTTTTGTAGCATAACTTTAAAATATTATGTTTAGTGAAATAAGCCAGACAGAAAAGGACAAATACTGTATGTCCACTTATATGAGATACCTAGAGTAGTCACAGCCATAGAGACATTAAGGAGAACCGTGGTTACCAGAGGCTGGGGGAAGGAGAAGGAGGAGTTATTGTTTAATTGGGTGCAGAGTTCAGTTTGTGAAGATGAAAAAGATCTGGAGATGGATGCTGGTGATGGTTGCACAACATTGTGAATGTGCTTAATGCCACTGAATTGTAGACTTAAAAATGGTTACAATGGTAAATTTTATGTTATGTACATTGTACCACAAAAGGAAGGAAGGAAGGAAGAAAGGAAAGAAGGAAGGAAGGAAGGAAGAAATTAAGAAAGAAGGAAAAAAATTAAGAAAGAAAGAAAGAAAGAAGGAGCTCATAAGGAAAAGAATGGAGATCCATAATAAAAACTAATAGTAAATAACACTCTTTTCTACACCATTCCCCTCAATTTTAATATAGTGGAACTGAAAAGAAATCGCAATGGAGCAATCGGCAGCCCCCAAGTGTGGGGGAGTTTATTCCCACGTTATCCAATCTGCTGGCTTTCCTGGGGAGTTTATGATTAATGGGGCATATATGAAGCCGATCTCACTGGAAGAGTTGCAATTGCAGCAAGACCCCACCACCACCACCACCAACCCCCACCTGCCAGGATGAACCCGTAAAGGCTGCACAAATGTTACATCATCCCCTCCTGCACCAATCTTTCAGCTCTAGTGGCTTGCTTAGCCCCTAACGCCTTTGAAAAATAAATTATGTGTGCTTCAGTTTGAATTTTCTGTTTGGGGCAGAAGTCTCAACACTTCTGAGAACCTTGTACCCTTCCTCTGTGTGTGAGCCTCTCCTTCCTCCTCTGCATAATGCTACCTGCCTCAAAGAAATAGTGTAGGTGACAACTTTGTCAAGTGGTGCCTGAATGTCACTTCCTACTCGTTGGTTCTGAAATGGGCTCTGGGGCAAACTTTGCAGTAACAGTACCACATGCCTACCGTCATGCCCACCGTCTATTTAGAGTCGTTGGGGTCACCTGGCTTCCCGAAATCCTCTAAATGCTCAAATAAATGAACCAACACAATCAAACCGGAGCCCTCAACATCACAAAGTGCTCTTTGTCCATTTATTTTACGTGAGTCATTTAGTTTTAATTTACGATCATATTTCATAACCTACCAGCAAATGGCCTGCAGTATATTTGTGAAAAGTGATGAAGTCCTGGTAACATGAAACCTCACTCTGGCCCGGAGTTTAGAAATCTGGGTTCTGATAAGTGCAGGGAGACTGTCAGACTTTGGGGGGGATTTTTACAATCTATGAATTAGTAACGCGTGAAATGCTCAGGTTTCTATACAAGGACCTCAAAAATCAAGATAAATTTCACAAAGGTTTACTGCATCCCCAGATCTGGGCCCTAGGACCTGTGTTATTATGTCCTCAAGAAAGTCATAGTCCCCCAACCCCTAAAGTGACTTCGAGTTGAGCAGTTCAATCTAGTAGGATGATACTTTTTACTCTGAAATTATTACTTTTTAATTTCCCACCTGATTCCTAAAGTGCTATTTTGCTTTAAAACTTTAGCACTGGTCTCAAGGGAGCTGGAAAGTGTTAATTATGCCTCTGAAAAATACATCTGAGGGCTACAGAAGCAGGGAGCGTTAAGTCCCATATGATGGGAAAGAAAACTGAGACTCTAAAGACAATAAAAGAAATTTGTCTGAGGATGACTCTCCTTCCAAACCAGCAGCAGGTCAGAGCCAGGACTCGGCCCGTGCACTCCTGTCGGGTAGAGCATTAATTAGTCTATGGACCACACTGTAAAACAGACTCTAAAGAAGTGTCCTCCGTCCAGCTAGACAATTTTATAACTCAGGAGGGTTTCATTTAATGCAATATTTTTAAACAGTTTTTGCCTGTGAAATATAAGGACAAGTGGAACTTGCTCTCCACAGTCTGGCTAACACGCCCGGTGGGGTTGGGAAAGTTTCTTTAGTATTCATCTGTGACCCGTCATCAGAGACTTGAACCGAATCAAGAGCTTTTTATAACTGCCTTGATAGCACTACCTGCTCATCTTGCCAAATGCAAATCATTTTTATTGTCTTGTGAACTGAACCAACTTTTTAAAAGTTTGAACTCGTGGCAAACCTACACATTTTAGAAAACTTTAAAAATCAGCAAAACCCAGAGCTCCCAAATATTCCCGGAACTGTTACGTCATTTGGTGAAGGATCTATGACCCTGTGCTTGGCAGCACCGTCTTGGGCCGTGCACTGTTCTAAGTGCTAGGGATGCCGTGCAGAACCAGACAGAACAAAACTTCTCACTCATGGGCCTTCCGTCTCCTACCCCACTGCTCATCCCTGCCTTGGTTTACAGATGTGAAGCGAGACTTAGAGAGCATCAGTGGCTAGTTTGGACTTGAATTCAGTAGCTCAAGTATCTCATTTGGTGATCTTTGGTGGAAGCACCAAAATATCAATAAAAGAAGGGGCACAGCCAGAGCAATCTATTTGGAAGAAAGTATGATGGGGCTGGAGACTTGTCTTGTTGCCCAGCAAGCATACTATTTTTACCAAGTTGGCATGTTACAAGACAAATAAAAATAGCAAATTTTTCTAAAAAAAAACAAAATGCTTTTACTCACACTTTCTCTAAGCTTGGGAAAATATTATTTGTTCAGATCAAACAATATATGCATATGTTGTTCATTTGGAGCAGCTGTGGGAGAGGGAGAGATATTATTGGGGACCGAAACCCATCCCCCATCCTGGTGTCCCTGGCCTGGCTGCCTCTCTCGGTGGGCTACTGATGCTTAACACGTAGGAGACCTGGATTTCAGCTTGCTCAGAAATCCAATTTCCAAGGCCTGTTTGAGCTCAGATCAGTTGAACTGAACTAGAAATGTAACACTTCCTTTTTTTTGTTCTTTTTTCAATATTGCTCTTCTACACAACTGCTATGTAGCTTTGGGTGTCATCTCCATTCTGAACCTGTCGTATGATACAATCACAAAATTCTCTGCTATCCTAACATTGTTGTCCTTCAATGTTATTCTACACCTAGTTCAACATAGCCTGAAATGTCATTTTGCTTCAGATGACAACATCTTATTTTATTTTATTTATTTATTTTTTTTTTGTGAGGAGACCAGCTCTGTGCTAACATCTGCCAATCCTCCTCTTTTTTTTTTTTTTTTTTGCTGAGGAAGACTGTCCCTGGGCTAACATCTGTGCCCATCTTCCTCCACTTTACATGGGACGCCACCACAGCATGGCTTGCCAAGCAGTGCGTCGGTGCGTGACCGGGATCCGAACCGGTGAACCCTGGGCGGCCGCAGCGAAGCGCACGCACTTAACCGCTTGCACCACCGGGCCGGCCCCAACAACAACATCTTATTTTAAATCAATTCAGAAACCCAGTGGTCCCAAGGACCGTCTCTTTCATCCTGGTTTCTGCTCCCGTAGGTGACACAAACTCAATATTCTTGATGAAACAGTGAATACAATAGCAGTTTTGAGAGCACGTTCTTTGGAGTCCAACAGTTCAAATCCCACCTCTACCACTCACCAGCTGTGAGACCACGGGCAAGTCACATAAGCTCTCAGGGTCTCAGTTCTCTTATCTATAAAATAGGGATGATACATTGCTGTGTTGCTATGGGGATTAGAATGAAATGATGTACAGGACTTCATCCACTGCCTAGCACAGAGGAAGTGCTCATAATTCAGTTATCCAAAACGATGAACAACATCACCTTTTTTTTTCTCAGTTGTAGTAAATTTGAATAATTCTGTTTGGAGAATTTCCAGAAAGTACTGGGGCATCATAGGATCAGTGTTCAGGATCACTGGTGTGTGCTGAGACCCAGCAAAAAACTTCTTAACTTGCTGCTGATTTAAGGAGCTGAAAGGTTTAAGTTTGTGTGCTGTCAACATTGTAATTTTGAACCCCAAAGAGTCATCACACATTCATTTTATTTATCTTGTTGTAAAAAGCTCATGGTTTCCCCCTTCTAGCCCCAGACTTAGCCAAAGATTGTGTGTGGAGGAAAATTTGGGCATTATTGCCTCTGAAAGAAACATTTGAGTCTGGCTCAGCTTTCCTCAGTGGCAGACTTGGGAAATCTCCTGCCTCCTCTCTAATTGGTTCTTTCCTTCTAAGACCTAATTTCCTGGGCACTCGCCTGCTACTTGCAAGGGAAAAATCAGTTTTACCTTCTTATCAAAATGGGCTGTGGCTTAGGGGTATCTACGCAGTGCACAAATGTCCCTAACATTAGGAGTAATTCAGATCTGCACATCCGGTCCCAAAGGCGGGGACCCCTCGCCCTGCTCTGCTCCGTGCCAGCACCCCGGGGGGGCACTGACACGGCAGGCACATCGCCCCGCCCCCACCCCCCACCCTTTCGGGATGACTTCACTGCCCGGTTGCCTTCCTGGAATTCTCCAGTCCGAGATCATATTCCCCACACGCACCCCTGGGATTTTTTACGTTGTCTTTTTGGCTCCTTTCTGTTCCCATTGCTAAACAAAGAGAAATTCAACCGGAAAGCCTAGACGGGGAGAGCCGCTGATGCGGTGGGAAGGAGAAGGAGATGAACACTTTGCCGCCCTCAGACTTTCTCTAAATTGGCCAATTTCACATCAGTAAGTGGCTCGTCCATCACCACCACCTTTCAGGTGATTTTCTATGATGGGATTTCTGGAGGTACTTAGCAGTCTTGTACACAATTTCTTTACAAAGTCAGTTTTTCCATCATCAAGCATTCTTAGCTTTGAAATAAAAATAGGCAGAGCTTTGCTACTAAAATAGCTCTTTTCATATTAGGCCTTGCAACTCAGAAACCTTTTTCAGGGACCTGTACACTTTCTTGAGTCCACAAAACACAAAAGAGCCAGACAGACCTCTAGTCCCGCAAGGACTTAACCTTACCCAGGTGGGAGGAAACTGCACAGGTAGCTGTCAAATCTGGCTCTGCTTCCTTGCTGTGTGACCTTAGGGAAGTCACCTCACCTCTCTGAGCAACTTTTTATTTTCTATGACATGGGGATAATAATAATACCCCATCTATTGCCTTGAGGGTCAAATAAGAATGAAGGTATTTTGGACACTGGAGTATATTTTATAAATAAATATAAGGGATTAAGAAAGGGTATGGAGGGCCAGCCCCGTGGCTTAGTGGTTAAGTGCGCACGCTCTGCTGCTGGTGGCCCAGGTTCGGATCCCGGGCGCGCACCGACGCACTGCTTGTCTGGCCATGCTGAGGCCACGTCCCACATACGGCAACTAGAAGGATATGCAACTGTGACATACAACTATCTACTGGGGCTTTGGGGGAAAAAATAAATAAATAAAATTATTAAAAAAAAAAAAAAAGAAAGGGTATGAAGGGTATGGAATAAAAGAATTCAAAGACTGACTTTAGATGACTCTCATCTCTTTAATTTTTTTTTTCATCTAGAAGAATTCTTAAGAGGTGATGATAGTAAGTATAAAGTAAAATTCTAGGTAATTAAATATTACATCATAATTGGCAATTTCTTCTTTTTAGTGGAATATAAAATGTATATTATAATTGATAGTATCTTCAGTTAGATGAAATACATTATGATATATTTAAGGTAACTGACTCTTACTATATGTGTAGGTTGTATCCTGCTTTTTTCACTTGACATTTTATGTCAGTATTATTGAAACTGATTTAAGCCAATCTGGTTATTTGGCCTCATGCAGTAAGAAGTTAGTGTCACCCCCTTCATCTTTGTTTAGCTGGATAATTATTACCTCCCCATGAATGGTAAACTATCTAAAATATAGACACGACGTGCTCTTTTCAAAGCAAAGGCCCTCAGTTGGAAGCCAGAGAGTGTAATGGAAGCCTCTGGAACTGACAGGGATGTCTGGGCTCTGAGCTCACCAGCTGTGTGATTTCAGCCTTGCCCATCACCTCTCTGGGTAGTTTGCCCTCTGAGGCGTACTCTTCTCCTCTGTGAAAATGGGAGAACCCACAGTTCCTGAATGTCACGGTTGCAGTGAAGGTAAAGAGTGAAGATGGGAGTGAAGGATGGCATCCAGGCCGGAAGCAGGCCAGGGCCTCAGTTTGAGGGTCAGCTCCCCCCTGCTCACATCAGGGCTGCTCAGGCCCCACTGGCCTCATCTGGAAAATGGGGATAAGAAAATGGGGGTACTTCACAACGTTGGTACAAGGAATAAAGAAGCCCCTATCAGAAGCACCTGGCTTAAGGTGCTGGTCAGCGCACCTCAGTGCTGGGCCCCAGGTAAATCTCCGGCCTCTGGGAGGCACTATTGCCCCGTGCTTTCCCCCACGGCCTGTGGACCTGCTGGGTCGCAAGGTCTCCCAGTAGGACCACTGCCTACCTTTGCCGCCTCGGGCACATTAACGAAGGAACCTAAGTTCCCTTAACTCAAATGGAGATGGTGACGCGATTCCAACGAGCTGATGCGTGTAAATAGCTGAGCACCAGTGTCTGGCTCTTGGGAAGCGCTCAATAAAAAGGGACTCTTATTATCTGCTTGGCTTGCTCCTCTGGGCGTCGAGGTGTAAGTTTAATGATGGGGGGTGAGGGCGGGGTGGGATGCGGGCGCCTGGTCAGCTGAGATCTCTCGGGCCGGCGGAGCGGGCCGGGCCGGTGTCAGCGCGCATTTATTGATGGCAGGTATTTGGGGAGTAATTGAGCGCGGCCGCCGGCCCGGGGCGAGAGTGGGCCTCCACGAGCAATTAAATGTGATTAGGCCGAGACCTTCGGGATCCAGCTGGGTGATTGATAACCCGGCCGCATTCCTGCCGGGCCCGCGACATCAAACGGGCGGCCGGCGGCGGGCGGGGCAGAAGGGGCGGCGCGCGGGGACCCGGCCCTTCTCCGGCCGGCGCTGCCCTTCGAGCCCGCGGCGCCCACGGTTCCAGGGAGAAAACCGGTGGCGTGGCCCCGGCGTGGCCCCCTCCAGCTCCAGGGTCTCTCCTGGCTCGCGTGCCAGGTGCAGCAGGGGAGGGAAGGGCGCGGAAGCGACGTGGTGGCGACGAGCCCGTCGCGCGAGGGCGCAGCACCGGACGCCCGACTCCCTCCCGGAGGAGCGAGGTCGGCCCGCCGGGGCTGGGCTCCCGGAATCCGGCACGAAATCGCTGGAACCGGGGAAGAAAGAACGGGCACTGGGAACAAGAGGGGGGAAATAGGTGACAGTGGAAACAAGAATAAAAAGAAAACGGAAAATTATTGAAAGACGCAATGGAGGAGCAAAGTGACAGGAAAGGAAGAGAAGAAAAAAGGAGTAAGAGAGAGTTAAGAATGACAGCGTGAAAAGGAATTGTATAGACATTAAGAAGATAGAGAAAAAAAATTAAAAGATATAAAGTGGGACAGACATGAAAAAGAATGAAAGGAGGAAATACAGGAGAGACAGCAAAAAAAGGGATAAGAAAGAGGGGTGGGGGGCAGGGCGGAGAAACTTTATAAAAATGAGAAGGGAAAATTAGAGACAAAAGAATGGGGAAATGAAGGAGAAAGAACTAAGAGGGAGGCAGAGAGGAGGCAGAGCTGGCCTGGGTCCCTCCCTGCTTTACCCCCACCCCCATCCCATGCCCTGCCCCAATCTCAGCCAGTTCTATGCCCAGAGCCAAGCGCTGCCTGGTGACTGGGAGACCTGGCATTTGCCCCCAGCAGCCTGACTCCTGCCCAGCCGAGCCCCAGGCCAGCTACTCCCCCCTCCAGGCTGGATGAGGGGCGCCCCCTCCAAGCCCAGAGTGAGCGGTGGTCTCCCTGCACCCCAAGCCTGGGCCCCACAAGCCATAAATCACAAGGGGAGGTGCTGGGGGTTCCTGGGGCCGTTGCCTTGGGATCCCCGGAGTCTCCGGAGCCAGGGAACAGTTTCTGTCTGTGCTGACTCCACAGACAGGATCAAAACAGCATGAAAGAAATCAGAGCGAGAACGTCGGCAGGAGCTGGACTTCTAAAACCCCCTTCCGCCCCCATAGGCTTCAATATTAAAAAAAACCCCTAGGAGCCTCAGACACTGTATTAATTAGTGCAACCACCCATGAAAAGTTGGGTTTGGAGCGGCATTCTTTGCCCTGTGTGAAAAACCAAGTCTAATAAACAATTGTTAAGTTGGCCTGTTGCCGCTGGTAAATTACATAGCATTAAAAAAATAATGCTTTTCATATTAGGCACTAATTAAAGGTTGGGACAGCTTTAAAACAAGAGAGGGAGGGGGGAAATCAAAGAAAATATAAAAATGTTCTTTCAAGAGTTATGGAGGTTAATAAAGTATGTCTGCTAGAGTGAGCCTACTTTGCCCCTAGCTACAGCCAAACTGGAGCCGCCACAATGGGTCTCAATAAGATAATGATATTCCTTTCTCTGCTATTAAAAGCCTCCCAGTGCAAACTTAAAATGATTTATTTAATTTAGGAAATTATGAGGTGTAACTTCAAAGCCTGAGCCGTTAGTAATGGAAAATACCAGGTTGTTTAAAATTATAATAATAATTGTTTGGAGGACTCAGGACATCAAAGTGTTTTCATCAACAAATGCAGAGGGGTCCGGAGGAGGTTGGAAAGAGTCACAGGAGGTGGATGGAGTTTGGATTTGATTATTATGAACCTTATCAGGGCAGGATTCAGGATTCCCGCAGCCTGGTACTCTGTTCTGCTTTGAAGCAGGCTATTTTGGAAAGTAATTTTACTGCTTTTTATTTAGTTCCTAGCAGGGAGGAGGTGAGAGGGGTTTGGGGGTGGGAGAAGGGTAGAGGGGTCCAGGAGCTGACAGCAGACTTTTCCTCATTGCTCTCTGACCAATTTCCTTCAAGAGGCGGGCAGCATCACCAATCTGCAAAAAATTGTTTTACTTACATTGAAGGGGAAAACAGGCACGATCAACTTCACCACCCAGGCCCCGTGATTTCAGGGAGGGGGTGTGTGTGTGTGTGTGTGTGTGTGTGTGACGTGGGTTCTTTTATAAATGAGGTTTATGTTTATTCCAAACCCAGCAGTGGAGAAGGAGTGGGGGTGGGGGAATGGCCTCTCCAACCCGTGGCAAATGAGCCGCTTTTATTGCAAAGAATGGCCGTGGGAGTTTCCCTTCGGTCAGACAAGGTTCTGTTCAAAGGCAGGGATCCTCTTTTCAGTTGGGTCAGGCAGACGTTTTGCCAGTGCCCGCTCTCAGCCAGGCCTTCTCTGCCTACCTCCTGCGGGCCCTGCCCCAGCATCGCCTCCCCAGGGCTGCAGAGGGGAGAGTGGTCAGGCTGAGCCTCAGGTCCCATGTGAAGGAGAAGCTGGGGCTCTCAGGTGGGAAGCCCCTCATAGTGATGAGTGGTGGGCTCTCAGAGTTTGGGGGTCTGGAGAGCTCTCCAAGCCCTGCAGCACATCTGAGACAGCTCCTGCCGGGCCCGCCTTTGCCAGAATCTGGTGCCCACCACCAGGCTCACACTTAGGCCCGAATTCTGCTGCTGCCACTGCCAGCGCTGTGACCTTAGTGAGCCACCTCTCTGAGCCTCAGTGTCCTCAACTATGAGATGGCATCAGTAATACTTTCCCGAGGGTGTGCAACAACTAAATGAGATGTGCGAGAAAATGCCTAGTTCCGCACTTAGCAGGAGCTCAGTTAGTGTGATGTCCTATCCTTTCCTCCCCTCTTTCTGAAAGCAGAGCTATCTTTCTGGAAACTTTTGGATGCAAGCGTTGAAAAGTCTGGGAGGGCGGGTGGATCTGTGTGCCAGGCTCCTCAGCCCAGGTGAGGCTGTCTAAAGCCGGCGCACCGGCGTCGTCGGCCCTAACTCCCAAGGCGAGGCCGTGCCGGTCCCTGGTGAGTCAGGGTCATTCTGCCGCCGCAGGTTGTTAGTCTGCTCCCTGAAACGCCTGGCGCACCGACCCTGACCACGGCGGCGACAGTGGCGACTGCCGAACCGAACGCGGGGCAGGAGGGTCGGAGGGAGCCCCGGAGCCAGCGCACCGCTGGGCCGCGGACCTCTGGCGGTGGTCTGGGCCGCGGAACCGGCCCCGTCCTCAACTCGGTACCCCATCCACCTAGCAGCGCTGTGGTGCGTATGTTTGAGCCTAAGCAACTCTTTTTCGCTCTCCGGGCCTCAGTTTTTCTTTGTGATTTGGGGCGATTGGGGTAATGTGTAGTCGCCCGCTCCGGTTCGCGACCCCTTCCTCCCCCGGACAAGCTGAGTCTTAACCTGGAGCCCGCGTCTCCAGATCCCCCAGCCGGGCTGAGATCGCCCGAGGCTGCGGGGTCTGAGCGGCGCCGGGAAGGAAGCTCGGTGGACGGGCTAATTAGGGACCCAACGTAGCGGCTGACGACGAAACCGGGAAGGGCTTTGGCGTTTGGAAAACGCATCTCATAAACGAAGCTGGCTGGGTTCCGGGCTGGGATCAGGAGTTCGGGCGCACACTTGGGGAGGTTTGGGATGCGCCTGCGGCTCTCTCCAGCGCGGGAGTGGAGCGGCCGAGCTGAAGGAAATCGGTCCCCAGCTTCGGAGATCCCTGGGCTGGGATCACGCCCCGCGCTGGAGCCGTGAGACCTGAGGCTGTCGCCCGACCCCTGGGAGCCTCCGCCTGACCGGAATATGGAGTTTCCGGCGCACACCTTCAAACGCGGTTGTGGGCCCAAAGAAGAGGTGGAACCAAAGCGCTAGTCCTGGTAGGTGCCAGGCGCCAATCTCCCCGCCGCGCAGTTTCTGCCGCAAGTTCCCGATCCCCTTCTGCCTCGTTCCCAGGGTCACCAGAGCTTTTCATCCGAAAACAGATCTCGGAAAGGTTATCATCAGTAGCCTCTTGATTTATTTGTGCAGCGGAAGGCCGAGTTTAAGCTCCTTCTCCGCCTCCCTCACCCAGTACCAATTAATTTTAATGGCGATGCCTCAAAACCGAAGCCTGACCCCCGTTCTGTATCCAGTGGAAGGGAGGCTGCAAAGCAAAGGGGACTTGAATGAACCACCTTCCCCCTTCAAACCCAAAGGAGCATTTGTTCGGGGTCCATCTCCTTGGAAGGGGATAGGAATGGTAAACGGAATGCGATTTGACACAGTCCTGAAAGGGCAGCGGGCATCCAGCCCCCACCCAGTGAATGCATCTAGTTACCATCTCTGTTCGGGAAGACCTAGAGGTCCCTCTCCCTCAGCTTTGAGTGTGTTGTTTTGGTAGCTGGGAAATTTCAAGTTCAAGATTTCTCCCTTGATCATCTACAAACCACTCAGGTTCTGGCCCAGCCCCCAGCCCCGCCACTTCTAGGCTCATCTTTCACTGGAGTTTGAAAACCTAATAGCAATTCCACTTCTTTTCCATGAGTAACACAAGCTGCCAGAGGAAATATTTCAAAGGATTTCGCTATTTTCAATCGACTCTCTCACCCACGCTGAATCTGGCCACAACTCTTGATTGATTCACATGAAAATCATAACAAAATTCACCAGAGGCCCCCCCCCCAGTCTGAGTGGCATTTTTGAGCTACACCCAGCTAAGAGAGCAGGGCCTCTTAAAATAATCGTGAGTTTGGACAACCTTTACTGCAATAAAACAAACGTTTAATTTAATTCAGAATAAGAGATAAGAAATAACTCTTCAATAAAATATATAAAATTATACAAGGCACCCTTTCAAAGGGATGGAAGTATACTGGTGGGGGGTGGGGGAGGGGAGATGGACGGAAAGATGAAATACCAGGGAGCTAAATGGGCTGTCTGACAACACCATTTTTAGCAAGTCACAACATGGCTTTACCCTCTGCCCCCAACATGTTACAAAGTATATAAATTTTTCTAATAAGTTTAGCACATACAATAGGTACACACAGAGAAAGCATGATTTTTTTTCTTTCTGGATCTATTCATCGTTCAAGAATATTTAGCATATAGGTAATGGCTACAAGATATTCATTTTTTTAAGCAGAGAATTAACTATACTCCCCCCCCCAAAAAAATCACCTTTGCAACATGTGAGGATTGACATACCTAGTATTTCACAGAAACCATCAATTCCTCCCGACATGCTTTAACTTTGCACTCTCCAATTATCTGAAATAGAGTTAAGCAACAGCTTGGAGAGGAATTAGGAAGTACTTCCATTTTCCACCTTACCCCAGGCATTCTCAGGATTCTTCTCATCCTCCTTTTATTGATCTTACAAAAAAAAAAGGTGAATCTTGAACAATGAGTAACAATGTGGAGAGGGGGAAAAATAGGGCCAAATATGGTAATATCTAATGAGTTTTTTAAAGCATGTAAAAATGCAAAAACATGAGTCCCTGTTACTTGAAGGAATCTCTCCACAACTACTGTCTATGCATATGGTGTCTAATTCTAATGTGTGTTTTCCATAAGCAAAAGTCAATTATCCCATCAAAATCACCAAATTTCAGCAATTTTAGTAAATAATTTGTCTCCCACTATAAGAAAAAATAACAAATAGACTTAAGCAGTCTCTTTTAGGAAGATGATATATAGAAAAAAGGATATATACGTAAATAAATTTTGCCTTTCAAAATAATTTGAATTTTTACGTCTGCTGTATAAAAATGTTATTATATTTTATTATACATATATTTATATATAAAAACCATCAGAGCCAATCTGTGTGAAAAGAGAAGGGGACATCTGAAAGATCACACCAAGAAAACAGGGCTTGGTGTCTCCAGTCTAAAGAACAAATTTGAACCCTATCTGTGGCCCTGTCTGCCTAGTCGCCTAGGGTGGTGCATGCAAGGTTTGCAGAGCAGGAGCACTGGCTTGGTACTGCCTTCTTGGAGAGGGAGGGGGGACGCTTTTAAACAAACATCCAACATGGAGTCTATTGAGCTGGTCTTCCTTAGGATAGATGGTACATGCCATATCCCACGGGAGTCGCATAGAGTCCGACGGGCGGGATGGGGAGCACAGGTCTATGGAAAGGGTAGGACGCTCCGTATATGGACGCTGCTTGCAGGGGTGAGTTGATGGGGAAAGGGAGGCTGAAGCCAGAGGGCAGCATAGGTTTTGCAGCCATTTTCAGCTTCTCCAGTTCTGCCTCCTGCAGTCTTTTCGCCTTGGCCCTGCGGTTCTGGAACCAGATTTTGACCTGGGTCTCTGTGAGGTTCAGAGAGCTGGAGAACTCCGCACGCTCTGCAATGGAGAGGTACTGTTTCTGGCGGAACTTGCGCTCCAGAGCAAGGAGCTGGGACGTGGTAAAGGGTGTGCGTGGCTTCCGATTGGTCTTGTGTTTCCGCAGGGTGCAGGTGGTGGGGCTCATGTGTCCTAGAGAACAGAGAGGGGAGTGAATTAGCAAAAGAAAGTGGCTTTCTCTCCAGGTGTGCCTGTGAAGGTCTCCTCTCTTCATCTTTCAAAAAGATATTTCTGTCAAAACTGTGTGTGTGTTTTTTTGTGGGGGGGCAGTGGTGAAGGATCATATTTAAATGGATAAATCACTTTATTGAAAAATTTGAGTCTTTTTACAAAAAAAATTAGAAATTTAATGGTGTAATAGAACTTTCTATATGGGAAACAAACATCATTAGAGATAATGGAAATATATCATCTGTGAACAGACCCCACATAAGTCAAGGGAGCTGAGTGTTCTCTGAGAAACAAAACGCCATCTCTTCTGAGCTTAATTTTTCATCTTTAAAATGAGGGTCTGGGTTCATGATAATCCTCATTTCCCTAGGATGCTAAGATAATCACCTATGAGAAGAAAAATGAAAAGTGCCTTATAAACTGGGTTGGTCCCGTCTCTGCACCAGGAAAAGTTGGATTGCATCAGCATTACTTATGGATAACCGTGCAGATAAGGTGTGTGGTAAATTAATAGCATCTTTGGATTTGGGAGCAGCCCCATGCAATAAACAACCACACAGCTGTCATTCCACCCAGTCTGCCGATTATAAAACCTGAACATCATTTTACAGATCTGATGTGGGATAAGCTTCTTGGCTGGGTGCTTCTGTAATATAAACTTTACTAAGGAGGGAAAAATTAGCTCGCCCATAAATGTAAATGTCAGGGGAAATCATGCTGCCTCTGAATTGAGAGCATGTGATGACATCTTAGTCATCTCTTCTATCCATTCTATGGTTTAGAGTGAAACTGTAAATGATTAGTTTGTCGGGGGAATTTAGAAAGAGGGAATAACAAGCAAAACAAAGGTATGCCAACAGCATCCAGCCTCCATATTCAAAATGGATTCAATTATAGGAAGTCATAGGACTAGGCATCCTTGTGCTTCCACAGCTAACTCTGGGCTTCTTTTCCTCGAGGGGAGGCCGGGAGCAGTGTGAAGCTGTGGGACAGAATACTAAACAATTAATTTTCTGCATTTGGCTTTTATGAGCTATGCTAATTTTCCAAATGTAGCCACAGTATTAACTCCAAAGCACTCAGGGGAGAATGTCGCATTTCTTGTTTAGTCACTTCAGTGGCCCAAGAAAGAGTTTACACTTTATACTTCAAGGTGACACAGCACAAGTCCCAACCTGGTCTCCATTTCCAACCAGAAATGGATTTGTCCTAATGTGACATTATTCACCATCACTTTAGTGATGAAAAAGAAAGAGGTAGTGGGTTCTGCAGTCCATCAAAAACCAGAAATCTGGGAGAGGGATGGGTGAGAAACCACCACAGAAGTCTAGACTTTTACATATGCTAATCCCTAAATAACCCAGAGAACTGGGGCGCCTAATTCTTAATTTACAAATTAACTAACTACACCATCTGAGACTCACAGACCTGTGGAATTCTCACCCTTCACAAACCTGGCCTGGCTATCAGGAGGACCCAGCTGTCTCTGCTCAGATACCAAGCTCCTAGCGTCCACCCTTGATCCTGCTCTCCATTTGGAAGCAACTCCGTGCCTGAGAACGGTCACTGCGGCTGCTCTTAGAGGCTGCATTTGAATTATGAAATTCCAGTGACAGGGACTGCACATGTGTATCAAAGCCATAAAGCTATGGGGCTTCCTCCCAGCACACCACTCCCCTCCCCACCCCCACCCCATTTTAAACCAGCCAGAGGAAGGATGCGATTATACAAAGCAAAACAGCATTTATCCTACTTCCTCCGAATAACAAAACCAGGCTCGGGCGGGTGGCTGGCTCCCGCCCCAGGCTCCGTCTCTAGGCACTCCCTGGACCCACCGCTCCTACCACAGGGCTCTCCTGCCATCTCCAGGCCCAAAGCACCAATGACCCACTTTTTGTTTAAAATTAAAGTCTTTCTCAGAATCTCCAATTTTTCTCATGGGAAGGTCATATCCAGGGCCCAATGCTTCCTTACCTAGCAGGGAACCTCCAGGATACTACATGGCAGGGATGTTTACAGAGCAAGTTGGGAATGGCCATCCAGAACCCTGAGGCCTAAGGAAGTGGGGATTTCTGACTTCTGGACATCACTACCTGTAAGGCCTGAATCTTTGATGTGCCCCTGGGCATTGACCCAGGCCTAGGAGTACATGGGCACTCAATATTTGTCAAACAAATTAAGTCCCTAAGGTTTCTGACCATCTGTTTCACCACCAATAACATGGATAAATATCCATCCTGCAGTGTGCTTCAGAGTGCTAGATTTTAGAACACCCAGAGCCCTATCTGCCACCAAGTAGGTGATCATTAAATGTTCCCAAGGTTTTCTTGTCAAGTGCAAATTCGGTGTGCGCCGATTCCTCTGAACTCTGCAGAAATGTCCTCATCTGTTACCAGGAGGCTGGCTGCTGCCATACAGAAATCAGATAAGACAGTATGGTGAAAAGTGCTATAAAACACTGTGCAAACTTGAGTTTAAATTCCTTGAGTCCTTAATCTCCACGCCCTTTGAATCTTTTGGAGTTTCTAACAGGGTGGAGAGAGATGCCAGAGGGGATAGCCACTGATGCCTGGTTTTGTGCGTCTTGAATCTTGAGGGCTGACTGGAGAAATGGAGAAAGATATGGTTTTCTTGGCTTTGGAAAAAGTCCCTCCACAGGCCCCCTCTTCTCACCTTCCCTAGTGGTACAGTGAGGATGGGGAAATCTTAAAGGCCAGGAGGCAGAAGTAAAAGGAGCTCTAGGGAATGACTTCCCCAAGTGGCAGAAGGACCCGGTGCTCCAAAATGGATGCTGAAGCAGGAGGAGCAGTGGGCTTTCCTGGGCCTGACTCTCCACTCCCGCCTCATGGGCAGGAAGCAGGGTACAGGTGTGTCGACCTCTGCTTGGTCTCTCTGGGGAAAGGGATTAAAGGCTGCCAGCGCGACGTACAGAGGACAGGGCTTGGACACCAGGTCCCCTGGCCAATTCAGCCACTGTTGGCGACCTGAGTCAAGCAAGTTCAGTCCTCTTCAAGTCTGAGCATATGAAAATGGGGCGAACCACAGGCCCCGAGCCTCTGCCCACACTTCGGGGTTCCAATGAAGATCTGGACCAGGTGAACTAATGAGCATCACTGTAAACACGCAAGCGCTGCTGGAATGCTGTTATTACTATGAGCAAAAGGAGACTGCGCGCTTCTGACCCTAGCCCGCTCCCGGCGAAGCTCAGAACCTCGCCAGCGAGGTGCGGGCCGCGGGGACGACTGGGAGACATTTCCTCGCCGCATCAGTCTCTGCCACCACCCCTTCGTGGGATCCTGCTTCGACACCCGCGAGATCCACGGAAGTTGATTTCTACCCAATGTCGGGTTAGATTTCAGTTAGCTCATCTTTAAAATGAGGGCGCACGTAGCAGAGTTGTGAACTTTGAGAGGAAGTAAGATACCTCGCCTCCGCCTGGCACATTTTCGGGTGCTCATTAAACGTGGATCCCCCTTCACTCTCCAGAGACCCCAGTGGACACTGAAACAAAAATAAGCGAAGTGGCCGGAGCGCTGGGCTGAAGGCTAAAGAAACCGGACAACCAAGCGACCCCGCAAACCCAGCCGGGGTTCGCACTCAAAGACCAGGGAGTCCGCAATAGTGTTGAACACTCTGCACAGCTTGGGGATCCCGAACAGGCGCTGCGCGGATGTTACCCAGAGGGTGTCTCGGATGCAGCTGGGGCGCTGAATTATGGGGATATCAAGGAGTCAAGCACTGCTATGCTTGTTTCCGGGGTACATAGTGCAGAGGGGTCTCCGTACCCCCAGCCTGGAATACCGGCTCCCAGCTCCCTCCAGTACCCCACGCCCCCGTCTGCCCCTTGCCCCGGCGCGGGCGCGCACTCACTTGGCGGCGGCGAGTATCTGCCGGGTTCCTGCATCCACGCCGCTCCGTCTTCTGAATTTTCCGACTTGACCGAGGCGGTCTCGAAGGGCTTGACCAGGGGCCCGGGGCTGTGCGCTTCCCGGGCGCCGTGTCCTGGCAGCAGCAGTGGCCGCAGGGTGGCCCCGGCG
This sequence comes from Ceratotherium simum simum, assembly GCF_057802395.1. Classification (NCBI taxonomy): domain Eukaryota; kingdom Metazoa; phylum Chordata; class Mammalia; order Perissodactyla; family Rhinocerotidae; genus Ceratotherium; species Ceratotherium simum. Next base: position 5,950,845 of record NC_141903.1, read on the forward strand.
GAGGCGCTTTCGGCCGGCAGTGGGGACGCCTCCTTGGGCGGCTTCTTGTCCGACATGAGCGCCTCCACGCTGAAGGGCAGGCTGGAGACCTTGACGCGGCGCTCCTCTGCGGGCCCCTCGGCGCCCCCAGGCCCCGGGCCGGGCCCGGCCACCATCGCCGGGCCTTCCTCATCAGACGAAAACAGGTCATTGCCTTTGGACGGAGAAGCCATGACTTCTCTGCCCTACGTAGCTCCCAACGCGCGACTCCGCCGGCAACCCGGCAGCGGCGACTCAAACTTTTTTGGGGGGAGACGGGAGGGGCGCGCCGGGAGCCGTGCCTTTCCTCCAAGGGGAAGTGGGAGACTCGGCCCAGCCAATCCGCGCCGGGCCTGGCGCTGACGCCACAGACGCTCGCCTCCTACTGGCTCTTCTGGAAGAGGCTCGGGCCTTTTTTTTTTTTTTTTTCTGTTTGAAATAAATTAGGAGTTAATTACAGGAGCAGTCAGCAGAGTTGTTATTAGGCGATCCCTCAAGGGTTATAATCACACCAAAACTGAAAAGTCTAAGGCGTAATTAAGGCCGATTATTTAAAGAGGAAGTTCGCCTAGTCCCATTTCTTCTGTCTTTTGACCTCTTTTTAAGGTACCCCGCGCCTGTACCACTCCCACCCTACGCCCCCCACCGCCACAACACCTTTAACATCTGCAACTGACATGGCAAAAACATTTATGAAGCTCCTACTATGCGCCGAGAAGAGGCTAACTTTGCAACTTTGGGAGTCAGCACTGAAAACGCGGGCCGGTATCCCTGCTAAAGGAAATAATCCATGCACGGCGCTAAAACGAGTACTTCGCTGTTAGCAAGTGCCCAACAGCGTCCGCTATTGCTGTAACTCCGCCAAAAGAACAGCGGCTGCAGGGAGCCCGAGGGGTGGTCAGAGGCTGCTCTCCCCCAGATAGTTCCGAGTAGACAATGTAAACCAGTGGTCCCCATCTCTTCCACTCAAAAACAAAACCAGCGCACTCGTAGAAACTTGGAATCCGCGTGTTTTCTTTTCCCTGAATCTCCTCTCTGGGCGGCATCCGGATCAGACCTTTTTCTCAAGACTGCGTGCATTGTGTGTTCGTGCGTTTGTTTGAGCCTATGTTTGTCGTGTGTGCTTGGGTGCCAGTGTTTACCTTTAAGGGGGAGGGGGAGTGAGGAAAGGGCGCCGATAATATCTAGTGTTTCCTTCCCCCTTGCAAATCTCAGAAATACCGGGTTCCAAGTTTGCACACCCCCGGCCTGTGCACCTTTTTGGGAAGCACATTTTTATTCATTGCACCTGGTTTAAAAAGGAAAAAAAAGATATCTTCACCCTACCCCAAATTATACCTTAAGTAATTACATCTCAAAGCCTTAGCGATGACTGTCTCAGTCCAGGGAAGGAGAGAGAGCGCGGCCAGTGCGCGGAGGCCTCGGATCTCTCCGCAGGCCGCAGGCTGAGACGGATTGCTTCAAATGACTGTTTCCAGGCTGCAACTGCTTTTTCTATATCTGAGCGATTATCCCGCAAGTGATGAGGTAAATAGGAGTCTCCTGGTTCAGGGCCTTGCACACAGCCGATGCTTGCTAAACAGTTCCCACAGCCTCGGATGGAAGGGACATTGTTTTTCATTACTGAAATGACCAAGGTTTGGAGGCCACCTCCCAGTTCAAGAGGCTTCGAAACTTGACTCCCAGACCCACTTCCCAGACCACCTTTCTGATGCACTGTTTCCTTCACCCCAAACCACTGCCTGGAATGAAACTGTGCTGGCCCAGGATAACCAGAATAGGCATTATTTGAATTTAGAGGATAAAAATAATCTGCACTGGCCAGATAATTCAGTTTTATTAGAAATGGTCCTGAAAAAGTTAAAAAGTACATAAGTCCTAACCACAGTCTTCTAAAACCTCTCAGTCCCTCTCCCACCACTAGCAACAAACACATTCTTTTTTATTTTTCCCAACAAAGTGGAAGCTCAGAGAAAGTTTAAAAGAAAAAAAAAAAAAGCAACGACAACTATGAAAGCTATCTGGAGATACATGCATTTTCCCCTTGAGTCATACTGATGATAGTCAGCTTGATATGCATCTCAAATAGAGTACAGGTAAATCCAGATTCAGTTCTGTGCCTTCTGGAGGTACCCAGCAAGGTGCAGGCTATATATTTTGGAAGCAAACCTGAAATTCGTTTAGCCTTCAGCTGCCAAAGTGTACAAAAGGGTTCAGTTTTCAGTTGGGCTGTACCCAGCCACTGTTCTATAATTGTTCCTGAAAACTCCCTGTTAATATTTGTCAATTTAGATGCACACAAGCTCATTCCTGGGAAATTAAAAAAATCAATACTACTAGAGCTCTTTTACTTGGATGAAATTTCTGGGAGAGGGGAAGCCAAGTTCCCCTCCCTACTCTCCGGTCCTGGTGTCCAGGTAGAGAAATAAATATTATGAGGCCAGAAATAGGAAAATAGTAGAGATTAAAAAAATAAATAACTGGTTTTCAAAGCCAGGGTGCCAAGCTCGGCCAAGAGCACGAGATACCCAGGGGGCAACCAGCCTGCCCACCTTGTCCTCTGTCTGCTGGGAAAAGAGTGGGACTTCCACACAACTCTAACCCTTTACGGAAAGCCCCATCTGTGCATTTGCTCCTCGTTGGCTGCGTTTTCAGAACATTTTATTTGCCTCTTCCTAACCGCGTGACCTTGGGCGCTTTACTTCGCCTCCCTTAGCCTGCTTTTTATCTCTAAAACGAGAGATAATAACCCCTACCTAGGATGGCTCTTGTGGTAATTAAATTCAATAAGCTACATAAAGTAACTAGAAGGTGTAGGGGATAAATAAAAAAATGACTGTATATCAAAAGCATATGATTGCATTATCGAATGCTTTCTCTCTGCCAGATATCCAAAACGAGGCGCATCACCCGCCTTCACCAAGTTCACAGTAGGTTCTTTGTAAAATCTCGGGGTCTGAGAATTTGGCTCGGCCTGAAAAGTGTGTAGTCCCTTAGCGAGGACTGGCTTTGGCACTTCGGGGGCATTCAATAAAGGTTAGTTCCCGGTGACACATTCGCAGGCAGAAAAATGGGGTTCCAATCTGAACTCACTAAGCGTCAACTCTGCGCGACGCTTCAGTACCTGGACCTGTCCTCCAGGATCTCATTTGTTTCTTCCAACACGCCGCTCTGGGCGGAGATAATTTTCCGTATTTTACAGATGAAGAGCCTAAGGCTAGGAAGCGCTAAGTGTGCTGCGCAAGGTCAAGCAGGTAGGAGGTGGAGGACCCGGGGATCCCCCTGCCGTGCACAGGCCCCTGCGAGCAGACCCCCAGCCCTCCGCGTCCCGCGCTCCCCGCGGCATTTTGCACGCGCCCGGGCCCTGAGTGGGGCAGCCGCGCACGCGCACCGCAGATCCCGATGCGAAAACACTCCTTGCAAACTGTGGAGGACGGCGCGCGGACGGCAACGATTGCAACCCCCAGGACCGATCGCTGAATCCTGGCAGTTAGGGGGAGGCGGGGGAGGGGCGGGGGAGGGGGCTGTAGACGGGCCAGGGTTGCGGGCAGGCGCCAGGCGCGGGGAGATGAAAGGCGGGCTCGGGGGAAGGGGCTGCGCCGGGTGACCGGCTCCAGCCGCGCCGGGCGCCCCGCCCCCGCCCCGCCCCGCCCCCGCTGCCCCGGGCAGAGGCGGCTGCCCGCGCCGGAGCCGCGTTAATTGCTCTCGGCCCCGGCACTCAGCCTGCGCGGAGCCGGGACAACCTCGCTCCAGGAGGAATGACAATTCACCCTAATGGGACAACCTCGCTCCCAGAGGAGTGACAATTCCTCCTAATGGGCCGCTCGTTAGCGGCCTATTCTCCCGAACCCGGGTATCAGAAGCGGGCAGACAAACGGGCGCCAATGTCCGCCTGAAATTCCACAACACCGCTCCCCATCCCCCCCAACCCCCTAAGGCTTTCGCTGTGTGACCTCGGGCAAAAGACTGCTCCTCTCTGAGCTCATTTTTATTACCTGTGCAGTGCGGAGTAGGAATGAGGACGATCAGACTTCCATGGGCGGGGCATGTTTCTAGGCATCTGAGAGATCTCTCTCCGAGTTACAGAGCGGGAAAGGGGTAGACCAGCATTCAGGGGCGCTGCTTGAGGTTCTTGGGGGTAGGGAGGACAAATCCCTTGCTTGTAACATTCTAGACCCTCAAACCCGTTTTTTAAGGCCCCCGCCTAGCCCACTGAGGTCAGGACCCGGGTCCGAGCAGGGACTGGAGAGCAGGGGCCTTTGCCAGAGCTCTCAGCAGATTGCATGAGGCTGCCTGAGGCCTGAGCTTTCACTGGCTCCCCATTTTACGGATGAAGAAGTCGAGGCGCAGACAGGAGAGACGCTGGCCTGAGATCTGATGTGGGCCGAGCCTAATTCTACAGCGTTCCCCTGGAAGAAGCCTACGACAAGGACGTCCTCAGGGGGAGGGAAGGAATGGCGACAGACGCTGTGCTTCGCTGCGGGTCCGCTGCCTGGAGAGGGATGGGCCAGTTCTGGGAGACTTCCAGTTGTTCCTCACAGCAAGTGTGAGGGTTGAGAAACGGGCAAGAGCCTCTCAGTTCTTCCGTAGTTCTGCATTCAGATCCAGGCCCTACTTCTCACCATTTGCCACCATTACCGCCCTGGGCCCCAGTAACGTCTTTCAGAAAATGGGCATGCTACTGCTCAGCCTGCAGGGCTGCTGGTGAGGACTGGATGAGAAACCTTACAAAGACAGGAAGCACAGAGCGTGGCTGCAACAGGCCCCCGCAGCTCAGGAGGGGCTGCAGCAGTTCTGCCTCCTGCCTCCTGGAGCTTTCAACAGGGCTGAGCCACTTGTTTGCTGGGAGACTCTGGATAAGTCACTTAACCCTTCTGCACCTTGATTTCCTCATCTGTAATATGGGAGTGTCTGGCATTCAGTAAATGTTGAATATTATCATTTCTTAAATCATTATTGATACTATTTTTTCCCTCCCTTTTCACATCTGGATGATTTGAGGCATGAGACTGCAACTTTTTTGAACCCGCCCCGCCCCCCTGTTTTTCCTCTATAAAATGTGAAGAACTACCCACCTCTTGAGAAGGAAGCAGACTGGCAACTCTGCGGAGTGAGGGGTGGAGGTTAAGGGAAGAAGAAATGGTTTAGACAAATAGCGCGGAGTAGCTCTTGTTTCCCAGCCCCTGGGCCCAGCTTGCTGGCACGTGCACTGGAGGAAGCTTCCCAGGAGCACGTCCGGGCCCGGATTTGTCTGCACAGAAAGACCCGAAGGGCTCCCTGGAAGAGGTGGTTCCAGGAAGCTGGGTGGCTGCAGTCCTAGGGAACCAGTCCAGCCATCCAGATGGCACCGAGGGGATCCTGCCCTGCCATTCACAAATCTCTGCACCCCCCTTCTCTGTTTGCCCATCTGTAAAACCAGAAAAACCACCCATACTGGGTTGGGCTGAGATGAGGTTTGATCCAGGGTTCAGTAACTGTCAGCTCCCTCTATTCCTCAAGCAACCCTGTGATGTAGGGGCCCTAATTCCTCCTTAAGGAGGAGAAAATTGAAGCTTAAGGCTTGATAAGAGTTTTTCACAACTAGTAAATACCTGGCAGAGATGCAAATCAAGGTTTGGCTGATTCTTAAATTTATGTATTTTGCCTGAGGCAGAAGTTGTTGTAAAGGTGGGAGGAGAGGCATCTGGAATTGCTCACAGCAATGAAGTATCTACTTATTTCCATTTTCTTCCAACTTGACAGATGGGACTGTGGAGTCTGGGGTGGGCTAGAGGAGTAGCGGGGGCACCCTGCAGTATGGATTCCCAAATAGTTGGGCAGGAATCTGAAATCTGTCTTATTCAGCAGCCTCCAAATTGTTTCAGCTTCAGAACACAGCCGACTGGGCATAGGGAGGAGGGAAAAAGGAAATTTGGGGAGTAACTTAATGGACATAATTATATTTTTTAATTAAGGAAAACAATCTCTTCTAGTTGCTCCGCTCCAGGCTGCCTGGTGAGGAATAAGCAAGGTTTGCTTTACCTGGAGGATGAAGACAATTAGAAGCAATTATTCTAAATTTTGTTAGTCATTTCTAGGAGAGAGGGTGGGGTATTGGAGCTGGGCCCCAGGCTTCTGCCAGCCTTGGGAGGGAGCTGCAGGTCTCCCTGGGCAGGAAGGCTCCCTCCTCGCGATCACGTGGAAGCTGCCCATCTTGAGCTTTAGGCTGCGCAAAGCGCCTTCACTCCAACATTGCACTTGGCTCCTTAGGATTGCACTGGGGCACCGAGATTCCCCGCTCACTCCTGCTCCCTCTCGGGGCCTCTACGCCTTCTTGTCTATCACCCTATTTCACCGAAGAGGTAACAGCAGCTCAGAGAGGCAAGGCCACTTGCCAGAGGTCACAAAGGGAGTCAGGCGGGATAGTGCTGCGGTTCAGGCCCCAGAGCCACCCTGCCCCTTCCAGCCTCAAGGACTCTGTGATGCGGAGATCCGGCGTCCCTGGGCCTGGCTCCACGGAGGTCTGATTTCGGGGTCCCTGGGATTTGTCATGAGCTGGTAGAACTGTGTCCGACGCCCGGAAGAGCCTCTGGCACAGTGAGGGGCTCAATAAATATTGGCTGAGTAAATGAATAAATCCAGGAATGGACATAGTGGCGGAGACTGAAGGGGCCGCTCACCAGGCTCCAAAGGTCGCCTTCCCAGTGACTTGGAATGAACCTTGAGTTGTGAGGGATGGTCTCCGTGTCTTAACCATTGGAACCAACACTGGATTCTTGCGGGGAGGGGAGAGATTTTTTAGTTGTTCGCAAGGAAAAGCTGAGCGCTCATTCCAACCCAGACCCTTAACTCACCAGCCTTTCAATTAATCTTCACGCTCCCGCATAAATAGTTACTCTTTCACAGATGGAGAAAAGGCTGGGGAGGTTGTGGCCTGCCCAAGGTCATGCAGCAACTAAGTGACCCAGTCAAATTTGACCCCAGATGAATCTGACTCAAAACCCCAAACTGATTTCCCTTTATCACTCTGGATCGCCTTCCTCTGCTCCCTGGCATGAAGCACCTGGAGAAATTCAGCATCACAGTTGTCTTCACCCGATCACTTTAGAAATATCTTGATTGTGCTGCATTTACCAGATTTTCTAAAATGAGTGTGTGTTTATATAATAGAAAAAAAAGACCTAAATGTATTTAGAAAAATATAAACTCCCCCCAATAATAGCAGGGGGTGCTTGTTGACCACTTACTGTGTGCCAGACCTGTCCTAAGCACAGGACACGTACTAACTCATTTAATCCTCCCAACAACCCTAATTAGTTTATTACCTTCCCCTCTCAATTCTCCCAACAACCCTATTTATTATTACCTTCATTTTACTGAAGGGGAATCTGATTCTCAGACATGGAAAATTAAGATAAATAGAACCTTCTTTTTAATTGTTCATTTGCAAAGAGGTCATTCTCTCCCTGTTCTCTACCCACCTTCCAACCCTAGAAAATAATAGTCACCACCATTTAAATAGGAAAAAAAATTTTATTCGATCCACAAACTCTAAATATAGTTAGGCCTTCCTCTTAATGATAATTCTGTTCATAACTTGAATAGCCCGTATGTACTGTGGCTTGATAAAACTGGCACTTCTTCCCTTTTCCACCTCTCCCCAGCTCATGGCTTTTTGCAGATGGATTTGCAGACTTGTGGAGAGGGTGGTAGAGGAAAGGGGAAGGACCTGGACCCCCACCAAGAAGGAAGGGCTCTGATCCCCACATGTCACTCACTTGCTAGGTGACTTTGAGCAGATCCTTCCCCTCTCAGGGTCCTGCTTCCCCCCACTGGCAAAATGAAGGGGGTGGAGTTGCATTTCAGGTCTGTTCTGGTTCTGTGGTTCTATGATAAAGGAGTGAGTGGGGGAGTGAGAAATTCATTCTGCTCCTTGTCCTGTCTGAGGTCTCCTGGAAGGTGGAGGCTGGGGTGGAAAGATCACAGGGGGTAGGCAGGGCTGGTGGGAACCCCGATTTTATGCTGGATCAGCTGTGTGTCCTAGGGCAAGTTCTCCCACTTCTCTGAGCCAGGCCTCACTCTCCCCATCGGAAAATTGGAGCTAATCATCCCTATTTCAGGGAGTGAGGAGGATTAAATGGCCTTGTGGATATAGAACTCACTTGAGGAGCAGTTAGTCCCCCTCCTGTCCCCTTGTGCTGGTCTCCTGTGTGAGAAAGGAGGCAAGTCTCTGACTCAGCTGACCAGAGGCCTGGGAGGGAAACTTGTGGATAATTGTTAATGATACAATTAGAGCTAACACTGTTGGTGTGGACAATTGCAAAGAGGCTTATGAAAATTAAGCTTGCTAAAAATCCTCGGGGCCTTTGGCAGCACAAGGAAGCTTTGCCCAAGTGGTGACACAGCCCTTCCCAGAGAAATGACTTTAGAGAGGCCCTGGACCAGGCAGGAAGGGACATCTAGGAATGTGGCACGAAAGTTACTCCATTTTCAATGATCTGTTAATCGTCCCATTGTCCTCAGGAGACTGTCTTGGTACAACTTTAACACCTTGACAATGACTGCTAATGTCCTGTGGACAGAGGGCCAGGCTTCCGTCTTCAGGAGGTAACAGCATCTAGCTGGAAAATAGCAACACAGTCTTGCTTCTGTCCTGCTTATTTTCCGAGTTAACCCATCTATGGTTGATAAATAATACTGTGACATAAATTTCCCCTTACAAATAATTTTTTTTGTTTTAAAACGAGTTTATTTAAAGTTAAATATTAATTAAATAATACCACTTCTGGTGCTGGAGTAAGGCCAACAATCATTATGATTGTTCTTCAAGAAGTGAACAATCATGTAGGTGGATGCCCGAAATTCAGGTTAACAATGGTTTACAGGAGAGAGAACCCTGCGTGTCCCAGGGCACCAGGTCTGGTTGGAATCCTGCTCCACCTCCTCCTAGCTGGGTGGCCTTGGGCAAGTTACTTCCCCTCTCTGGACCTTGGATTCCTTATCTGTCAAGCTGGAGGGATAGTGATCATTCCAATCCTTTAAGTTTGCAGGAAGAATCTACTACACAGATAATAGATAGAGGACCACACCATGTTGGATGTATGGGGTTGTTAGTTTTATTAGTAAACAATGAATGGAGGATTTGGTCAAAACACTGGCTTATTTACCCTGGACCTGGTTATCTATTGGCTTAGTAGAAATTGTAAAAGAGGGAAGAATTCTTTGAAAGCTGAGTTCTGTTTAAAAATCACTTACCCTTGTTTAACTAGCTTATCTTAGTGTCTGATATGCAGACTGTCTTTTCCCTAGAGGACACTTTCAGGATATTCATAGAACGGCATTATACTGTGTAGGGGAAGTTAACATGTGTGTAAGTGGCAAGCGAGGCAAAAAATGTTTTCATTTGTCCTATTCATAAATGAATAAACGCGTTGCCTGACCTGTCCTCTTTTCCTTCTTCCCTCCTCCCTCCCCGGGCCCCTCCTGTCCTTACATTTCTGCCTCTTTTCCTCAGGCCAAGGTGTGCTGGGTTAGTGTTGTGCCACCCAGATGGCTCCTGCCCTCAGAGTCTCCACTCTGGTAGGAAGAGCTGGGTTACCCCAGGCGGCTGTCAGAAGGACTGCCCCCAGCCGGGTTCCTGGCAGAGTTCTTTACTTTCACTCTCACAGTGTCGGCCTAAAGATAGTTGATTACACATCTGAATAAGTGGCCAACATTTAAAAATCAGGAGACCTTCCATGGGAATCTGACACTCTGGTTTCTCTGCATCAACCTGCAGGTCTGTGGCCCTAGGCGTGTTCTCAAGGGCAGGTTTCCTTTAGATGGGACATGCCTTCTCTAGGCGCCACCGGCCAGAGTGTAAACCCTATGGTGGGATGTAATAGGATTGGTTCCCAAAGGCCCAGGAAATGTGTGGGATAGTAGGATATCCAGAGGGGGACCGACCAACTCAACCTGGGGTGGTGAGGGAAGGCTGCTGGAGGAGGTGACATTTGGACTGAGCCATGAAGGGTTGTGCCAGGTTGAGAATGGGGAGAGGGTTTCTGGCAGAAGGGGCAGTATGTGAAAAGGGGTAAGAATTGCAGCGCCCTGGTCTGTGTGTTGAGAGCATAGGGAGGAAGTGAGGGTGTAAGCAGACTGTGGAGAAGGGCGGGTGGAACAGAGAGCTGGGACTCTGGAGAGCTACAGTGAGGACGTGAAGGGTCTTTCTTCCTTTCCTTTCCTTCCTTTTCTTTCTGTCACCTTTTATTAAATTCTTCTTTTAGAATTTCAAAAGCAGTAGATACTCACCATAATCAATGAAACAAATCAAAGATATGTAAGCAATTCATAATGTCCCTCATTCTCTTTCCATTTTGCCATCTACCATAACCAGAATTAACAACCTCTTACAATCCTTAGACACTCCTAATTACATACAAACAAAAAGACCATATATAAATACTGAAAAGTGGAAATTGATGGTGTCTGTGTGTGGCTCTAGCTAGCTAGCTAGCCATGTCACTATCTGTGTAACTTGCTTTCTTGTCTAACTCATATCATAGACATCTCTTCATGTCATTAGACATAAATCTAGTCCATTCTTTTTATATTCTATAGTGGGGATGTACTACAACTTATTTAACCATTTCCTTATTGATGGACATTATTTTTTTTTAATTTTTACTACTACGAACAATTCTTGAGAAAAAAATCCTTGCAAATCTTTATACTCAAATTCTTCTTTTTAAAGGTTCAATTTCTAAGACTGAGATTGCTGGAGCCAAGTGTGTGTGTTTTTAATCTGAACGGACATTGCCAGATTATTTTTAAAAAAACTTCCTCCAGGTATGTTTCCATGAGCAGCATCCATTTCTCCCCCAGCTCTGCCAGCACCGAATGTCATTGCTCTGGTTTAATTTCTGCCATGGACAATTTTGAGCAGAGGAGTAATTGAGTTCCATACTCATTTAAGGGGCTCCCTGGGGGAGCATTATGGAAAATTGCAGGGCGTGGGTGCTGGAAGCAATAGGACGAATGAGGAGGCTGTTGCAAGGCTTCTGTAGAGAGAGGAGCAGCACTGGGAATGGAGAGGCAGGGAGGGATTTGAGAAGTTAATCATGAAGAAGCAGAGATGCTAGTTCATAGATCCTGGGGCTAGAGGGATGCCCTGCTGGCATCTCAGGTCTACCTGCACAGTAGGGAGTATGGCCTAGCCTCATGCCATCCTCCTGCTCTTTGTTCTGTTCCTTGGTGGCCAGCCACCCCAAGCCTCCTGTCCTCCAAGCTGCACTTCAATAGCCACACGTGTTAGGAGCCCTGGGCCAAGGCAGCGGGCTACTCAGAACAGAAGTACTGTCTCGCTCCATCTGCTCTGGGCCTGGGTGAGTGGGCGGGGCAGGGCGGGTGGACAGACACGCTTCTGTGCAGGGCAAGCCTGGGATAGAGCCTTGTCAATTAAATCACTAGTGACATCACAACGTAGCTTGATAATTAGCAGCGTTGTTTCCTCTAATCCTCACTGATTTGCTGTTTAACCTACGCAGCACCTGGCAACAGGTGTGCTAGAAGCAGCAACAACAACAAAATTCAAAGGCTTGTATTCCTAGAAAAGGGCCAGGCAGGCCCAGGCTACTGAGACTGCCGGTGGGATTCCTGCTGATGTTCCTGGGGTGCCCTTGAGAGTCTTTCTCCAGTTCCCTCTGCCCTTCTCTGTTCTGCTCTGTTGCTCTGCCTGTCTCTCTTTGTTTCTCTGGCTCTATCTTTTCCCCTAACCCTGGAGCTGAACAGCAGACTTATTTCCTCACAGCCCCTGTAGTGCCTGTAAGGCCCCTAAAAATCCCTGAAGCCCAGGGATGGGGCCTCGTGCTCTAAGGGGTGTCCCAACTCTGTGGGCAGCTGAGGCAGCGATCAGGGCCTCAGGAGGACCCGAAATTGTCATCTGCACAGGACGGCCTGTCCAGCCAGCGTGTTTGCTCAGCCCTAAATGGTCCGAGAGAGTGTGGTAGGTTTTCCTTGACACTGGGTCCATCTGACTTCATAATTACCCCATTCTCCATGGATCAGAACGCGGGCCAGCTTGGGGCTAATCACTGAGATTTCTCCCCTTGGCATGACCTCATTACTGATTCTTGAGCAGTCACCTCCAAGCTCATGGGCATCAAATACAAGTATTTAGCAATCCTGGGCATGAATGAAAATGTGAAGGGAGGAATGAAAATTAATTATCCTTTCTGGCTTTGACAAAGTGGGTCCTCAAACCACCACCCAGATCTCCTCTTAGAAGAGGCAGATCCTGTCTTCTGGTTCATCAGCTCTGACCTAGATGTGGTTGCATGGTCCCAGGCGAAGAATATAGGCTTCAGAGTCACTCAAACCAAAATGTGGGGCTGTGTGACCTTGGGCAAGTCACTTAACCTCTCTGAACTTCAGTTTCCTCCTCTGTAGAATGGGGTGGTAATAACACCAACCTTGAAGAGCTGTTGGACGTATTAGTGATGAATGAGAGCAAGCACCTGTCACAGTTCCTGGCACAGAGTAAGCACTTAATAAAGGGAGGTGATAGTTTTTGAAAACCATTGACTGAAATGACAAACTGAGACCAGCTGACTCTTAGAGGAGGCAGGGTGATGGGCATTGCTTTCCCCCTCCCACCGCGCTCCATTTCTGCGGCTGGCTATTGGTTACCTAGGTGACGCCTGGTCATGATGCAAGCCAAGTGCCAGCTAGAACGTGCCCAGCCTCGAAGGTTCTGGGGAGGCCTGGGCGGTGCAGGAAGAGCCAACTTCGCTATTTGCTGACACCGGCCGTGCAGCCCTTGTGGCTGAAGGAGGTTATTGGGACAAGGGACTTAGCCCTCGTTGTGAAAGGGAGCTCGAAAACAGTTGGTGTCACGTGAAAACAAAAATAGATACATTTTTAAAAACTAAATTAAGTTAAAAAGCAACAAAAACCGGTCAGTGTCAAGGGGAGGGGAGTCCCTCATATTTGTTTATAAACAGAGTAGAATAAATAAATGAAGGAGGACGAAAGAGAAGCAACCAGAGTGTTTCTGGGCTGACCGCCTCTGTTTTCAATGGAGTGTGTTTCCCATTGCCAAGGGGAAATGCAGGCAACACAGGGGCAGAAAGAAAATACGCAGACGGGAGAATAATTGGGGGTGTCGGGGTCGTGGGATAATCTGTGAGTTTGTTTTCAGAATCTTCTTGAATGTTCTGTTACTTTTACAATTAAAGTTTTTTTTTAAATCCACTCTAGGTTGAATTCAGCTGGAACTCACTTATTCTATTGGTGTGATTTCCCGTGAGATGTGTCCATCCGTTTACTCCAGGAAAGAACCGTGGTGGTTTTTATTTTTATTCCTCGATTTCTCTAAAATCCGTTTCATATCTATCCTTCCATGATCAAGTCTGGTTAGAATCTGGTACCCATTTCAGAAAGGGTTCCCTTGCGGCTGGTTGCAGCATGCATAGAGGGAAAGCGTGGAGGCCTCACACCACCATCTCACAGCCTTGACTTTATCATCCCTATTTACAGATGGGGAAACTGAGGCTGAGAGGGAGCAAGCCATTTTTCCAAGCTTAATTAGCTATTATCAGGATCAAGTAGGTTTCCAACTTCAGTCTCCCGAGTTTGTCACGTTTTCTTGAACCCCAAAATAATTCCCTTTCTTGGAAAATGTCTCCTTCTGTAGTGTCCCTGACAATATGGGGATTAAGACAGCAGTATTTACACCCCTGTCTCTCATGTGAATTTCTGGGGCCCTCTATCAGATTGCAAAGGAGGCAAACACACACAAAAAAATCTCAGTCCCTCTCGATCTCTCTCACACTCTTAGTCAACCAAGCATTTTCATTGCTGAGAAAACCAAGTGTCATAAAAGTGATTTGGATAGAAAACAAACAAAGATCTGGTTTGGGAAGGAAAGCCAAAATTCCTCATTATCAACAACATTGCTTCTTTGGATAAATATTTACCTAATTCAATTCTTCTTCCTTTTCTCCTCTTCCTTTGAGAAGAATGCTCCTCCGTCTCGGCGGCCGCGGTGGCCCTGTTGGAACAGACGCCCTTCAGTGTTTCCATCGTCAGGCATGTTTTTCTGGGGTTTATTACTCAGCTGTAAAAATGTGCTCTAGGCAAAAACTTGGCACATTAAGTCTCATCTCAGAGGTAATTGGTGGGGATGTTTTTTAAAAACCTTTTTTCTTTTTACAGACAATCTTGGAGAGGGAAACGAAAAGGTCAAGAATTTACTGTTGGAAACTATGGATTTTTGCCCTCATGGGTTTTCCCCTTTGGTTTGGTTTGTTCTATATTATTTTTGATCTCCTCTAACCAGATATTTGAAGGCAAAGTTACAGAAGCTGTAATCCCAGATGTTCATTCATTCTCCTTTTAACAAATATTGACTGAGTGCCTACTGTGTGCCAGGCACTGGTACAGGCTCTGGAGATCCAACGGCAGGTGAGAATACCCACGTGGCCTGGTTCTCCTGGGGCTGGCGGGCGCACACACACGCATGTGCACACACGCACACACACTCATGTGCAGGCCCCACATGTTACAAGACAGAAAAGACTTCAGTTTGCTGGAGGAGAGGAAGAACAGTGAAGGGGGTGCAGGCATTGGGCTCTTGCTTTAGAGAGGCTGGCCTGCGAGCACCCTCCAAGGAGACAACGTCTACGCCAAGACTTTGAGGCTAACAGGAGCCTCGTGCAAGGGTGGGGAGGAGAGAGGTGGGGAGGAGAAGAAGGCAGGCATGAAAGCTGCAAAGAGCATGGTGTGTTTGAAGAGCACAAAGACAGCCTCGTTGCTAGATGACATCGATTGGGGGCGTCATCCAGATACCGTAGGAGTCGGTATCTGACAGCTTGTGGGGGGTATATCATGCAGAGCGATTTTAGCTTTTCTCCTAAGTACAAGGGGAAGTTGTGGAAAGATGCTCAGGAGAGCGTGCTACGGTATAACTCTATTTCTGCAATCTGGATCTTTCTGGCCTCTGTGTGAAGGATAGATTGGAGAGGGGCTCTGAGGAAGCAGGAGGCTGCTGCAGTGGCCCAGACGTGAGCTGGTCTGAGAAAGCGGCAGGGAAGGTATGGATTTGAAGGCGCTTTAAGGGAGAACTGGACACGGCCTGCTGATGGCAAGGGGAAGGAGGGCTCGAGGACAACCTGAGGCAGAGGCACGCAGCTGGCGCCAGAGTTGAACGTGGTGCCGTGGTGCCCTGGTGGAGGGAGGGAAGGAGCAGGAAAGGGGGAGGCGGAGGGGGTTTGAGAAAGACTCCTTGGCTTCTGGCCTGGCCCACTGGGTGGTTTTCATGCTGAACCACGTGAAGAAGGGCAGTTGGAGAATCTGTGCAGTCATGTGGCTCAGACTCTGCACTCACCCAGCCTGGGTCCAGTCCCAGCCCTACCACTTTCCTGCTGGGAAACCCTGGATAAGTTACCCTCCCTCAGTGTGCCTCAGTCTCCTCCTCTCAAAAATGGGAATAATGCTAGAATCCACCTCATGGGGTCATTGTGAGGGTCAGGTGAGTTCGTCGATGTGCTCAGAACAGCACCTGCCCCTGTTCTCTGTGAACGGAATTCCGTTTTGGCGGTGTGTTGATTGAATCATGCCTGCCCTCCCGGGGCTTGCTTGCTGCCGGAGGACCCAGACATCAGACAGCTAGATATATGATAACACACTGTGCCGAGTGCTTCTGAGGAGAGGAGCAGGGATCCACAAGAGAAAAATCACAGAGGGAGCAGAAATTAATCTGCGGTGCGTGGTCAGGAGGGCACCTCTGGGGAAGCCACCGACCAGTGGAGCAGGCTTTAGCAAGGAGCAGAGCTGGGGGTCCTTCCAGGTCTAGGGAACAGTAGAGGGCCCTGCGGTTGGAATAGGAGTGATGTGTTCAAGAAACTGAGGGTAAGAGAGTGTGTTTTCAGCAGACCAAGCAAGGGAGAGCACGGCAGTAGAGGCAGCAGGCCCAGATGGCCCCATCGTTGGGAGTTGAGGTTTTATTCTAAATGGAATGGAGACGTGGTTGACATGTTTCAGGCAGGAAGAGAGAAAATCTGACTTCCATTTTTAAAAGATCACTTTGGCTGCCATGTAAACTGGGTGTATGTTGGGAGGTAGGGAAGGTAGCGCCAACAGATTTAGAGAAACTGTGTAGAAAAGGGGCTGAGGCTGTGGTTCTCCAAGACATGGTGGCGGCTTGGACCAGGGTGGCGATTGTGCAGGTGGAGAGAAGAAGACAAGCCCAAGACAGATCTCGAAGGTAAAACCAATTCTTTCTCTACAAGACGGCCATAGGAATTCATTAAAAATGCAAATTTGGAGACTGGCCCCATAGCCGAGTGCTTCAAGTTTGGCGTCCTCTGCTTTGGCAGCCCAGGTTTGCAGGTTCAGATCCGGGTGAGGACCTACACCACTTGTCGCCCATGCTGTGGCGGAGTCCCACATACAAAATGGTGGAAGATTGGCAACAGCTGTTAGCTCAGGGCAAATCTTCCTCAGCAAAAAAAAAAAAAATTCTCTGTGTAAAAAAAAAAATGCAAATTTGATCTAGTCATTCACCTGCTTAAATACCTTCGATGGCTCCCCAGTGCTCTTAAGATAACACCCAAATCTCTTGCCATGGCTACCCAGTCAACCCCGGCTCTCCCTGTGACAGCTGGCACTCTGCCCTTTGCCTCTGTGCCAGGGAATCTTGGCCTTCTCTTAGCTCTCAGAATGCACTCTGTTCCTTCCCTCTATAGGGCTTTACAGCTGCTGTTCCCCTTCTGGAGACTTGTCATCCCTCTTGAAGCTCCAGCCCCACCTTCCCTGCCTCCTCTTTCTGATGTCAATCTTAGTCCTCTCTCTACTAGCTGGAGATCTATATGCACCACTGCAGTTAATAAAGTGAAAAGTTGGATAAGGCCTGCAAGTGCCAAACTAAACGCATCAAGACACTGTAGGTTATCCAACAGACGCAGTACAGCCATGCGCCACATGACGATGTTTCCGTCAACGACGGACCACATATACAACGATGGTCCCATATGATCGGTACCACATAGCCAAGGTGTGTGGTAGGCTACACCATCGAGGGTTGTGTAAGTACACTCTGTGGTGTTCACACAAGGACGAAATCACCTAACAACGCATTTCTCAGAATGTATCTAAGCGACACATGACCCATCCGAAAGCCCTCCGTAGTCCATTTCCGTTCTCCCAGTTCACACTTGCTGCGGTTAGCCCACTGGGCTAGAAGAGAGAGCTAACGTCGGACTGAGGCCATCACACTCGGGGGCTGTGCTTCACCCACCTTGTCTTGTCAAATCGTCATAAGCCTGTCAGGGAGACATGGCACGTGAGGTGAAATGATTTGCCCGAGGTCACTCAGGTAGTAAGTGGTGGAGTGCAGTCCCAGGTCTGATGGCAGGCCAAGCCCACCCTCTGTCCACCAGGCCTGAGTGTCCCGCTCCCTGTGCACCCAGGCCTCACACCTTTAGCCCCCTAGGCTGGCTACACTGAAGGTGGGACACTCCAAGTCAAGGGCAGAATCTGGGTGCCTGCCTGCTGTGGACTGAATTGTGTCCCCGCATATTCTTGTGTTGAAGCCCTAACCCACAATGTGATGGTATTTGGAGATGTGGCCTTTGGGAGGTGATTAGGGTTAGGTAAGGTCGTAAGGGTGGGGCCCTCATGATGAGATTAATGGCTTTATAAGAAGAGGAAGAGAGAGAGGTGGCTCTCCCTCAGACATGTGAGGATGCAGCGAGAAGGCAGCCATCTGCAAGCCAAAAAGAGGGTCCTTACCGGGAACCGAATCAGCAGCACCTTGATCTTGGACATCCCAGACTCCAGAACTGTGAGAAATAAATGTCTGTTATTTAAGCCACCCGGTCTATGGTATTTTGTTATAGCAACCTGAGCAGGCTAATACATTGTCCTGGTGACAGTCCGTTGTCCTTTCATAGGGCCTGGGTCCTTCCTTCCTCCAGCCCTTCAATCTCACCTCCTCTTGAACTGGTGGGGAGGTGATGCCTCACCAGTTGGATGCTTGGCCACTCCTCAGAACCCAACCTATAGTCCCACAAACCCATAGGCGAGACAATAAGAACAAGAATTGTATTTGTCCCCATGCTGCTCATTTCCCAAATGGCAATGTTAAGGCAGAGGAAGGTCAAGGTCACTTCTAGCCTAACTCAGCCTCTCTCATCCATGGCCTTGGAAGCCTTTAACTGCAGCCCAGCCAGACCAGAGCAGGCTGGACCATCCGCAGGGTTAACCTCATCGGCACGAATGTGTCGTGGAGACTTGGCCCCGTGGAGTAAGCGCCCCTGGATCTCAGCCCCAAGACTAGGCTGCCACTTCCCCTGCGCTGTCCGGCCCTCCAGATCCCCAGTCCCTGCTGACCTCCCTACAGCTCGTGCTGCCTCTGAGAGTCTTGGTCTCCAGCCCCATTATGCTCTTTGGGGAGCTGGGACGCAGCCGCGCATCTGCTGGGAGCACTGTCTCTGTGGTGTGTGTGTGACCGGTTCCAACACACCTGCAGGGACAGTCCTGCCCCCACCCCAACCTGCGACAGTTATATCACGTTGGTGGAGTTCATGGGTCTGTACTTTTAAAAGCTTGCTGAGAAGGGCTTTTTAAAAACAAGGTACAAAACCCCAATGCCATAATGGAAAAGATTGAGAACCTAGTTATATATGAATGAAAACCTTCTTAGTTTGCAAAAAATTGCAAAGACAATTTGCAACATAAATGCCAAAGGGACACTTTTTTTGCTTTACAAGATACTGAAATAAATAAAAGAGCAACCTGATAGGAAAATAGGAAAAGGATGTAATCTGGCAGTTTGCAGAAATAGAGATACAAAGAGCCAAAACATATGAAAGAATGTTCATTCTCTTTTATGATTAAAGAAATGTAAAGGGAAACAAAACTATGACACTATTTTTCCCCTAACGTAGTATCAATAAGAGTAAAGCATTGAGGAACAGCCACTTTCTTACTTTCCTCGTGGGAGTCTAAACGGGTGCAACTAGAGAGCTGTTGGGCAGTATCCACCAGAATGTGAACTGCACCTGCTCTTTGATCCAGCAGTTTTCCTGTTAGGCTTTTCTTACCTGAAGGATCTACTCACAAAAGAATGGGAAGATATATGCCCAAGAATGGGAAGATATATGCCCAAGGATATTCATAGCGGCATGTTTGTGATGACAAAAGTATAAACAATTTAACTGCCCATTAGTAAGAACATGTTAAATAAATGATGACCCAGCTATACAGTGGAATACCAGGATTAAATGAAAAATAAGTAAATAAATAAAGAGCAGGAAGTGATCCCTGTTGTAAGTAAAAGAGTTATTTGCTCAACAGGTATTTATCAACTGCCTCTTAGGTACTTGGTTCCCATCCAGGTGCTAAGAATCAGGAGGACAATCACATAGATGAAGTCCTTGGAACTGACAGTCTGATGGAGGAGACCAGGTAACAAACAATACACTTGCTGATATTATGTTAGTAGTGGTAAGTGAAGGAGCTTGGAGCAGAGTAAGCAATAGGAGGTGAAGGAGTGGTGGGGGTGACTCTAAATAGGGTGGTTCAAGAAGGCACCTCTGATGAGGTGACATGTGAAAGAAGTGAGGAAGTGAGTCACATGCTGTATCTGTGGGAAGAGTGTTCCAGGCGGATGGAACAGCATGTGCAAAGGCCCTGAGGCAGAACTGACTGGGTTTGTTGAAGAAATAGCAAGAAGGGCAGATAGCTAGAAAGCTGGAAGTAACAGAGAGGGTGGAAGGAGATAAGAGCAGACAGCCTGAGCCAGATCAGGGGCAAAGAGATGCTGGAGAATGAATCAAACTTATTTTCTGGAAAGATATACGGGAATCTTTTCATAATTTACATTTGGTGAGACAGAGTCTAGTGTAATGGAAAGAGAGGCATATTTTTTGCTTTATCCTTTACTGCAACACTGCATTTCCTTGCTACGTGAATGTGTTATTATTACTTATATTTATACTAATGTCAAAGGTGTTATCTGACTGGAAGGATTGTGGGCTAATTTGGTTTGCATATGAAAAAACTCCTAATATATTAAACAAACAAACAAAGCTGTCACCTTGTATGACCCCCATGCACAGCTGGTGTGGGGAATCACTGACTCCGAGGTATCCTTACAGACTCCCCAGCTCCTGGCAGAGATGAGCTCTGCCACGCACTGTGATGAAGAACGTGATCTTCTCTCCCAGCCTGGACACCTTCTGGCAGTGTCAGCGGGTGGAAGTGTAAGGATCCCACGAATAACCCTGTGTCCAGTCAGTGACTTTGGTAACCCAGCGCTGGTCTCAGGAACAAATGACTCGCTTGAGACCTCCTGTGCCCGGCGCAGGCGGGGGTTTAGAGAAGCTCTGGGTTGGACAGTGTGGCATCGGCTTTCTCTCTTGCCCATCAGGCTCCGTCCTGAGGTCAGCAGCCCTTTGGGCTGGGCTGCACCATCAGCCCATCTCGGAGGCCTCAGCCACTTCCCCATCGCAGTCCCGAGTCAGGACGGGGGAGGGCAAATCTGCAGCCACATTTCTTGCTTTCTCTCCCACATCCGGCTTCTTCCACAGTGGAACCAGGGGCACCTGGTGTAATTATCACCATTCAACTAAAGAGGAAACAGAGGCCTCACTGCCCCGGTGAGGAGAAGGCCCTCTGAGAGCCATCCATAGCCAGCGGAGAATAGTCGTAGGCTCTCAATCCAGACTGGACAGGCGCTGAGCCTGTAACATGCATTGTGAGGTGTGTGCAATTATCACCCACATTTTACAGATGGCAAGACCGAGGTCCAGAGTTTCTTTCTGGGCTAGAAAGTGGCAGAGGAGGGACTCAAAGGCTTTAGGATTCCAAGCCCGCAGTATTTTCACTGCTCCTATGCCGCCTCCAAATAATTATTCTTTACATCTGCATAGTGCTTTATGGTTTACAAAGCACTTAATGTTACAAAGCATTTAAACATACATTACTTTATTCCTTCCTTACAATAACTCAGTGAGGCAGGAAGTTCAGAGATAACAGCTCCATTTTACAGAGGAGGAAACGGAGGCTCAGAGAAGAGGGAGTAGCTTGCTTATGTTGCCAGAGTAACAACAGTAACTCACACCTATGTAATGATCTGTAGCTTATAAAATGCTTTCTGGTTTTGGACACCTCGGTGACATTATTATTATTATTATTAATAGTAGTAGTATGCTTAGTATTCCCATACTACCAATGAGTAAAATAAGATTCAGACAAGTTAAGAAAGAAGATGAGAAATGAGCATTTATTTGTCAGACACAGAGCTAGGTACTGTAGCTACGTTATCTCACTGAATCCTAATAGCCCTCAGGAAAATATTTGCAAAGGGTTTTCATTCACTCATTCACTCATTCATTTGACAAATGTTTACAGAGCGCCTGCTGTGGATCTGATACTGTTCTAAGCACAGGGAACACAGCAGTGGACAACAGAAAATCCTTGCCCTCACTGAGTGTATATTCTTTTGGGTGTGGGTGGAATAGACCATAAATAAACAAGTAGAGATATACTGTACCAGATGGCATTCAGTGCACAGAAGAAAAATAAAGCAGGGAAAGGCACAGAGGGGTGGGTGGTGTTAGTTTAGCAGGGTGCTCAGAGATGATAGTGTGGGCTGGTATGGTGACCCTGAGTAGCCATCTGAATAAGGTGAGCAGAGAGGGCTTTGGAGTGGGTCTTGAAGAACGAGTAAGAGCGAATATGCTGTGGTGGGAACCAGAGGGGAAACCCTAGTGTAATAATAGCTCCAGTGAGAGCAGCTTCTATATCTTGAGGGTTTAAAATGTGCCCAGAATTTTAGAATGTTGCTTCATGGGGTCCTGACAACTGTGGGATGTTTCCCAGTTGGGGGAAATTGAGGCTGAAAGGTCAAGTGGCCAGTACACTGTCTCATAGCTAACAAGTTGCAGATTTAATAGCAGAACATGCCGCTGCCTGGCACCAAGCTGGCGCTCCTGATCATCCCACATCCGCTGTGTGAAGGCTCAGAGGAAGTGCATGGAGATCCTGCTGTGCAGCCAGACCAGAGGGAGGAAGGACGGAGGGAGTGCGGGAAGCGCGGCGGCCCAGGGGGAGGAACAGACCCTTCCGGGACTTGAAGGCCGTGCCGAGAATTAGGGCCTCATCCTGAAGGTGGTGGGAAACCACGGAGCGTTTTAAGTGGAGGCGAGACAGCATCAGGTTTGTGTTTCATTGAGAGCGCTCTGCCCAGAGAGGGAATGGGAGGATCTAGGAGGCTCCTGGGGCAGCTGGAGGGATGGGGGGTGCCGTTTAGCGAGATGGTGGTGAGGGTGGGGAAGCTTCCTCTCTGGCAATTTGCCTGTTAAAGAAATCCCATCTAATGTAAAAGTTCTTAAACGGGTCCACGGACCACTTCAGGGGCAAGGAGGGGAGAATGTCTGTGAAGCTGGATGGAAAACATTACATGTTTATTTTTGCTGTCTTCTAATTGAAATATATCATTTCCTTTCATTATAAATGTAGGCAACAACCCAGAGCAGCACTACCAGTAACTGTGACTTTGTCACCAGTAGACAGCATGTGTTTTCAGACCACATTACAGTTGTTATAGACATCTTGAAACTTTGTTTCTACTCATCACTATTTCAAAATTATGGAAGTCATTGGCTCAGTACCAGATCTTGTTATTGATACATTAACACCTGTATTAGCACATTGCAACATTTTGATAACTGTATTTAAATATAATTGGATGCCTTGGTTATTTGATTTCATGCATTTAAAAACCTTTATTCTGAGAAGAGGTCCACAGGCTTCAGCAGCTGCCAGAGGGGTCCACTGCGCAAGAAAGGTTTAGAACTCCCAGATGGGAGTCAGCTGTTTCTTGTGCGTCTTTTACCTTTATTTCTCTGCTTTGGTTGCTAAGAGGCAGTAGTGACTCTCGCCTGGAGGCTCCTGGAGGCTGAGGTCTGATCTTGTGCAACTCTTTAGCCTCTGGGTTATGGATAGATCTCAGGAAATGTTATTTTAATTGGGATTTGATGTTGACATTTAAAAACCAAGGGTTTTCACACACATCTGGATTTCTACTTCTCTTACAGAATCAGAAGGTCTAGCAACTCTGGGCGTCTCCACTTCCCGTGGTGCAATGACTGGAGTTAAGTAGCAGCCATCCGTGTGGGCAGAGCACGCTCTCCAGCTTGCCGCATCTCCCAGGACTCCGCTGCACGCTGCAGGTGCACATTCCCAGTGACTCCTCAGGCATTTGAGGTTTTGATCCCCAATCGGGGAACGGTTTGGTGGGGGACAAACTGAACAGCAAGTGGTGATTCCCTGAGCTGGTCCCTGCTGCCCCACTTAAGGAGAGAACATCTGAACATGGAAGCTTTGACCAGGCCCAACTGACTCGTGAGAACGCAGGTAAATCGAGAGCCACGGGCAGCTCCCGGTCCACCTGATCCTGACCGGCTTCTTGCTTCACTGCGCCCACTTACTGAAAACCTTCGGTTGCTTCTCAGCGCACCAAGAACAAAATTCAGGCTCCAGAGAATGTGCCGAGCACCTGGGCCCTCACTGCCCTGCCAGCTCCTCCAAGCTCCCCTCCTGCTCCGCATTCAAGACAAACGTCACCTCCTGGGAGGGAGGGTTCCTTGACCACTCTCCAAAGTTGTGCGTCTTCTCCCTACCCAGACACTCTCTCTTGCTGTCCTGCTTTCTTCTCATCCAAAAATTATGTTCCTGTCTTACTTGTTTACCACCGGTCTCCTTACACGCATGCAAACTTCACGATGGCAAAGTCCTCCATACCTAGACGCTGCTGGTCCATCACGAGCTTTCAGTAGATACTGTTGAATAAACAGAGAGCAGATGAGCGACCTCTTGCCATCTCTCCTGCACCTCGTCTCTCTCCTCCCGCCATCCCTCACCCAGGGGTTAGAGTCAGGCTCGGGGACTGGATGAAGATGACTGTTTGGTAACTTCGTGATTTTAAAAAGCTGACTTTTAAACTTTTGTCAATATATTCTTGCAGAAAAATACTGTTTTTTGCTTCCATGGGTCATTGGGAAAATCATTTCACTTTTCTGACCCTGTCTCCTTATGCATGTCACAGGGATAAATAACATTCACCTCATGGGGCTGTTTGTGAGAATGAAAGGCGATGGGCACGTGCAGTTCTCGCCAGCACCTTAGCCATAGTAGGTGCTTGACTAAGTACACCGGACCCTTCACCCTTCCCGCCCCACCCCCCATCTTTGCCCTTTCAGTCGGAGCTGGAAGAAAGCGCGTCAATCACGGAGTAATTTATGCAGCGTGATATGCCTTTATTATTCCACGCTGAGTCGGGGCTTCTACTGTCCAATGAAGGTCAAAAGGAGGTATGGCTTTTATCTCTCCAGCAACTCTGGAAGCATGGGGGGAGGGGGCTAACTCTCAGAGGTTTCCTCCTGAAAACAAACAGATCCTCTCCCCTCCCCTGAATAGCTTTCCTCAATCAAAGCTGTAAAAGTCTGCGAGCAGCGGGACTTCGCCCTGGGACTGGAGGGAGCTAATAAAGCATTGAATGGAGAGAGTGACCCCTAACTGGCAGAGGGGTCCCCGCTGGGCCCGGGGCCCGCGCCTGCTGCCTCGTGGAGAATCCAAAGGTCACGTGTCATTAGTCAGTGTCTTACAGCAACCCTTTCAAAATTATCGATAAAGGGGAAGGAGACCCTCTCTGTTTCGAATCCCAAAACGATTTTGTCCTCTCTTTTCTTTCTTTTTCACTGGTGGAAGGGCTACATGGCAACATCTTTTTCCTGTTTTCTTTCAGAGGCTAAAAGAACTGGTTTGAAACCAGAAGTTTCATGCTTGGGGAGAAATAAAGGTTGGGACCAGATTCTTTTCTTTCTGATGCAGTTTCTCGGTGAAGCTCTGGCTCTGAGAAGTCACTAGATTTGGGTTCCCATGAAAACTTGTCTTGTTTCATCCTTGTCCTAAAATCCATCTCAATAGTTCTAAAAACTTCCAAGGCACACCTCTCCTCCTTTCTATCCTCAGTTTGGCCAAAGGCCTGGGACCTCTGTAAAGACGTGAGGAGGGTGCATGCGGCTCTCAAACAGCTGTGAGTCCCCGACAATCGCCTGCTTTCCCTGTGACTCAGTTTCCTCACCCGTACACAATGGGCAGCATCCTGGATCTAGAGGGAAGTGACCTGGATGACCTTATTAGGGTCTGAGGAGCACTTAAAAGAGATAATCAGCCCTTACTCCAATGGGAAGAATGACGATGATCTTATTTCCTTTATTATTTACTCAGCCCCAGCAGTTTACAGCTGAAACCAACGTATGGTTGTGGTCGAGTTAATCTTTAATCCATTAGCCACGATTGATTCGGTGACATTCCTGGTCTTATAGGTAGTCGTTATGTTGCTTTTTATTTGTTGTATATTTTGTGATTTAATTAAGGGCCACATCATACCTCATCTGAAAATGCCTATTGCAAAGGCAGTCTTGATGCATTTATGTGTACATGTGTGCGGGAATCAGTCAAATGACTCTGGGAAATTCCTAAATCATTTATAAAGCACTGAATATGAGGTTATGTGTGTATAACATTGCATGGTAATAAACACACAGACATAATGAGAACAGTAATGAGCAACATTGGAACAAATTCCTATTGCTTTGGACATCAGCTGAAGCACCTGGCTGGTATTTAGAAGGACAGGTTATATGAATATTTTGTGTCTTTAAACCGTAGAATCTTGCTCCCCAGGGCAAGATGCTCAGAGGCACCCCACCCTGTTTAAATCTCTGGTGTGAGAATCGAATTTGAATAAGCTAAATGCTCTTGTAATGTGACCTCCAAGGTAACTATTTTTTCCACAGGTCATCTATGGGTATTGGGTTATTTTAACTCCAAATAAATTAATAGCCCCATATCTCCTCTGTTTCATTGGAGGGGACAGCCAGTGTGCAGGCCAGCACATCCCACAGGTAAGACCTGTGGTTTTATAAAGTGATAAAGATGACAGTGAACCAAAAAGCTGTACCTGTGACCAGGGGGTGGCATTCCTCCTGCCATCAACCAGCAGCTGCCTGGTGGAGAGCCCCAGGGCTGTTGCCTCTCCCTCCAGTAGAATTCCTGGAGAGGGGACAGGGCTGTGTCGTTGTCTTGCCCCGGCCATCCTCAGGCCAGGATCTAGCACAGAGCAGGTGTCCACGAACGTTCACTAAATGAGAGAATATAAAAAAGGAGCCTGGCCAGAAGTTTATAGGTAGAGGGTGGGGGCACGGGTGGAGGTGTGGGGCGCAAGTGGGGGATGAGGGGGGGATTAGCAGGAGAAACAGAGGAGATAGGATCCTAAAGGGACAGGCTGTTGTGTTACAGAAAGAAACAGCTACTGAAACTGGGCTTATTTTAGAAGGAGTGCTCCTAGGTGAGAACCCGCGCACTCCCAGGGGGCCCCTGCCGGGAGACCGCCCTCTGCTCCGTTTTCTGACCCTCTTGGCTCTCTCCCCTTCCTTCCATCCCCACCCTTCTTCCACACCACATCCTAGTCTCTGCCTGGTCTATCGCAGGAGGCTGCAGGCTCCTCGGGACAGGGAGACAAGTCATTCTCCACCAACTCCCCCGGGGCTTGACCAGGGCCTCACCAGAGCAGCCGGTCAGTCTCTCAGTGTTGGGTGGACACTCTCTAAGTCCCACTGGGCTGTGACTGGACTCTCTGCTCTCAGGCATTTAAGAGCCCACCAGAGGTGCTGGCTGGCTTGACCTGAGACCTCCCTTGAGTTTCCCGTCATTCTCAGAGGATCCCCACACCAAGGTCCCTAGCCAAGCTGCAGGGACTCAGTCCTTGCCCCGTTGTTCCTGGACTTCTCCTGGCCTGAGAAATGGGGCCCGACTGGGTTTGTCCTGCCCAGAAACAAGACCCTGGTTTCTTTTTTTGTGAGGAAGATTGCACCTGAGCTAACATCTGTTGCCTATCTTCCTCTTTTTTTACTTTTTTCTCCCCAAAGCCCCAGTAGATAGTTGTATGTCATAGTTGTACATCCTTCTAGTTGCTGTATGTGGGACACCGCCTCAGCATAGCTTGACAAGCGGTGCGTATGTCCACACCCAAGATCTGAACCAGCAAACCCTGGGCCACTGAAGCGGACACACGAACTTAACTGCTACGCCACCGGACCGGCCCCAAGACCCTGGTTTCTTGATGCCTCATTTTTCTCATCTATAAATGGGGCTTTATAATATTTCCTACCTGTTTTAAGGATTAAATAAATGAATGCATGAAAAGTACCTGGCACAGAATTAGCTGCTATTATTCTTGCTATTGCTAATTTTAGTTGGTTTTCAAGTCTCGTTTTATTTTTCATCATTACTATTTATTATTTTTATTTATTACTGTTTGTTATCTCATTTCTTTTTTTTATCTGAATTGTTTTTAATTGATGTCACATTGGTTTATAACATGTAAATTTCAGATGTACATCATTATATGTCGTCTTCTATATAGACTACATCGTGTTCACCACCAAAAGTCTAATTTCCATCGTCACCATACACATGTACCCCTTTTTTCATTTCTTATAATGATTGATATATTTTTTGTTATTGGTTTTGATTCTATGTATTTTTTTTATTATTGATGATTAGCTCTCGTGATGATGATTCTCTACATTTTTACCAGCCTGGATTATTTACTGTCACACAGGAGTATGACATACAGGAATGATAATTTACTGTCCCTGACAATGTATGTATCAATCTCAAATGACCACGGTGATCACATACGATGCTTAAATATCTTATCTTTCCCTATTCATCTGTAGTGGAGAATTTATGCGTTTATTCATTGCTTTATCTGAATTTTTTTCCCTCAAATCACAAAATAAGAGGCATCAAAATGTGACACGTCTCATTTGGCTCTGCTCAGACTTTTTAAGAGGACACAGTTGCCAAGAGTAGAGGACAGTGTCACCCACTCTGCACCCTGGGCTTTTCCCCGTGTAGAATGTGGACAATAACAGCGTTTACTTCATGGGCCTGTGATGAGGCATAAATGGAACACTGTATAAATGCATAAATGGAACTCTTAGCACAAAATGGTTCACAAATGTCGGCCATCATTAGACAAGAGACAAGACTTGGGCCTCAGTTTCTTCATCACTAAAATGAACGTGCTGACTCTCCCTGCCTGGATCCTATGAGGACTTGGGGTTACCAAGTGGTGAGTGAAGTGCCCAGCATTTGCTAAGTGCAGCCTAACTACTGAGTCCGCCTCCATCCCACTTGTTCACATTTGAATCCCAGAGAGCCTCTGTGAAAGGGAGAAGGTAGCTTGGCCTCGCCCAAGGCAGAGGCCCATTCCCACGAGGAGCCCTGAAATGTCAGCCTGGCCTACAAAGCGATGGACTGAGCAGTGACACGGTGCCCGTCCCCTCAGGAGCAGAGGAGACAGCAGGGTTCTTTGTAAGTTTTCTCTTGGGATTGACATTTTATTAGCATAGAGATAAATAATGCCAGATAAGAGGGCTCTGGTTTTACATCTGGCTCTATAGGAACGTCATCTGGGAGAGAAGACAGGACGTTTCTTGCCAGGGCGAATCCCAGCCCCGGAGGAGGGAGGCAGAGGCCTGCCGGGATGTGCCGCTGGCGCCTTCCTAGCTCGGTGGGAAGCAAGTTTTGACAACAGCAATGCTAATTGATTAAATGTTCTCATCAGAGATTACAGTGCAGAGAGTGATCACATTTTTATTTCTTTCTGAGGTGGGGTTGTGGGGGAGCTTCCCTTCCTTTAATAGCTCTATTTATCTGTATATATTATAACCCAAAGCACAAGAGGCCCCAGTTAGTTATTCCTGGACTCTCAGGCTCAATTACTCTTTGTTCTTCTTAAATAATATGTTTGCTATAAACTACTTTGTGCAATTGCCTTTGGTTTTCTAGATTTGGTTGGAATTTGCAGTGTCCTTGTGCAGTGGACAGAGCACTGGACTTTGGAGTTGTAGGACTGAACCCTGGTCCTGCCAAATGCTGGGCGTGTGGGTTTGGAAAGGCATTTGCATGCTCTGTGTGGGCCTCACCTTTCTTATCTGTAAAATGGGAACTCAATATACCTATTTCTTAAAAAAAAAAATACAGTGCAGGAGCAGGCTAAAAAAAAGGCGATAAGCTTTCTTTAAAAAAGAAACAAATAAAAACGCTTGACAAAAAACACTGTTGAGACAACGAAAATGCAGCCAGAGACTAGGAGAAAATAATTACAATACATATATTTGACATAGGATTTGTAATCAGAAAATATAAAGAATTCTTTCAACTTAGTAATAAGACAACAAATAGCCCAGTTAAAAAATGAGCAAAAGATTTGGACGCTTGGGCAAAGAAGTTATGTAAATGGTCAGTGAGCACAAGAAAAGATGTTCAACGTGATTAATCATCAGAGAATTGCAAATTAAAACCACAGTGAGATACCACTACACATCCATTAGTACAGCTAAAATCAAAAACACTAACAACATCCACGTCGGCCAGGGCATGAAGCAATGGGAACCCGCACACTGCAATAGGAAATGTGTAATGGTACAAACACTGAAAAAAACAATTTGGCAGTTTTTAAAAAATAAAGTTAAGCGTATACCTATTATATGACCTAGCAATTCTTTTCCTAAGTATTTGTTCAAGAAAAAAAATGAAAACTTGTACATGAATATTGACAGCAGCTTTATTCATAATAGCCAAAGACTGGAAACAACCCAAATGGCCATCAGAAGGTGAGTGGATGAATTGTGGTATACCCATACAACGGGCTACATCTCAGCCACGAAGGGGAATAAACTAGTGATACATGCAGCAACGTGGGTGAATCTCAAAAACACTACAGTGAGCATGAGAAGCCACACACCGAAGAGTACAGACTGTGTGGTTTCATTTATGTGGAGTTCTAGGAGAGGCTAAATGATAGTGTGCTGAAAGAAACAAGGTCAGTGGTTATCTCTTGGGGGTTGGTAGGAAGAGTCTGGAAGGGAGCTTCAGGAACATTCCGGGATGGTGGTCTCTACATCTGTCTGGGTGGTGGTCTCATGATTGTGTACAAATCAGATGGAAAACCCATTGAGTTGTATACTGAAGATCTGTGCATTCTATAAACATAAATTGTTCTCGAGAAAGTAATGTTAAAAACATTGCCAAACATATTATATCATTATTGAAAAGAGGGAGGCACATCAGTTACAAGCCAACTCAAACTGGCTGCCCAGGAA
The DNA here is from genome assembly GCF_057802395.1 of Ceratotherium simum simum. Classification (NCBI taxonomy): domain Eukaryota; kingdom Metazoa; phylum Chordata; class Mammalia; order Perissodactyla; family Rhinocerotidae; genus Ceratotherium; species Ceratotherium simum. The sequence goes on from NC_141903.1 coordinate 5,981,066, forward strand.
ATTCTTTCTTCTAAACTGAACCCTGGGCAGAGTCAATACTCAAAAACATGCATATTTTCAACCAGAATGGCTACAATGAAAAAGACAGACAGTGAGGAGCAAGGGAACTCGCACACAGTGCTAGTGGGAGTATAAATGGTAAAACCCCCCTGGAAAATTGTTTGACAATATCTCCTAAGGCTAAACACTTGTGTACCATATGATCTAGTAATTCCCTCCTGGATATAGACCCCAGAGAAGGGAGTCCCTAGGTCCATCAAAAGACAGAGGCAAGAATACGTACAGCATGTTTTGTGATAGCTCCAACCTTGAAGCGATCCAAATGGAGGCTGCAGTGCAAGGACTAAGTGAGTTGTGGTATAGTCACACACTGGAGTACTACACAGAAACAAGGGTGAGCAAAACGCCGCTACACGCAGCGTAATGTCGAGCAGAAAAAGCCAGACTCCAAAGAGCACACACTGCAGGACCCACTTATGTAAAGCTCAAAAACAGGCAAAACTAACCTATGGTGAAAGAAATCAGAGCAGTAATTGCTTTCGTGTGCAAGGTGGCAGGAATTGACTGGAAAGGAGCACAAAGGATTATTCTGAGGTAATGGAAATGTTCCAGATCTTGATTGTGTTGGTGAGTTCCACTGGTATATACATTTATCAAACTCCTCAAACTCGATGCTTAAAACAAGTACATTTTACTGTATGTAATTGACACTCCTATAAAGTTGATTTAAAAAAATACCCACTTTGCAGGTTAATTGGAAACTAGCACATAATACCTCTTAATAAATATTATTTCTATCATCAGAGAGAAACACGTAGAGAGTTACTGAAAGGATGTTAGTTGATGAACTGATAAATATCCCTCTCCCCTAACTTGGCAATGTAGAGACGAAGTTGATGCTGGTTCTGAGAACTTGACAAAACGAGCCGTGGAGGGTGGGGTGGGGAGAAGTTGGAGACAGGTACCGCAGGAAGGGGATCAGTCACCCCACCCCCCAAAATCACGCTTACCTTTCTTCCTGGGGGCCCACAGCACTACATTTTGAGGTTGGATTTCAAATAACTATCATGTTATCAGGTCTGATCTCGCTTTCCATCTTTTTAAAAACGTATTTGGTCGTATGTTTTTGTTTGTTTGATAGTTTTTTATTATAAAAATGGTATATGCTCTTTCATAAGCATTTGGAAAACAGGGAAGTAGAAAGAAAAATATCACCCCAACCTCCACTTTTCAAAAATAACCACAGTTAAAGTTGGGTGGGTTGCTTTCTAGTCTTATCTGAGTGTACATATATTCTTGCTATGGTTGGGTTCACACTATAACATAAGCGATTTTCACACCTTCATAAACTCTCCGCCAATGCCGATTTTAAGGTACTGTGCAGAGCATGCCCCTCAGTCTTATTAACCATTCCTTCCTGTTGTCCATTTTTCATCATTGTAAGTAACTTTGCAATGGTTATTATCATTCAGAAAGATTTTTTCCCCTGAGATTAATATAATTTCCTCAGGATACAGTCCTAAATGGAATTACTATGCTATGGGAATGTTTTTAAGGCCCTTGATACATAATGCCAACTTGTTTGCCAAAAAGTTGGCACCATAATAGTTCACCAACAGCAGCATATGAGTTCCAATTTCATCACACTGCGGGGACTAGGTTTTATTTTTTAAAAATCTTTGGTATTTGGATAGGCAAAAATGATCTTTCCTTTCTGGTTATATTCTATGATTCTTTGAGACATTGATTATTTTCCCATATATTAATCAATCAGTTGTATTCTCCTTTTGGTAACTGCCAGTCATTGACCTTCCCCACTTATCAGTTGGGATCTCAGATTATCCTTTTGTAGGAAACTCACTGAGCCCAAGGTGAGTGAATGACTCTACCGAATTCTGAATTCTTGACCTCTCTGTGCTTACTGAGAGGAATCAGGTGTTCTGCCCCAGGCCCCAAAGTGCTGATTCCCAACCTTCGTTGTGCATAAGATTTACTTGAGAGCTTAACTGGAAGATGCTTGGATCCACCTCCTGAGATTCTGAGTTAGCTGGACTGTGGTGGGCTCTAGGTATCTGCATTTTTAATTATGCCAGATGATTCTGATGCTGGTGGTCCCTACAACCAGCTGCCGAGTGAAAAACATTGCTCCAGAGAGAGGGCTGGCTATCACTAACATTATTTTCACGTGGGCGTGGTCGGCATGGGCTGTGAGGAATAAAAGGGCTCAGTTTCATCAGAGATTGCCCACGGTACAGTAGGCGCTCAATTCAGCCTTATTTCGTTGGTTGATGCTTCTTAATTCTAGGCATCCAGTAGATGCTCATTAACTATTATTTCTGCTCAGCCATTAGGGGCTAGGGATGCAGTAGACACACAGAAAAGACTTGACACTCCAGATAATGACAAGTGCCAGCTGTTCAGTAAATGTGTGTGACGAGCAGCCCCATTGGCCAGGAAGTAGCAGCGACTGGTCTTGATGCAGTCCAAACACTATGTGAGGGAGAACGGGGTCACTGGAAGGTTTCTTGGGTGCCTGGCCTGGGAGGCTGAAGGAAGAGGGTTAAAGGATCAACATACTCACATTCTGGACTCAACCAGAAGAACTGGCAGAGCCTGTGAACAGGGCCATCTCCCTAGACCTTTGGGCTTTTGTCTCTCATGTGACTTGCCCTTTTCCGTGGATTTGACATTAAGACTTTAGAAGCTCATGTGCCCCTGGCAGCAGGCTGGAAGAGTCCGACAGCTGGCTAATCCTAGCCGACTTCTCCTTGTCCACGGGTTCCCCCTTTTCTTTCTTCTGACTCCCTCCTTCCATAGCTTCTGAAGCTGAGATCTTCTCTAAGACCCACAGAGAGAAGAGCCAACTCCGTTCTTCAACGGAGCCCTCCAAAGTCTTTTCGAAGACTGCAGAGGTGGAGATCTTCCTTTGAAAAGTGAGAACCCTTCTTCTCGGGGGGGGCTGATTTTTGATTAGCAGGGCGGGTGTGACTCTCTGCTTTTCATGGGTTGAATGCCACCCGGTATTTTCAGGATACTCTGTGTTTGCACGGTGAACGCTTCTCGAAAGCCTCGTAGTCCGGCCAGGCTGCAGAAATCCGTGGTCGGCCCTGTGAGACTCCTGAAACACAGAACCTCAGGAGTGCTCACTGCAACACTTCCTTATGAAATGGGGGGATGTTTCCTGAGCCCTTTGTTCATGGAGGTGTTTGGGAACTTGTGTACGTGCGAGCACAGAAGGTGTACTCTCCTGATTACGAATAGCATCCTTGTGTGTCAGCAGGCTGTACCCCCTGCAGCTGAACTCACAGATTGTTACAGATATCGGAAGGAATAAAGACTGAAAGCATGGGAGGGAGGAAGGGAGTGTGGGGAGGCGGGAGGAAGGAAAGAAACTATGGAATCCTTAGCAGCCAATAAAAAGGATGCCATGGAAGAATACGTAGTGACATAAGAAGATGTCCACAAGCATTTGTGTTTGAAAAATGCAAGTTACAGCAGAGCAAGCTCGTTATTTCAGTAAAATGTATAAACCCAGGAAAAAGACTGGAAAGATATTCATCAAAATATTAACAGTGGTAATCAATAGTGGAATTATGGAAGATTTTTATTACCTTCTTTTTATTTTTCCATGTTTTCAAAAGTCAATACAATAAATATATCGTGCTTTTCCCATATAGTCAAAGTATATACCCAACGAGTGTTAAATGAAAGATAAAGTTTTCCTCTCTTCACAATCACCAGTCTTATTATACAGAGCTAAATATACTTGACAGTTTTTTTGTGATCTTCAAAAAATTCAAAGCATAATAAAAATGGATACATTTTATGTGTGGGTGTGTTGACACAATAGTATCATACTGTATTCACTTATTTGGAGCTTCATGGTGCCTTATTCTTTTTAATGGCTACATTGTATTCCATGACGTGGACAAGTCATTATTTAAGTGGTCTCCTCTTAGTGGTCTTTTAGGCCATTGATAGTGTTTTTTCCTATTAAGAAGTATCACATTGTAATTTAAAGAATAAAGAAAAAGAAGGACTGTAGGAAAGCAGAATGGCAGGTAGTGAGGGATTTAATTACCAAGGAGAGAGATTGAGATACAGAGCAGAGAATTACAAAAGGCACAAACTGCCAACTGAGGGAGTAACACAAAACTCAACAAACCAAAAACTCTCGGGTGAGCTCCTTCCTGGCCCTGTCTCCTATCCCTCTGGGTGCCCATCCTGAGGGAATGAGGATGTGCTTAATAACCTGCTGACCCCGGAAGCCCCTAGAAGGAACAGTTCAATGTCATTTCAACAATTTCCTCTTTGAATCCAGGACACAAAACTCTTTATCTTTTGGCTTGCAAATATATACCACCTTCCAGTGAAAGTGTTCGAGGGATGGATCTGCTGTTCAGGACAGAGATCAATGCTTTACTGGATATCACAGACACGCAAACCTAAAAACTAATGTAGAGTTATCTCTTGAACGTAGAGTTGGTTACATACAGAGGGGAGCACGCCTGACTCTGCCTGGAAGGTTCAGAACAGGTTTCACAGTGGAAGGCACAGTGGAGTTGGATCTTGAAGGATGAATAGGAGTTTTCCAGCCAAAAACTAGGGGAAGGGCATTTTAGGTAGATGGAACAGCCTGGGCAAAGGCACAAACATTTTAAAGTAAGGTTTGTTTATTTGAGTAATGGTGAGTCAACCGGTATGGCTGAAATATAGGGAAGTGGCTAGAATAGGCTAGAAAGACAGGTTGGGCCAGGTTGTGAAAGTCCCCGAATGCCAGGTAAGGAGATTTGGCTTTTTATTCTGAGGGAAATGAGGAGCCACAGAAGGATTCAAGCAGGGAAGAGACATAATCAGATTTGCACTGTAGATATGATCACATCGACAGACAGCTTGACGGGACACGGAGGGAGTTTGGAAGCAGGAAGATAGATTAAGCCAAGGCAAAGAGCACTGGGAGTTTTATTTTGTTTGTTCCTTGGTAATCCAAGTCCTCAGTAGAAGGGCTAGTATCCTAACAAGGATATTCTATTTTCAGGCACTTCTCTTATAACCAAACTCCTATATGGGATATGTGCATGAGTACTCCTTGCCACATTGCCTATACTAGATGGAACCATATGAAATGGATATTTTTGTAGGTCAAAAATGGTCAAACATTGATAATTTCATATGCTTCAATTTAATAGTAGCAAAAAATTGGCCGTGACCTAAATGCTGATCGCCAGGGAACTGGTCACTCATGGCCTCCATAGGGATGAGCAGCTTTCTGTAAGGTGTCAGGCTCTACCATTATCTCCAAGACAGATTAAGGACTTACTGTTTTTTTAAGATATGATAGTAGTATTATGTGTATACTTTTAAAAGAATCTTTATCTTTAAGATATACAACCTGAACTATTTATAGTTAAAACAATATGATGTTTGATATTTACTTCAAAATAGTCTGGGGCAGGGTGGTGGTGGGGGTGGAGGTATAGAATAAACAAGATTGGCCAAGAATAGATGTTGTTGAAGCCGACTGACGGGCACATGGGAATTCGTATTATTATTCTGTCTACTTTTGCATAGGTTTGGCAAATAGTAACATGTTTTTGAAAATGCAAGAGGTGAACAGTTTTTAAAGAATGCTACCATTTGTGTAAAAGGAGGGGATATGTGTCTGTATAGATGCCAGTATAGGCAGAGAATATTTTTGCAAGGAAGGTCAGGAGTGAGAGGGAGCTATACTCCTTTATACTTAAAAAGAAAAAGCCTTGGGACCCACGGCAAGAATATACAACTATGTACTGGGGCTTTGGAGAGGATAAAAGAAAGCCTCATGCATGTATTATTTTTAAAAAGTAAAATAAAAGCACAATGTAAAAACAACCCAAAACATAGACCTGCATTCTGTGACCTGCTCTGCACTGACTCACAGGGTCGGCCTCAGTTTCCTGATCCAGAGACTGCGGGAAACAGTCCCTCCTGCCCGGTATGGTTGCAATAGGCCTGGAAATCCTGTAACGTGTGTAAATTGCCTAGCCCAGGGCCTGGGACATGGAAGGTTCTCAGTCATAATGATAATGATGGTGAAGCTGCCGTGTGTGCACCATGAAATTGCATACAGGAAAGAAAGTCCCACGGGGCCTTGGGAAAGAACATGCTACGAGGCGTCCAGGTATGACGTCCATTTCATATCCACTGTGTCCTGGCTCCAGTACATTAGGAAAGAGGCCGGATCTCTCCCCCCAGCTGTCCACACTAATCAGATTCACCAGATAATTGCTCCACTCCGCCCATCACTTCCTATGCATAGACTATACCCTCAAATCCCAGGCCCTTTTCTCCTGGGATGAGCCTGAGAGCTGACTCAGTCATTTTCATGTAAGTTAATTTCTAGGGTGAGCTGAGGCAGACCTTTGCAAGGGCAATAGAGGACTTTGTCGGCTCACATTTCATAAAACTCTTCCACAGTGACGTTTGCATGAATTCCAGTCTAGGCGAGGTTAGATTACCCCTCACCAGACTGTTTAGGATGCTTGGGGGCCTCTGGGGTTGTTTGTCTAGTACCCTGACGTACACAAAGCCTGACCTGTAGCCCGCTTTCTCACCAATAAACTCCATCTCCATTAGGGTGCCCACCTTCCCTCACTCTCACCATGAGGTTCCTCTGGGGCTCAGAGGTTAAGGGGGATCAAGCTAGGAGCATGGTTCTGGATCCAATATTCAAAGCAGATGCCTCTGGAAGCAAACAGTGAGCCTTAGATTCCCTAGGCAGCCACTAGTGAGAAATTATTTCCTCCATTTTATTTATTTTTTATTGGAAAGAGGATTCTAAAATCATTTTCTTTCCCTCTGTAACTCACCACATGTATTTTAAATGGGGTGTCCCTTGGTGAAAAGGGGAATTTGAAATGCGTGTGTACAGAGAAGTATCATTTGGAAGAGGAGAGTGATCTCAGGGATTCGGGATCTCTGGAGCAGAACTTTCAAAGGCAGCAAAAGGTAACAGATACTTCCGTCACTCACCAGTTGATTGCCACAGCCAACAGCTCAGTGGCAGGAAGGACAACTGAACAAGCCGTTTGGCTTCGGGAACAAACATAGAGAAAGTGGGAGATGGGCTCACTCGACCCGGATTGGCCCAACGTGAGCCATTGTGACAGGTTAGGAAGAAGCCCAAGCCTTGAGGGGAAGGGCTTGAATTCTTGCTTCTGGTAATTATATATATATAATATTACATATTATATTATATATTCTCTACATCTGTACTTATAATAAGTTCTCTGATTGGACAAGCCTGAGTCACTCTTGAAACCCAAACCACATGGGCTTCAGGTGGACGAGGGGTCCAGAAGGAAAAATCAAGGCGCTGTTACCAGAAGGGAGAACAAGGCTGGGTGGGCCCAACTGAATGACCTCCACGGTTATTTGTCCCTGGGGAGGACATGGAGAGTCACAGACAAGGAAGCAATTGGTCCAGACTCTTTTGACTATACCAGTTGGTCTCTAGCAATAGTAATAGTAATAATAATGATCACGATATGTCCTCAGGTTGTTATGAGGAATGTGTCCCAGCACCTGGCACACGGTAGATGCTCATTAAAAGTTGATGCATTAAACTGAGCAACAATTCTCATTAACCAAAGGAGTCATGGCAACACTACCAAATTCTGCTCTGGCAAATCTAATACAGAAGGATAATTTTTTCTCTTTTGGCATTAAAGTGGAAAATCAATCTCTCTCAATGTTCAGGGCAACATCAGCTGCTAGGAGATGGGGGAGGGGGGAGGATATCTACTTTCACAAGTTCTCCTAGGTGTTTTTATGCCAAAAGTCCTATCTCCAGCAAAGGCTCGCACAGGCTCCCAGTGGAAAGCTGCCCGCTCATTCCTGGGTGACAGAGCAGCAGCACAAACAAATTTCTTAAAAATGATTTCTTTACTTGCTGCAAGTTGAGCTCAGAAACTTTCCCTGGATTAAACTAATCTTTGATCCAGATTTAATGAAGGCACAAATACAGATGTATGCCATTTGGATTTGAGACATACTCAGGAAGTGTCAGCAAACCAATTTGCTAAGACTAATGAATGGCTTTTGGCAAATGGGTTGGAAGCCAGCGTCAGAAAGAGCTGTGTTAGAGGCAGGGCAGAGGCCCGGCTGTGAAAGGCTCAGGCCTTCTATGCTGTGTTCAGCTATCAGTCCGTCTCCATTGCCAGACCAGGGGTGTGGGTGATAGGGGCTGGGTGGAAGCCTGCACAGGGTGCAGGGTGCTGTGCAGACACACAGGAGGGGCTGAGAGTCAGCTGGAGAATGAGGGAAATATCACAGGGGACCGGACAAACGAGGCGGTTCTAAAGGAGGCTTAGGCGTCCATGCAAAAGAAAGTGCCAGATAGATGGTCTCAGGACGGTAGCTACCTGAAGGACAGGGGTGGGAGCAAGACTTCCTCACCTCTCTCTATATCCTTTTGTGTCTTAAATTTTGGACAATATGCATACATATGACTTCATAAATACACATTACAAATACACAAAATATGCCATTTGTATATATGCGTATGTGACAAAGGATTCTATTTATATACACATGTATGTGATTATTTAAAAAATGAACTGGAAGGCTGGTTTTTGCTTCTTGGAAGGAAAGAAGAGACCGAAATGGGTGGTAGATGGCTAACGGGAATTTAGTTTTATCTGTAACGATTTATTTCTTTTAAGAAAAAGACTGGAAGCAAATACAAAACGTTACAGAGTATGGGATGTTTTCATACTGTTCTTTATGGTTTTACCATTCCTTTAAACATTTCCAAGACAAAGCAGCGACTGCCTGAGCACAGGCCTGGCACATCTGGGGGACCACAAGAGAGTATTAAGTGTGAAGGTCAGGTTCCGGGGGGGAGGGAGGAGGGGTTGGAGAACCATGAGACCCAGGCCCGACACGTGGGCAGGGGTCTTGAGGCAGCTTCGATGCCCAAGGCCTCCCGACCCCCAGGTCACTGTGCTCCCGGGCTTGAGCAGGCAGATCCACTAGGAAGGAGCTTGGGCTTCAGCAGAGGGAAGGTGATTCCACCCTGGAGGGGTGGGTTGTAAGGGAGAGAGATGGGGGCCGCAATGAGAAAGCCGTGGCAGTGGTCTAGGCTCGAGATGAGGAGCTAAGACCTGTGGTAGCTGCAGGAGGGGCAGAAAAGTGGAATCCCTTTTGAACCTTCCCAAGGCCCTCATGTACTCAGTGACCCTGGAGGGAGGGAAAGGGGGAGGTTAGCAGAGATCTGAGAGCCCAGTGGGGATGCAATCACTGTGAGCCAGGAAATACCTACCAAGTGGGAAGCACACCCATTGCCCAGACCCTGGAGGCAACTCCGCCAGATTCTGGGCCTCTGCACCCAAATCGGATTCAGAGCCGGTGAGGGGAGAGTGTGGTGGAGGCCGTTGTCGTTTCTGCCCACTCCAGATTTTCCTTTGCAGTTTCTTCTCAGCAAGAAGTCTTTGTCCCCCACCCTGGGATGGCATTCCAGGCTCAAGTAAATGGAATACTTCACACCCACTCGGCCAAGTCCATTTATTTTGATTACTCTCATACCCTTGTCAAAAATGGTGCCAAGGTGTATAAACAGACCAATTTCTGGGATTGTTTCAATCTAATCATATTAAATTATTTGCTCTCTTGGCCTTGAGGGGGTTCCAAGGGAAAGCGATTGAAGTTGGGTCCAAAAATAGCTACCTTTGATTTCCAATCCTGGTGCTAACGTGGGTGAACTTCTTAGAGCTTCTCGTGTTGACGTCAGTGACTCAAGGATGGTCTGAGTCAGGGACCAGGAGGGGGGTGAGGTGGGCACCGCCTCTGCTTATTTTCCTCCCAAAGCCCATGACAAGAAGACACATTTTAAGGAAGGCTGTTAGCAGTTGGTGGCTTCACGTGCTAGCTGCCCCCACGAAGGGAGCAAAAATTAATGTCGGGATCACGGGTTGATTGGGAAGAAAGGGATTGTGACCAAGTCTAATAAGGGAGAAAGAGGCCAGAGAAGAGAAATAGTGCCTAAAAACTGATGTGCTTTGATCACAGACCCCAAAGGCAAACAAACCTAAGTTAGAAGATGTGATGGATGGGAAGAAGCACACAGTGTAGCGGACCGCCAAGGATTTGGAGTAAGGCAGACGTAGGTTCGAATCTTGGCAGCTTCCTAAGCGACCTTCAGTAAGTTTCTGTGTCTCCCCAGAGCTCAGTTCTCTTCCCTGGAAAACATGAATGACAGGAGTCAAGCAGGGTTGTTGTCCTTTAAGGATGTCTTTGGAGCTCCTAGCTCTGGGTACGGTTTGCAGAAGGCAGGCATCTAAATGAACGTGTTCCCCTTCCTGGCCAAGACAACCACTTTGGGTCCCGGGGCCTTTCACAGTGTTTTGCACATTATAGGTGTCTATTAAATGTTTGCAGGTTTATTAGAGGGCAATTCTCAATTCACTCTATGTTTACCTAGTTCTGGTCTTTGGGAAATATCAATCAGGGCAGGACGTAGTCACTCCAACACTGGTTCTAAGTAGGAGTTGTAAGAGCTGCCTTGAGTAAGGGCATTGCAGTAGAGAATGTGCTAGTCAGTGGGCTCTGATGGAGACGTTGCTACACTGGTGCTCTTAGACTGGGAGCTCTATCCTGATGCTATTGACAGTGCTCAGCCCATCACCATGTCTCCAGTAGCTCTGAGAGAAGAATGAGCATTAGTCATATTCCTGCCTGACAGCCCCCAGGTTCCAGAGAGACTAGAAAGGAAGATGATATCACCCACAACCATGGTATTCAAAGGCAAATATCTAGTCAGATCTGATCTCTCTTCTGATTTATCCAGCTGTCTCCTGGGCATCTCCAGGTGAGCTCATCTCTCTCCAGCATTCCCCATCTCAATAATGGGCACCACCATCCATCTGATCACCTGGAACAGAATCATTCGTGAAATTAACAAATGCTTATGGAGTGCCCATTTCTAGTTATTAGGGGTACAGTAGAGAACAGGGCAGAACAAGAACTTATCCTCGTGGGACTCATATTCTAGGAGGACAAACATGGCTTCTATTTATTCTGCCTCCTAGATGTGCTTCATAGTAGTTCTCTTCATTCCATTTCTAACGCCATTATCAGAGTTCTGCTTTCATGATCTAGACTATTATAATACTTCCTAACTGGTCTCTGGGCTCCTCCTCAACTCCCTCTTCCAATCTCTCCTCTGTACTGCTCTAAAGTGATCTTCCTGCTGTTCAAATCTGGTCATATCACTGCCCAGTTTAAAATGGCCAATATCTGCCTATTTACCAACGGAATCAAGTCTAAGTTATTAATCCTTTACAATGATTAGAGAGGTTGAAAACAGGTGGCCCAAGGCCTGCATCTTCCAATAGACAAATTTTGTTTGATGTGTACAATGTTGGCCTACGAGTTATTTAAGATATGAATCAGTTCCCATTATATACATTTTGTAGGATGTCACACAAAATTCAGATTTCCAGCTTCTTTTGAAAAATTCTAAGATCTAGCAACATTGGGCCAGCATTCCTGCATGGTAGCAATTCTCTGGAGCTGATTAGCCTTGTCCACCGACACTGTGCTGCATATAGATGGTATTTATCACTTGACACCTGGTCCCCTTTATTCATTCATGCTGCCCATCTGGATCCTTGTAGGTACTGGACTTTTTGATCCTAACCTAACCGAATTTCAACTTACTTTTTCAGCATCCTCTCACCCAGTTCATTGTCTAGCTCCTGTTCTCCCTGAACCGCTGTGGTCTTCCATGCCTTAAAGCCTTTACTCATGCTGTTCCCTTTGCCCCTTCTTCCTCAGCACTCGTGAGTGAATCAGCTCATGGCTCATCTCTCTCCTGGAAGGCTGTCTTCCCCGCTCCTCTGTACATCTCCCTCCCAGGGCACTGTGTTAATTCCTCTCACTATAGTAAGGATTTATTTGACTTCTCTCCTAGACTGTGAGCCCTTTGAGGGTAGGAACAATGCTTTTCATTCATTCCACAAATATATGTCGAGTTCCTACAATGTTTATGTCCCAGATGTTGGCACTGGTGGTGAACAAGACAGGGTCCTTATTGTCTTAGAGCTTATATTCTGATGGGGGAATGTCAACAAGTAAATGGATAGATTTATTTCAGGGAGAGGTAAGGTCTGTAAATAATATAAAACAGGGAGATATGATGAATGATGACATAAGAATGGAGGAGGGGACTAATTTAGCAAGGGTGGCGAGGGAAGACCTCCTGGAGGAGGGGACATGTAACAAGAAGGAACCCACCGATTGCAAACTCTGGATTTTGTAGTCCTGGCACAAAGCAGGCATTAAGAAATATTTGTGGGATAAAGAAATGGATGTATGAACCAATTTCCCATGCCCCCACCCCACACACACATGCACACACACACTGAAAGATAAAAATTCCATCATGTAATCACATAATATAATGCTCTGGGCATTAAATAAAATGAGATTTCCCAGCTTCATGAACTGGGCTATCATGAGTTCCAGGTCCACACCCAGAAAACCAGATGAAGGATCTACACTGACCTGGGAGTCAGGAGACCTGTAGCTGTATACCCTTGGGATTGCCTTTGGCTGCAAGTAACAGAAAAATTGACTACCAATGGCGTAAATCATAAAGATATTTATTGCACACTTCACACTGGCATTCTTTTTTTCTTTTTGTTGAGGAAGACTGGCCCAGAGCTAACATCTGTTGCCAATCCTCCTCTTTTTTTGCTTGAGGAAGATTAGCCCTGAGCTAACGTCTGTGCCAGTCTTCCTCTATTTTGTATATGGGTCACCACCACAGCATGGATGACAAGTGGTGTAGGTCTGTGCCCGGAATCTGAACCCGTGAACCCGCAGTGTGTGCCAAACCTTAACCACTATGCCACGGGGCCGGCCCCTCACGCTGGCAAGTTTGACCTGACCTTTTTTATACTGTGGCAATTTGATATAATATATTGATGACTTTATTTTAATATAATTAATATTATTTGTAATTGCATGTGTTTTATTTTAGCTTTCAATTTTTTTTTTCCCAAGAAGTTCATAGGATCACAGTCCAAGGAATGTGGGCAGCCTCTGGAAGCTGGAAAAGGCAAGGAGATATATTCTCCTCTAGAATTTTCAATAGTACAGTCCCACTTACCCATTTTGGATTTCTGAACTCCAGAACTGTAAGATTTGTGTTATTTTAAGCCATTAAGTTTTTGATAATTTGTTACAGCATCAGTAGGAAACTGATGCAAATTTTAACACTGGAAGTAGGGTGCTGCTGTAAAAATACCTAAAAAGGTAGAAGTGGTTTTGGTATCGGACAGTGGCAGAGGCGGGGAGAATTTTTAGAGCATGATAGAAAAAACCTAGGTTGCCTTGAAAAGACTCTGAGTAGAAATATGGACATTAATAGAGACTCAGAAGGAAGTGAGGCACATGGTAGAAAAAACTATATTGTCTTAGGAACATTTAGATCATCATAAACAGACAGTTGGTAGAAATGTGGATGTTAAAGGCACTTCGGGTGAGGGCTCAGAAAGAAATGAGAAACATATTATTGGAAACTAAAGGAGAGGGGAATCTTAACATTCAGTGCAGAAAGCTTAGCTGAATTGCATCCTACATTTCTATGGAAAGCAGAACTAGTAAGTGATGAACTTGGATATTTAGCTGAGGAGATTTCCTTGCAAAGTGTTGAAGGTGTGTCTTGGTTTCCTCTTGCTGTTTATAGTAAAATATGAGAGGAAACAGATAGATTGAGGGAAGAACTATTAAGCAAAAAAGGAACCAGGACTTGATGATTTGGGAAATTCTCAGCTTATCCAGATGCTAAAAGATGCTGTCAAAGAGGGTAAAATTAGATTTGCTGTCAGGAAAACGTGCTCTGAAGAGAAAGCCAAAGATATGTCCACCGTTTTGCTAGTGCCTCTGAAGTATCAGAATATCAGAGTATACAGTCACACAGAGGGGTCTTTGAAAAGATTAAGCATGTGACTCATGGATCCCCTCAACTACCAGCAGAAGCCAGGAACAAAGATAGAATTATCCAAGAAGAATCTTTGGAGGGGCCTCTTGTCTAGTGGAGTGAATCCCCATGACATACACAGGAGACCCACAAGGTTCTTGAGAATTTTATATCTGCAGAAACACTGCCATCTCGGACTGGCAGTCCAAGGATGAAATGAAAGAAAGCTGTCAGAATCCCAAAATTCTAGAGGCAGGAAATAGTCTGATAGAACTACTCAATTGCAAATTGTCACCCTTCAAGAAAAAGAAAAAATAATTCTGAGAGCAGAACCACAAGTTCAGAGGGCAGAGCCGTAAACCACCTTGAAACCTAACGTATTCCTAGCTAGATTTCAAAATTGCTTGGGACTGGTGACTCCTTTTTCTCTTCCATTTTCTCCCATTTGGAACGGAAATGTCTATAACTGTCTATGCCTGTCCCATCATTGCATTTTGGGAGCAGATAACTTGTTTTCTAATTTCATAGGTCCAGAGATGGAGAGGAATTTTGTCCCAGGATAGATCATACCAGTAGTCTACCTATACTTGATTTAGGTGAGACTTTTGAGCTGATAATATTTAGAGGAGATTTTGAACTTTGAGTTGATTCTGTAATGGGTTGAGCCATTTGGGGATGTTGGGATGGGTTGAATGAATGAATATGGGATGGAGGTGAATCTTTGGGAACTAGAGAATGGACAATACAGTGAGAAAGCCCCAGGTACTGCTAATGCTACTGTAGATTGTTGCATATTTTCATCATTAAAGAAAATATCAAATTGCAAATAGAAGTTTGTGAAAATAATGGTGTAATTTTTTTCCCAACCAGCTTCACAAACCCTCATGTTAAGAATCTCTGACTAGGAGGAGGTAGTCCCTGGGAGGCACCAGGTTCTATCTGCTGCCCCATCCTTGGTGGGTGGACAAAATTTTTCCCCAGGCCACAAGATGGTTGCTACAACCCCAAGCATCACATTCTTATACTTCAGCCTCCCAAGCTGGAAAGAAAGAAGGACGGAGGAAAACAGGGTGTAAAAAACGTTTTTTGTGAACTGCTTTTACCCGTTGTTAGGGGTGAACTCTTTCCTGGAAGCACCCAGCAGCCCTTTTCTTTTGTCTCCTTGGTCACATGGTCACTCTGGTATGTAACTACTGGTAAAAAGAATTTAAGTTACCAGGATTGGCTTAGACCACGGGTCAGCAAACCTTTTCTGTAAAGGGCCAGATGGTAAATATTTTGGACTATGTGGGCCATGTCATTTGTGTTGCAACTACTCACTCTGCTGTGGCAGCAAGAAAGCAGCCGTGGACAATACGCAAACAAGTAGGTGTGGCTAGGGCTGTCAGATTTATCAAACAAAAATACAGGGTGCTCCGTCAAACTTAAACTTCAAATAAACAACAAATGCTTTTTTTAGTATAGGTATGTTCCACGCAATATCTGGGACATATTTATGCTAAAAGAAAAAAGTTCATTGTTTATCTGAAATTCAAATTTAACTGAACATCCTGTGTTGCACCTGGCAACCGTAGAGGTGGCTATCACGCTGACCCGCTCATGTTGATTTGCTTTCAGCAATTCCTGCTTTTAGCACTAAAAGTCCAGAGTTTAGGAAACCCTCTTGTTCCCTGGCAAACCAGGACAGTTGGTCACCCTACCAATAAAACTTTGTGGACGTTGCAATTTGAATTTCATATAATTTTCACATTTATTTCATAATTATTATTCTTCTGATTTTTTTTCAACCATTTCAAAATATAAAAAACATTTTTAGCTCACGGCTTGTACAAAAATAGGCAGTGGGGCAAATTTGGTCTGTCAAATTTGGTCAATAGTTTGCTGACCCTTGGTCTAGACCATTTGTGATTCATCCCCTGGGGGTGGACATATTGCTACTCACACAAAATTACAAAATTACGGTTCTGTTAACAAGGAAGACAAGGAATGGCTGTTGGGAGGTAACTAACAGTGTCCTGCAAGATTGGCCATCTCCTTTTCTGAAGATCTGTGTATTTAGCTCTCTGAATTGCCACTGGCGGTGGGTTACCCAACCTTCACCTCTCAGGCATCTCTGCTGCCTCTTGAGCTTGTGTGTTTCCCTTAGAGACTCTTAAAACAAACGAGGGGTGTTCTATACCTGGAGGAAAAAAATTCTGTCCTTTTTCTTCTTACGTGTAAACTGTGATCTCAAGCAAGTCTGGTCCTCTCTCTGGACCGTAGTTCTCCAAGGTCCCCCAGCCCAGCTGGACTGAGGGGGCCAAGAAGACCTCTTTGGTCATTAATGGTGATGAGTTGCATGTTTCAAATTGTGCACATTTATGTAGATGATCTCATCCAATCGCAGAAGGACCCCGTAGCCGTAGCGGAGTGTTAGTCTCCAATTTCTAGAGAAGGACATTGAAACTTAGCAGCCTCCCTATTTTTTCCTGCATCCTGTCTGCAGGATCTCCACCCTGGAGGACCAAGAGAGAAGAAAGTCATACATTCCAAAATAGTGTAGATCCTACTGTCCCTGCTCGTAAACTCCCAAAAGAACAGAACTCCAGATGGTGCTTGTTTATCTGTGGTTCTAACCCAATTAGGACAAATTATCATTTCTTTGGTTTGATGTGTGTCCTGGGCATCCTGAAACAGTCAACAAAACCACACGGAGTTCGTACCGTTTCAGCTTTTCCATCAGCAACTTTTATGATCAGATTTAGAAACTGGTTGTAAAGAACTGGCTTCAGACCCCCAACTTGGCAATACCAGACCATTTAGTTCTTTCCTGTCCAAAAGTCAGAAGAATTCCCCCCTAGGCAGTCTAAAGAGAGAAAGAGAATGAGTGAGAGGCTAAATTTCTTGGCCTTTGAAAGGCTTTTCTCTTCTAAACGAGTATGTGGTCATTCCATTGGTACTGAGAGAAGGCAAATAAATGAACAGAAGGAAAAAGTAAAGCAGTCCTCACCAACTTATCTTCCTGGCTTTTTGAGTTTTAGGACGAATGATCCCACGTCTATGGAGTCAAAATCCTGAGAAGAAAGGTCTCGTGCATCTGGTGAGTAAAGAGAAGGGGGTAGTGAAACAAGTGGTCACATCGAGCCAAGTCGAGCCTTTCTTACCCTTTGTGGAGCAGCCCATCCTGCCAACTGCTGATGGGTGTTGAGGAAATCCTGTTGCACTGAGACATTGGGGCATGGCCCCGTCTGCCCCCAGGCAGCTGCCCTAATCTTGCCTGCTCATTAATTTCCAAAGACATTGTTGGCTCTTTCTTTCTTTCACTGGGTCATGGTGGGGGGAGCAGTCTGAGTGACCACATGGGGACATGTCAACATCCATGCTTCCTAGAGTTTCTGAGCTTTCAGAGTTTACTGGGTTCCTCTGCTGACCCATCACTCCTTCCCAGGATGCACTCCAAGAGAAACAAAAGAAAGGTCCTGTGAAATGTCAAGTTGCGACTTGCTCTTCGCCCAAAGAGAACCTTCTTCACCAACAATTACCACATCATCGTAAACACTCAGGAGAGACATGATGTAAAAATGAAATTACTGAAAACATTTTTGGACTAACACTTGGCTTTATATAAACTCACAGACAATCCTATAAGGCACTCAAGCAGATTATGGGTTTGAGCAAAGCTGGAAAATTGCTGCCATTATATTGTTATTATTAACACCTTGTAATTAGCCCTAAGGAATCCCGAAGTTCTCTTTCTTGATTTGGCTTTAATGAAGGAAAATTGCTACCTTTGCAAGTTGGATGGCGCCCGTTCTGATTAACCTTAAGTATATAGGACTATTATTTTGAAAATGTTTGCTGTCATGTGAATATTAGCATTACATACAACTGGGAAGGGGCCGGGGCGAGGAAGGTAGAGAGGAGGAGATCCTCTTTTCCCTTCTCCTTCTTTTTCTCCCCCACCCCCAAAGGAAGGTGAATCACGGGCTTACTTCAGCTGTGATCCTTGCTTGGAAGATCAAGAATGAAAGCCCTGTGAAGGCCACGACCGCAATTCCTTGGCCTTTGCCAAGCTCCACTGGCAAGACTGTTGGCTGCCAGCTTCTCAACCTGTTGATTGCACAGGCTGGTGGGGTAATTGTACGAGGTGGTTTTACCACTACCTTGAGAGTGACCCTGTGGGGATGAGATCACACGGGAGTTAGCACCTAGTGCAATAAATCAGGTTTTATTTGCATGTCCCAGAACTCTCCAGAGGCCCCTTCTGCAGCCTTCACAGGCACCGTGTCTCCAATGAAACGCTGCCAACATTAATAAAAGATCCCTCTATATATCCCTCAACTCCCCTCCCACAGGCAGTAAGTACATTATTTTCATTACCTTCTCTGGGAAAACCGTACATTAAAGAGAACTCGTTTGATCTTATCTATAATTAATTTGTATTTTGATAATATAGAGGAGGGATTTTTACATGCGATGACTTACCTGTTCATTATTTTTCTCTTTTGAACTCCTGTAACCGCTTAACAACTCAAGCTGATGCATGGCGGATTATGACAGTTTCCCCGCCCACCTTTCCGGAAGGAGAAGGTGTTGCCTCTCACACGGAGACAAATTGCTTTAAATAATAACTTTGTGCAAAATTAGTCATACATAATTGAAAAATTCTATAGATGAATACCAAGGTAACTTGAGATGATCAGTTTACATAGGTGCTCAGAGCACGTCTTCCTGCTGGAAGCTCCTCTAACTAACCCAAGTTGCAAGTTGTGTTTTTTTTTAGCTCCCATTTCCCTATGAGAAGGTGAAAAAGCTTATTTACAGGGAGGGATGGTGCAACAACATTCATGTAGAAGCATAATAATAATATTAATAATAATAATTAGTAATAGTAATAGTAATTCCACTAAAGGGGCTGACACCTCCCCAAGGCGCAGAGAAGGAATGGTGTCTTGGAGCTAGAGTTTCATGATGCAGATCCTCCTCAAAGCTCACTGAGAAGCAATGACATTTCTTTGGTTTCTACGAGCCGATGTCTAGCCCACCTCCCTGCCAATTTGATGCCCTGTATACCTCCCTAAGCGGGTGTTCTCAATGTGAAACACATGTGGTAAATGTCACCTCTTTTTGTGAAACAGAGTTGGCTCCCATATGTTCAAAACACCAGCTTGAGACTGAGCTGTCTGCCCCGTGTAGGCAGACCTGGGGTTGAATCCCACTGACTAGATGGGCCACTTTGGGCAAATCACTTAAACTGCCCAGCTCTCAGGGTTTTTGTGAACTTAAAATGGAATGTGAAAAAGATTAAACGTTGACTAATGCAAGCCAATGCTGGGCACACAGTAGGTCCTCACGCACTTCATTTCCTTCCCTTCCCTCCACGCGTTTGGTGAGCCGGACAGAAGTCAGGGCAAAGCCTTTGTTCTCGCCACTCCCTCCTGCAGGCCTGGAGAGAAGCGTTTCATCTCTTGGTCTCAGTTTCTCTCATTTATAATGGGATAATAAGACGTGACAGCTGTCCGTCTCTCAGGGTAAGAGGAGGATTAATGAGCTAATGTTTATAAAGGGCTTTGAGATGTCACTCTGAAAGTCTCTTCAGATGTATTTTACTGGCGTATTAAGACTTCTATCATCTGTGGGAAAAAAAATCCAAATAGGAAAACATAATCATAACTCAAAGGATTTAACGAGGATATTATGAGTGTGAATTCGTCGCCTCGATTGCTTGTTTGTGGAGTCGTTTCAGATGAGAAGGAGCATGCCTGTCCTGGTCTTAAACTGGTGGCAGTGTGTTGGGCCTCGTTCAGACGCCATGGTGCTCTCCAGGAGAAGGGCTGGTGCTGCAGCCTGGTGGGGGTAGACACAGAGGGCCCTACAGGGTGTGCATTTGTCGAGCGAAGGGATTACACCTTTTATGTGTGTTGTCTCACTTAGACGAGCTTAATCTTCACCACTAAATGAAGAGAAATGGTACACATCGCTTACCTTAGTCCAGACCTTGCCGCTTCCAGACTGGCACTCGGAGGCTAGAGATCGTTGGTCAGTATGGAAGAATCCAGCTGCTTAGGAGGAGCACGGGTTTGGTCTGAGTGAACTTGAACCCCTACAGCACAGTGTTTCTCAACCTTTTATTCATTATCCTCCCCCTAAGGAGACTGTTAGATATTTTTTTCCTAATCTCCAATCCTCCCCCCAACTCTCATGCAATTTTAATATCACAGATATACTGTATGTCTATTTTATGTACTGTATGTTTTTATGTTTAATGCGCTTTACACATTAAAAGAGTAAGATTTTCTTCACTCTGACTCCAAGAATCAATATTCAGCCCCTTGGGGGCAGTATCAACTCCATTGAGAAGACATGCTTGAGCATGAAATGGGATGACAAACATTTCATTTGTTAACAAGAGCCAGAGTCCTAACTTTGCCTCAACTTGATTCTCATGCCCACCTCCCCAGATAGGCATGGTTTATAATAGGGAAAACTTGGGAAGAACCTAACAATTCAAAGTCAAAGACTGGTTAAATAAATTATGGTATATTCATAAAAAGGAACACTTTATGGCCAACGCACACAATACTTACGTATATAACCGTCTACGGTCTACGTAGAGAGCTGTTCAGAGGACAGTTGTTAAGGGAAACAGCAGGCTGCCCAGTATACAATACGCAAATACAGTTAGAAAAGGCCTGGAGCTGTACCTGCCCGTGTTATTGCTGGGTTGGGGAATTTGAAGCGTTCCTTCCCCCTCCCACCTTCTTTCCCTCTCTTTCTTTCTCTCTTTCTCTTTTAGTTTAATCTGTACTTTCTAGTTTTTCTATAAGGAACATATATAATTGAATATTTAAAATAGGGAAATCAAAAAATTTGGAAAGAACCCTCCCACCATAGATTTCTGAGAGACAGTCAGTTTTTTGGTGGTATGAGGGCTCCTCATGGTGGTCGGGGCTCTCTGTCTGGTGAGGGTCTAAGTGGCCTCCTAGGTCCTCGCCGTGGAGACAGCCCTCTGCCCATTCTCCTAGTGCTTAAATCATTTGGATTCCCCTGAGGCAGCAGCTCAGGACGCCCCAACTCCAGTCCTTGGTCCAAGAAGGCAACCTCAGACCACCTGCCATTCAGGTTCTCAGAAAAGTGTGCCCAAGGCAAAAAGAATGAATGAAGGCAAGTGTCAGTCAGAGAGTCGGGATCCTCCCTCTGGACCATCTGGGGTCTCTGCTTGGACCCAGTGAGGCCACTGGAGGGCTAAGAACTGGACACAGCTAGGCTTAGTCCCCTGCAGAACTGCGTCTACTGGAGTATCCTTTATCATTTCTTCTTCACCCTGAGTCTGGACATCACACAGTCTGACGTCACATCACTGTTGGCTGGCTCTTCACCGCATCTGTTTAGCGCTCAGGGCAGTGTCGGACAGGGAGTAAACATAAATGTTTCTAAATGAAGACATGAAGATATTGGGCCTTGGGTTGATCAATATCTTTGTAGAAAGTTCAACAAGGCCTTCCCTAGTGCCTGCCACAGCGTTAGCTCTGAATATAAACACATTCCTTGAAGAATTCAACAACTAGAAAAAGTTTTCCTTAAATGTTATCCTTCCTACTATCAGAGATTAAAAATTATGGAACATATTCTGTTTCTCTTCTCAGCTTTGATTGCTTCCACCCGAGAGCTTTCCTACTTGCTGCAGATTCTACCTGGACCCCAGGTCCCCCAGGCCGTCTGCTGCTGCATCTCCTTACCGCCAATGTGATTTTCTGGGGAACGCCCCCAACCCTCTCTGTTAGGTCAGGCCCCCTGTTAGCCCTTCTCAGAACCCCTGTATCCCCCCTCCTCCCCTGGCAGTTATCACAGTTGTAATTGTATAGTTATATGTGCAATTATCTAATGATATTAATAACCTGCATTTAATGAGTACTTACTAGGCACCCAGCACGGTGCTAGATGCTTTAATCCTGACTCTGCTGTCAGGATCAGGGCACCCCACTGACTCCAGCTAAGCGGGGTTGGTGGCTTCTTTCTCTTCTTGGAAAGTCACGTCCTTTCATATCTCTATGCCTGTGCTCATGTTGCTGCCTCTCCCTTTGACTCCACCTGGAAAATTCCATGCCTCCTTTAGGTGCAACTTAAATGCCATTCTTGAATATAACAGATCCCCAAACCTGCACCCACCAGCACCAAGATATTTTTTGCTGTAATGATCATCACTATTGCCAAGAGAGACAGCACACCAAAATTTATCGTCATCATTTAATCCTCATGACAATACAACGAAGTACTATTGTACTATTATTATTGTCATTTTATAGAAGAGGAAACTGAGTCTCAGAGGGCTTACCCAATTAGCCCAAAGTTGCACAACCAGTTAGGAGCAAAGTCAGGATTAGTATGCAAGCTGCCTGCCCAGCAAAGCCTACACGGGAAGCTTCTGCAGCAGAGCCCTCCAAGGCATGTCCCTGGGGGCAAATCCAGACATTAAGAAATTAGGAGTTTCCATATGAAAATGCAGATGTCCAGTTTCTCTTGAAAAATTGAAAAATGTGGCAATGCTGGGCCCCATCCCTTCACGACAACAATCAGCTCAAACTAAGTGGCTGCTTCCCGGCTTGGGGGACACGTTCCCTCCAGCTCGCCAGTTCCCACTCAGCTCTCTCTCTGTGCAGGTGCAGTGCCGCTTCCGTCATTTATCTAATATGTATTCTTTCTGAGCTAAGTTCCAGGCTGTGTTCGAGGATTTCACAATTTAGCAGGGGAGACAGACCCATAAAGTCACTTACAGGGTAGGAGATAAATTCAGTAATGTCAACTGGATGGCCAGGGCTATGGAAGGCAGGTGCATGGAGAGTTTGGGAATGGTGTCAGGCTTCCCAGATGAGGATCTTCTTGAGTGGAGTGTTGAGAGACGGAAGGAGTTTTCCTGGAGAATTGGGGGACAACTCCCTGAGCAGACAGAATAGCATGTGAAAGACATGGAAGTAACATACACGGGAAGTTCCTAGAACGTTAAGTAGTTTAGTATGGCTGAGGTCAGGGAGGGGGAGAAGATGGACATTGAGGCTGGAGAAATGGGCAGAGACAGATGACAAGGGGCCTTGTGTGCCAGGGTTGTCATCAGGGATGTTCGCAAATACCAGGGCTCTCCTCCTGCTTCCAGGTAAGATTATTCTTCTCTGCCCTCTCTGACATAGGAGTGGGCATGGGGCTCTCTTTGGCCAACGAAATGTGAGTAGAAGCGACACATGTTGCTCCTGAGTGAAAGTTTTGAGTCAGTGCTCAATTCACTACATTCCCTTTTCCTGCCTCAGTGTTATGTGGGCACATGTGGAGATGGAGCTTTGTCAGCCGGGGTCCCTGAAGGACTCTGATGAGAAGAGTCCCTCATCAACCTACAGTGGACCAGTAGCACGTGCAAGAATAAGCCTGTTGGCTTCACTGAGATTTGGGGATGGTTTGTTATCACAGGATGGCAGGGCCCATTCTGGTTGATACTTCTGCCAATCTCAGGAATTTAGGATTGACTCTGTAGCCCAAGGGGTCAAAATGTCAAATTCCCTATAGGGACCATGCAGTCAACATAAATGAGTGAAGAGGCAGGATGGGAAGTTCTGAGCAAGAGAACAATGTCTAACCCATTCAGTGGCACCCCACTGACTCCAGGTAAGTGGGGTGGTGGCTTCTTTCTGTTCCTGGAAAATGTCATGTCCTTTCATATCTCTATGCCTCTGC
Organism: Ceratotherium simum simum; assembly: GCF_057802395.1. Lineage (NCBI taxonomy): Eukaryota > Metazoa > Chordata > Mammalia > Perissodactyla > Rhinocerotidae > Ceratotherium > Ceratotherium simum. The sequence continues at coordinate 6,004,731 of NC_141903.1, forward strand.
TCATGTTGCTGCCTCTGCCTTTGACTCCACCTAGAAAATTCCATGCCTCCTTTAGGTGCAACTTAAATGCCATTCTTGAATATAACAGATCCCCAAACCTGCACCCACCACCACCAAGATATGTTGCTATAATGATCGTCACTATTACCAGGAGAGACGGCACACCAAAATGCCTGCCAAGGCTTAGCAGGCAATGGAAATGAGTGAGGCGAGTGGTGGAGGCCGCTGCGGTTGGAGAGAACAGGCCCAGCTCTACCAGCAGACGCACAGCCCAGCTCCAGCTGATCACAACCAAGTGGGAACACAGGCCTTCACTTATGCCATCTTATGATTTTCAAGAGCATTGAGAAATCTGCAGTCGTATGGGAAATCTCTAGATTTGCAAATGTTGGAAACTATTTTCAATTTCAAAAAGCTATAAAAGCCAGAATTTTTCTTTTTCCTGCTGGCCCTTAGGCAGCTAGTGTATACACTGGGCTGTGGGAGTGGAGGGCTATGGATGGATTCCTAAGGAGAAAAGGGGCTGGTCTAGACCTGAGAGGTGACAAGATCCCTCAGAGACCTCTTTGGGGAGAGACGAGGGCGAGGAGTGAGTGAGGAATGAAAGGAGGAAGTGGACACTAGGATATTTGGGTGGTAGCATCACCAGGACTTGGCACCTTGATGAGGAGAGGGAAGCCACTCATCAACTCATGGTCCACAGGGTGGGTAGCATGTTCTAAGGGGAGATGACAGATCAGCTTCAGGCAGCGGTAGGAGGTTGTCTAGGTGCTTCCCCAGGCCCTCTTCCAACTCTATGTTTCTATCACTGTTTGAGCCTCGATTGCAGGGCAGGCACTGGGCTGGAATCTGGGGGTACAAGGTATTAAATACCAGGACCCTGCACTCCAGGAGCTCTTGACACAAGAACATTTATCAGTTTATCATTTATCAGCTACAGATGGCAGAAAACCCTAACCACAGTAGCTTAAACAAGATAGAGGTTTATTTCTCTCACATGAGGGAAGTCTGGAGGCAGGCAGACAGTTCAGAATGGTTGGACAACTCCATGATTATCAGGTACCTGGACCCCTGCTCTCTTGCTTCTTTGCCATCCTCATCACTTGCCTTCCATCTCATGGTCCAAGAGACCTAGAGTTACTGCTGTCACGTCTGCATTCCAGCCAGAAGTAAAGAAAAAAAGAGAAAGGGAGAATATTTCTCTTTTTGTGCCATTAGCCATAAGTTAGTAACATGGTCACACTTCACTGCCAGGGAAGCTGAGAACCATCTTTATTCCACGTGCTTCGCTATAATCAGAAATTCTGACACCAAAGGAGAAGAAAAGAAGAAATACTGCTGGGCAACTGCAGCCTTGGCCACAGATGGGGCAGAATATAGTCCTGCTGGAGAGAGGCATTTGGGGGACTGAATGTCCTTCAATAGCCCCAGGCCCCTTAGTCAAAATCACAGAGTGAGAGGACCCAGTACAGGTCTATATTCCAGCAAATTTAGCAAACAAAGCCTTCACCACAATGACCCCACGGGGTGGTGGAAGGGACTGTGTAATGGTGTTCAGGCGGCTCTGTGTGTAGGAGCCAACCACAGTGGGCCAGTGGGAGACAGTATGCTCGAGAAGCCTGCATAAGCGCGCACGCACACACACACACACACGCACACATACACCCCTTTTCCCTGCCACTTTGACATGTCCATGGGTGAAAGTGGGGAGTCAGATGGACTGACTTGCAGCTTTAGTACCACCAACTAACTTGCCATGTGACTTAGTCACTTCGCTATCTCAGAGGCTCAGTTTCCCCATTCATAAAATGAGGCCAGGAATACCCTCACTGCAAGCCTGCGGTGTTGATTAAATGAGACAACGTGTAAAAAGCAGTTAGCGCAACTCAGCAGGGCTGGCGGTTGCAGAATGATTGGTTTCCTTCTTTCTTTCACATCAGCTTAACAAACACATAATAGCCTGTCGGTTTTCAGGGAAGATAAAGCTTTAGTTGCAGCCTAGGTATTGGAGTTGATCAATGATGTGACTGGGAACCCAAAAGACACAGGGCCGGTTAGTCTCCTAACATTCACATATACTTGACAGCTTCAGCAATGAGGGTTATTCACTTCCTCTGATATTTATTGTCCTGGGCTGGGCTGTGTCTGAGAAACACTCAGCAGAGGCACCAGCAAATGAGTGGCTAATTTGGAATTTGAAAACTGATCACATAGCTATCACTACTTCTGCAAAGAAGGACATGTATGTCATTTGTTATTAAAGGGGGACCCTATAAACATTATTAAGAAAAGCAAAGCCACTAGCCACTTTACATTCCACATCGTCCCTTCCGTAGAGGTTACTGTGCAGCCTCCTGCATGAGGCGCCAGCTGGAGAGCTGGGCAGTACACCGCCACTCCTAGGTCTTGCCTCAGATAGTTTGTCCATAAAGTCAGAGGTCTACGTGGCCCAGGCAGGGAGCTAAGCTGTGGACATGCCGACAACTGGGAGGGGTGGTCTTGGGGCGGAGGCACCGCCTTGTATCAGACAACCCTGAGCGAGGAGGTAACCAGAGTCAATGACAGGGAGGTGGCCGGGGTGCCTCCCTGGGGAAGAGGCCAGGTGATTATCACCTGTTGGCAGCTTGTAGAACTACTCAGAGAAGACAACTCTTGGGTAAGAGACACTATTGAGATTCCTAGGCCAGAGGGTCTTCTCTGGCACCCCAGAGACCCCATATCTCCTGGGAGCCCTTTCCCTTGGAGCATGAGAACTAGCTCCCCTACAGGCTGCCCCTTTTTTTCATAGAAGAAAGAGAGACCGTTATGTCAGAAAGATGGCTGAAAGGAAGAAGACAACATTTTCTAAGGTCTCCAGAAAGCAGAGCCTGTTGACTCTTCTCCCTCAGAACATCACTCATTCTCCCTGACCTTGCCTCAGTGAATACCCCCCACCCATTCATTCTACTGCATTAGATTTATAAACCCCGAAGTCAGCCTCCACAACTTAGACTGCTGCCCCCCTTCTTCCACTTAATACGGACTACATGTTGATTGGTTTCTGTCTGGAAACCTCTGCCCTCTGTTCTCCTCTAGAGTTCCCAGGGCTCTACCCTGTGCCTCCACCATCTCCCTGGGCTGTTCGGGACCCTGACTGGCCTCCCTGCCTCCAGTCTCAGCCGTGTCAGACAGTCTACTTTCTACACATGCAGAGTGGGGATGTCTCTAAAGAGCTTCAAAACACTGGGCTAACTTATTGCCTTTTGTTTTTATTCAATTTAATTTTTAAGCCATCTGCTTTTCTCTTTTGGCTTCCATAAATTATGTACATAAGATATGGTGGATATATGCTCCTTATAGAAAAACGTCAAAAAATACAGTTGTAAACAGGGTCAAAAGTTATAATTCCTGGGGCCTGTCCCATGGCGTAGTGGTTAAATTCAGTGTGCTCCACTTCGGTGGCCCAGGTTCACGGGTTTGGATCTGGGCATGGACTGACACCATTCGTCAGCCACGCTGTGGTGGCGACCTACATACAAAATAGATGAAGATTGGCACAGATGTTAGCTCAGGGTGAATCTTCCTCAACAAAAAAAAAAGTTATAATTCCTTTCAATTCCCTCATCTGAGATTCACTATCATTCATTTTTGTGTATTCTTACTGACTTTTCTCTCTGCCTGTATTTGCATACAAATCCATATAGTTTGGGGGTTCTAGAAATATAAGTGGGATCATACCATGCATTGTGTTCCATAGCTTGCTATTTTCCCTGAACAGCTCTTCACGTCAGTACACTGGGCTCCTCTTCATTCTTTTTATAAGCTGTCTAATATCCCATAGTAGGGCAAACCATGATTTATTGAACCAGAACTGGCTGAGGGACATTCAAGTTGTTTGTAAGTTTTATTTCATTATTTTCTTATTTTTATTTTTTAATTGAGACATAATTGACATATAACATATTAGTTTCAGGTGTACAACATAATGATTCAATATTTGTATATATTGTGAAATGCTCACCATAGTAAGTCTAGTTAACACCCATCATTGTACAGTTACAATTTTTTTCCTTATGATTAGAACTTTTAAAATCTCCTCTCTGAGCAACTTTCAAATATACGATATAGTATTATTAACTATAGTCACCATGCTGCACTTTTACATCCCCAGGGCTTATCTTACAACTGAAAGTTTGTACTCTCGACCCCCTTGCCTCATTTTACTCGTCCCCATACCTGCCTTTGGGAGTGACCAATCTGTTCTCTATATTTATGAGCTCAATTTTTCTTTTTTTTTTAGATTCCACATATAATGAGCTCATACAGTATTTGTCTTTCTCTCTCTGTTTTATTTCACTTGGCATAATGCCCTCAAGGTCCATCCATGTTGCTAGAAATGGTAAGATTTCCTTCTTTTTTTAAGTCTGAATAATATACCATTATATTGGTATATTGTATGTAATATAGTAGTATGTAGTAAGTATGTAGTAAGTATTAAGTGCAGTAAGTATTTCTGATGGCTGAGATGATGTCAGATTCTGTGGGGACTTGTCACAGAATAGGGACACAGCTCTTCCCTCAGTGTCCCCCTAAGGACACAAGATCGACTAGAGTAAAACATATAATGGTATATTATTCAGCCATAAAAAAAGAAGGAAATCTTATCACATTTTCTTTATCTGTTCATCCTTTGATGGATGCTTAGGTTGCTTCTGTGTCTTGACTGTTGTAAATAACGCTGCAGTGAACATGGGAATGCATGTATCTTTTTGAGTTAGTGTTTTGGTTGCTGGATCATATGGTAGTTAAACTTTTAATTTTTTGAGGAACCTCCATTCTGTTTTCCTTAGTCGTTGTGCCAATTTACATTCCCACCAAGAGTGCACAAGGGTTCCCTTTTCTCCACATCCTCGCCAACCTTTACCTGTTTGTCTTTTTGAAACAGTCATTCTAAGAGTTGTGAGGTAACACCTCATTGTGGTTTTGATTTGTATTTCCCTGATGTTTAGTGATGTTGAGCACCTTTCCATGTGCCTGTTGGCCATCTGTATGTCTTCTTTGGAAAAAATGTCTGTTCAGACCCTCTGCCCTTTTTTAAATCGGATTATTTTTTGCTATTGAGTTGTATGAGTGTTTATAAATTTTATCTGTTTAAACAACACTTCAGTGAACATCCTTAAACACATATCTCTCTGTGTATTTTTGTTGGAGTGATTCCTGTGAAGGAGATTGCTGGGTCAGGGGGTGAATTAACTCTTTAAGGTGCAACTGTGGGGACACTGCTTGCTTAGAACACTCTAGTCTGTGTACAGCTCTCATGATGAAATCCAATCTCCTTACCCGGGTCTGATCTGGCCTGTACTCCTACGTGCACCCCACTGTGCCTCAACGGAGCCAGATTTGCCTCCATCATCTCAGTTCTTTTTGAGCTCTGCCAGGCCTCCTTGAAGTGTTCTCCTGCTCCTCCTCTGCCTGCCTGGCTCCCACTTATAAACTAAGACCAGAGTTATATTTCTTCATCTCTGAACTGTCTTTAAAATAACCCGGTGGGAATACTCACAGTGCCTTGCTCACAGCCTTTGCTTTGGCACGGGGCACGTTGCATTACAGTCCTTTCCTCGAGTATTGCCCCCAATTGTCCCTGAGCTACTCAAGGGGAAGGCCTAGCTCTTATTCACATCTACATTCCTGGTGTCCAACACTGAGCCTGGTCAAAGAAACTCCGAGATGATTGTTGAGAGAGGGGATGGATGAGTAAGTTAGCTTGTCTTCCTAGAAAGTTCCTGGGCATGAGAAAGGTTCTTGTCCTGAAGGAGTTTCTGGGGGAAAAGTGGCCAACTTTGTCTTCTATTTCCATGGTACGTAGTGTGATGGACTGAACAATGGCCCCCCCAAAGGACATCCACATCCTGATCCCCAGAACTGTGAATGTCACAGGTTATAGTTCTTTTTTTTTCTTTTTTCAGTTTAACTTTTTATTTTAATAAAATCAGAATATGCACAGCACATGTGGTGCTAGCATCTAAATTAATACAATAAGCAATTACTAAAGCTACCGTGACTTGAAATTCACTCTTTACATTCAGCAAGGTTAAATCCATTCTTACCTGATTTTTGAAACCTTGTTTATTAACTGAAAATGTTGCTTTCTGATAAAACTTGCTCAAACACTATCGCTGAATGTACAAGCCACAGATTATGCCAATACAATAAAGGTAACCACGTGTTTAAGGGTTGCAATGTGCCACACATTCAGTGAAAAAAAATACACACAACTAAACAAAACTCACACAACAAAAATCTGAGAATCTGGACTCTTCAGATCAGTGTTTTGAAGTGTTACACTAATATCTTAAGACAAGAGTATCAAAACTTGGTCACGGTTTAATTTCAAGCCACTAATTTTGTTTTTACTAACATCAGAAAGTTATGGCTGCACTGCCAATGCTGTGTAAAAGGGACTTTGCAGATGTGATTATATTATGGATCTTAAGATGGGGAGGTTATCCTGGATTATCTGGGTGGGCCCTAAATGCCATCACAAATGTCCTTATAAGAGGGAGGCAGAGGGAGATTTGACACGGAAGAGGGGAAGGCCGTGTGACCATGCAGGCAGACATACGAGTGATGTGGCCACAAGCCAAGGCATGCCAGCAGCCCCTGGAAGCTGGAAGACCCTCAGAAGGAAGCTTGACCTTGATTTCAGCCTCATGAAACTGATTTTCGACTTCTGGCCTCCAGAACTGTACATTTCTGTTGTTTTAAGCCACCAACTCTGGGGTAATTTGTCACAATGGCCACAGGACACTGACGCATGTGCTAAGTATTTCTAATGGCTGAGATGATGCCAGATTCTGTGGGGACTCGTCACAGAATAGGGACACAGCTCTTCCCTCAGTGTTCCTCAAAGAGACAAGATCAACTAGAGTGAGACATTCGGAGAACACTGTAGTGAGATGGCATCTAAGCTAGGATTTTTAGGGTTAGCTTAGACACTTAAGCTGTAAAAGTTAGAAGGATGGGGTGCCCTCGAGCAGAGAGCAAATTTAACTGTGGGAAATACTGTGAGAATTGTGAACGCCTGAAGGCCGACCTGTAAATGGCGTGCTGCACTTCTCCATACTCGGCTGGAGACATCGTGTGAGGCTCTGACTCTTCTATATTTGGGCTTGTTGGGCCACATTGTCTTAATGCCTAAGATATGTCTTGGCAGTTAATGTGGTAAATTTGGAAGCAGCACTGACTTACTGGCCTCTCTTTTACTACTATTATTATTATTTTTAACATTCAATGGTCCCACAGTGGTAATTTAAGAGTTAATGTAGCTTTCCAGAAGTTCTTAACATATTTTTAGCACTGGAGGAATTTGGCCCAATACAGTCACAGAGCTATAATTTTTGTGAGTGTGAGTTTTCTCTTTTGCACAAATATTGCATCAACAGTAACATAAAAAGTGAGCCACACTCTCGCCACCAAATTTTTGCCCATATTCCTTTCCTGCCTCTGTCCCTTTGCAGATACATTTTTTATTGTCTCGATCATAGCTTAGATGCCATTTTGTAAGCTTCCCTTTTCTCTTTTCTCTATTCTAGCAGAAGCATTTTCCGTGATGCTCCTTAGTGTTCATAAAAAGCAATTTTAAAGACTCTGTCAAAGTCTTTTGAACGGATGCCCCATAACTAACGCGACAATTACTCTACTGTTGAGCATTTCGGTGGTTCCTGATTTTTTCACTCTTGTCTCTAGGCTGCAGGACAGCCTGGTCTTCATTTTGGATTATTTACTTCTATCAATTTCCAAGCCTGGCATTACTTGGTCAAATCACACAAAACATGTATATGTGTGAAATACTTTGCCAAATTATTTTTCAGCAAGGGGAACCCATTAAACCTGCCCAACTCCTACGTGGACATGTTTCGGTTTCTCCTCATCTTCACCAGCATTAGATGTTATCACTATTTTCCACTGAATTTGTTTGATATTAAATAGCAAATTCTTGTTGCTTTCATTTGCATTTCTTTGTGTGTTCTCAAAGGTAGAATAGCTTTTTGCGTTTGTCCCTTCATTGCACCATTATACTCTTTGCTCACTTACATATTAGGGTCTGGATTTTTTGTCTAATCAGGTTGAATGCACCTTTTATATCCAAATACTTATTGATTTTGTCTAACATTTACTACAATTCTTTTTTTAACTTTTCAAGTCTCCTCTTTTCCTTGTTATTCTAATTACACAATAGTTTAGGGTGTAATAGCTCACGCGCTGAAGTCAAACAGATAGGATTCAAATCCCAACTCAACCACCGCTTGATCTTGGGCGAGTCACTTAACAGTCCTGAGCCTCAGTTTTCTTATCCACAAAATGGAGACGACAGCGTCTCCTCTCCGGGGGCTAGTGTTCTTTTCCAGTCTGCTCTTTTGCTTTTTATATCAGTTACTTCTCCCCCACCCCCACCCTCACAGAGAAGATTTACATGTTTACATAGTTGACTCTGTCTTTTTTGGTTTTCCTTTAAAGTTCCCAGTGAACTGTCTCTGGTGCATGTTCTCAGGATCACAAATGATTACGGCCCTTTGGTGCCCAAATGTGTTCCAGATGGGCAGTGCTCGCGTGGTAGCATCGGCTCTGGGGCCGGCCTTTCAGCACGCAGACTCCTACTGTAATCCAAACGCCGGGCGTCTGGACTCGGAAGGTAGAGATTTTCCAGTGCAAAAGGAAAATTGGAAGGAGTTACTCAAAACCTGATGGAATTGCCCATTAACGCCCCCAAACGAAAGTTAATATTGTTCCAGCCATGGGCAAGAATGTCAAGAATGCTTTGTAAAGTTTTATCTCTTTGCAACTCTCCATTTTAATTATTGTCAGGAGGTGACCTACATACTCTCCGGGGAACTTTCGTCCCCCATGTGGGTGAGTGCCCTGACCCACCCGGGACAGAGCCCCTGCTGCTGGCTTCTCTGCCGTTCCCTCCACTGTCTGATGATGGGGAGAGTTGGTTTTGGTGCCAGATGCACTGGAGTTTGGATTCTGTCTCCACCACCCTCTAGTGATGGCAAGGTCACTCATGTCCTCAGAGCCTTAATTTTCTCATCTATAAAATGGTAATAATGGTACTTACCTCAATGGGTTGATCGTGGTGTTTAAATAAGATCATAGAAGTGGTTAAGGGCTGAGAGGAGGGTGAATATCATCTCTCTGCCCAGTTCATTGTAAATTTGCCCATGACCTTTACTCAAAACCCTTTAACGACTCTTCAGTTTTATAGCTTTAAAGTCCAAACTGTTTGTTTCTTGAGACTTTTCACGATCTGACTCATGCTCCCCTCTTGAGTTGCATTTTCAGATCCGCTGCTTATCAGCTGTGCCATCAGGGTCCAGTTACTTAATCTCTCTGTGTCTCACTTTCCCTATCTGTAAAATGGGATAATAACCCCTATCTCATAGGGTTGTTGTGAGGATTAAATCACAGCTACGTGTAAAGAGCTCAGGAGAGAACCCGGCGTCTAGTTGGTGCTCAGTAAACACTAGCTACTATGACTATGATTATTTTCCTCTGCATTCCCCCATGGCACCCTGGTCCTTTATTGCCCCATACCTTTGCGGGATCTGCTTTCTGTGCCTGGAAATCCATTCTCTCCCGCTTTGCTGCCTGCTTCGTTCCTGGCGATCCTTCAAGTCTCAGGCCATCTGCGCCTCGTCTGGAAGCCTGCCCAGGCTGAATGAGGTGCCCTTTCTGAGGCCCGCATAGCTTCCCGTGCTCAACCCTGTGGTGGCCCAGGGCAGTGGGCCAAGCATGGGCTCTGGGGTCAGGCTTCAATCCCAGCTCTGCCTCTTGACAACTTGACCATCTTGGGCAAGTCACTTAACGTCTCTGTGCTTTGATGTTCTCATACACAAAATGGATGCAACAGTGACTAAATCTTTTCAGGATAAAATGAGAAGATGTAAGTAAAGAACTTAGAACAGTGCCTGGCACGTGATAAGCACACGAGGTAAGAAACTACTATTTTGACATAACTTACCACACTGTGTGTTAGTTGTTTGGATACTTTTCTCCTCCTTCCCCCAAGACAATGAGCACCTTCAGACAAGGGACTGTGTCTTGTTCATCTTTATCCCCCATATCTGGCACACAGGAGGTGCTTAATAAATGACTGCTAAATGTCAGTAATCCCGAAAGGTCTTTATTTTTTTAATTTACTCAGCTTTCTGCTGAGAGAAGCATTCGAGCTGCCAGAAAGGAGCGTATGCCCAGGCTTGCCGCTCAGGGGTATCATAGCTGTGACTTTGGGGAGGCTCTGAGCCTTAGTTTCCTCACGTGTAAAGTGAGAATAATTATGTCGACTTCGTGGAGTTTTGTGAGTGTTAGAAATAATGTATATGAGAGATGTATCATGTTCTTGGATGGAAAGGCTGAATATGGTAAAGACGGCAATTCTTTCAAATTAATTTAGTCAAAAATCTTAATGGGATTTTTCTTAGATCTTGACAAAGTGAGTCTAAGTTTATTTGGAAGAATAGCAAAAGAAGACTTTGTAAAAGAAGAATAACTGAATGAGAACTCTCATCAGATATTAAGACACGTCCATAAGTCACAGTCACTGAAATGGCGCAACGTTTGAACAGGGATGAGCAGACGGGTTATCAGACACAACAGACGGTCTGAAACCAATTCCCGGGCACGTGATAGCTGCTCGGTGATAAGGAAGCACCACACACCGGCGGGTGAGGCTCGGGTTTAATCAATAAAAGGCGTTGGGGAAACTGGGTATTTGGGGGAAAAAAGAGAGATCATCACCTCACACTATACCTCCAAATAAATTCCAGATGGATTATAGGAAAAAACAACATACATAGAAGTGAAAAAGAAAAAAGCTAGAAGGGAAATGTGTACATATGCTTGTTTCTCATATTTAACTCTATAATCCTTCTGGATCATTCTGTCCTCAGAATAGGAAATAACTTTCTTAAGACAGGGACAATGGAAAAATCTACACATAAAAATATGATTTAATGTGATTATTTATAATTCAAAACTATTTTTTACTTTAAAAATCATAAAATTAAAAAGAAGACAGATGAGGAACACTATAAAAAATAATAAGAGACTAAAAGCCTTCTATGTCTAAGGTTATTACAAATCAACAAGAGAAACAGAAAACATTTAAAAAGCAAACATGGAAAAACAGTTCAATCTCCCTAGGAATCAAATAAAAGCATAATTAAATCGTTATCAGTCAGATTACTCCCGGGTTACTCCCCTGGTCAAAATCCTTCAATGTCTCCTCGTTGTCTTTGAGATAAAGTCCAGGATCAGTAACCCCACACACAAGGCCTCTGACATTTTGAGGCCTGCTCGCCCCTCTCTCGCCAGCCACCTCCCTGAACATCGGAGGCTTCCGTCATGTGCTAATCTCTCCATTTTCCTGCACACAATGCCTCATTCCAAGTCCCGAGATTTTGCACATACTGTTCCCTTAGTCTGGACCGGCCTTTCCAGCTCTCTCCTTGGTAGAGCTCCATCTACCTTATGATACCTGGCTGAGCCTCGATCCCAGTTCGGTTTCTTCTGAAAAAGTATTTGTAAGTGACTCGCAATTCCCTGATTTATAATTCCTCTTAGAGGGAAGGGAAGCAGAGAGAAGGTTGACTTTTCTCAAACTGAGTGATTCATTTACATTTTCTTCTGGGAAGCCGCTGTAAACCCCGCATTGGCCCTTAGAGCTGGGACAAAGAGACTAGAGGTGAAGGTTCAACTCCTGATGGGCTGGGATAAAGATTCTCAGGGACTGCTCTCATGACGCCTTCCCTACCAGCCTCAACGCAGCTCTCCTCAGGGCTCAGCTCAGAGTGGGATTGTCAGATAAAATCATGTACAGGTTGTCCCAGACATTGCATGGGACATCCTTATGTTAAAAAAATTATTCTTTTTTCCATCTAAAATTCAAACTAAACTGGATGTCCTGTATTTTTATTTGTTAAACCTGGCCACTGTATCTCAGAAGGAAGGTGAAGGGCATCAAGACTTTGGGAAGGACCCTTGATGGGGACGAGACTGAGAGGGAAGAGTGGCCCCCTGCCTGAACCTTGCATGGTGACTGGAATCCGAGCTGGGAGGACAGCTCTGCACTCGCGGCTGCTGCGTTCCCTCTGCGTGAATGACTCCTGAAGAGGTTTTTTTTTAAAGCAGCAGAAGGCGCATGCACAACACCTGTGGGCTGTCAGGACGAATCGGGGCAGGTGCAAAGTCTTTCTAACCAAAGGGATATGGGTCTAATCCCAACTTGCTAGCTGTGCAACCTTGGGCAGGCTCTGTAACCCCTCTGAGTCACTATGTCACCATCTGCAAAACAGGGATCATGACCACTTCCCAGGGGCGCTGAAAGGACGAAACAAGAAAACACGTGAGTGCAGCGAGCAGAGCACCGGGTGTACCACAGAAGTTTGCCTCGGACCATCCCGAGGAAGGAGAGGACCAGAGGTCCCCTGTTACAGCTGAGAGGAGCTTGGCCTCCTGTCATGTCGTTTCCCTATAGTGAGATGTATGTGTTACATGGTCATTGTTTATCTACTTCAAATATTATTGTTATTCAAAATCTCTTTTGCAAATGCATCTTTAATCCTTGTATTAAAGCTTATTAGATAGATTTGGCTATGACCATTTTAGGGTTCAGGAAGTGGGGGTGTGGATGGTTGAGATCAGGCAGTAGCCCAAGTGAGACACCATCCGCAGCAGCAGCAGCAGCTGGGTCCACACTATGGGGCATCCCTGAACTAACGTCTTCACAGACGGTACCCTCGTGTACCCCACTGTAACCCTTTGAGGGCAGAGCAGTTTTCTCCATTAAGAGAAGTTCAGCAAGGGAATGAGTGTTTCCCAATTCACAGAGCAGGAAATGGTGGAAGCAGGATTCACACCTAGATCTTTTGGGGTAAAGAGCCCACCAACCTGCAGTTGGAAGGTAGGTCCTCAGATCCTGCCTCTTATAGTTGCCCCACAACATCTGGATTGTACAGGTGACGGGTTTTGGGAGCGGCCATTCCAGCACGGGAGCCATTTCTCCTTCCTGCTTAAGACTTCACTTGCAGCCCGGTACATTGTGGGTGCTCAAGATCAATAGGCATTAGCTGAAGGAGTGAATGGATCAATGGAGATGTAGAGAAATGCCTCCCATGTGCAAAGCAAGGGTTTTCTGAGCCTTTGGCCATTCCAAGAGGAAAATCAACATCGGGGAAATAAGTCTATTTCACCAAAAGTGCTGTTTTAAATGTTTGACACCAAAGTAGAAATCTCTTAACACTGGGTCTTAGAGAGCTGAGCTCGGGCATATGTGCGCCCAAACCCAACTTTCCTGGAGAGCAGATGTCAGGCTAGTAGCTCTGTCTGTTCCCTTGGACTCTGGCCCAAGCCTACGGGATGCTTGAGTTAATTCAGGATGCCCTAACAGACATTCCCCAGGTGGTGTTAAGGACCCGGAGCAGGGGCCTTGTGGCGAGATGACTCTGCAAGTTGCAGGAGTTGGGGCCGGAGAGGCTGGTGGAGGTGGTGGGGGTTGCGAAAGCTCTGGACGGCCTGTTCCAGTGACGCATCATGATTAGCCAGTCATTCAGGATTCCTCCGCCTCCTGCAGAGAATAAACACAACCAGGAAGGCCTGGCCATGCAGACAGGAGGGTGGCAGGGTGACCATCTGTGACTCTTTTCCCTGGACGAGCCCCAGGCCTGGCTTCTTGTCCTGGCCCCTCCTGGGCGGTCCCGGATGTGGCACCACCCACCAGGGGCCAAAGCTGGGCCACACTGGGGAGAAATTTTGGAGCAGCTGATCCCTGATGTATCTAGCTCAGACACTGCAACCCAAATGAAAACCTCTCAGAGGAAGGAAAAGGAGGAGGGAGCTGGCATTTAATGAGCGCCGACTGTGTGCCCAGTGATTTAACCTGTAGTCCTTTGGATGTCCTCCCTGTTCTTCAACCGTCCGCTGTCCTCAGCTTGGGGCCCGCTGCACAGCGTAGTCAGATCTAGGAGTAGACTCCCCTTCCCAGAGGAAGCAAGGCAGGAGTCTGCGATGACACTAAATCTCCCGGGACCTGCCTGGCTCTCAGCCTCCTCTTCTAGTTTTCCGATGAAGCAATTGAGGTGCACAGAGGAGCCAGAGCAACCTTGGCCCCCGCCCTGCAGGCTGGAGTCAGCCCTCACCCTGGCACACAGGCCTCCAGTGACCCACCTCCTGCTGGCCCTCGCTCAGTCCCCCGACACCTGCTCATGTCCACCATTTGCTAAAGGGGCTCCTGAGCTGTCCCTGTCGCCTAGGCACACCATGTACAACCAGCCCCAGCTCAAGAGCGCTGCTCACCACTGTGGGGAGATTCTCCCCAGTGCCCAGCGCCATTGCCCCCAACATTGCCAAGACTGTCATCCTCTCATTGATGACCTCACAGTCCCCCCAAAGAGATTTTTTTCTTTATGACAGTTAAAACATTGTTTATGTTATCATGAAAGAAAAGATAAAGTTGTAAAATTCTCAACATCAAACTCCAGTATACCCAGGAACAAGCCCCCGCCTGTAGCGAGCACGTGCATTGGAGCCGTGTTTGCAGATTGTCTCCAGTTCTTGGTTACCTGCTCCTCGGGGCCAGGCATTAGAGGTGCGTTCTTTAGGCCCTTGATCTCCCCTGGTTTCCAATGTACCTCTGAACTGACTTTCCAGGGGGTAATGGATGGTTCTGGCCCAATCAAACCAGTCCCCTGAGAATTCTTTCTTCTCTCTCTCTCTCTCTTTCTTCTGATATTTAATTTTATTATTTTCCATGACAGCTCACATTATACACCAAGATTAAATGCACAGAAATGAAAACATACTCTACATAGTATCATGCATTACTATAAAGACCTTTTAATATAGACAAATTAGTTGCTAGATTCAGAAACTGAAGTTACACTTCTGGAAAGCCCTGTTGTATTTGAAGAAGGAAATGTTTTAGAATCAGTAAACATTTTATTATAAGCCTAGTATTTGCTCTCTCTTACTAGCAAATAATATTCTCAGAAGAGGGAGAAGCCAGGATTTCTGAGTACCTACTGTGTGCTGTGCTTGCACATGTCTCACTGTGTGGCAATGACAAAGGCCCAGATGTGGGCAACCAGGCTGGTTTGGGCTCAAATGCTGCCTCTGCCACTTCCCAGCCAGATAACCTTGGGCTGTGACCTCATCGCTCTGAACCTCTGAGTCCATTTCCATCAGATGGGGAAGACTGTCCTAACCTCGTTCAGCTGCTGCTGGGAGAATTAATTCAAGTGAGGTCTGTAATAGGGCTAGTGCAGACATATTCAAAGTGAAATAAATAGTGGTCATTCATAATAATAATATTATTAACCCTCATATGATACAGCCAAAAAACTATTTGGCCAAATTAAAGTTGAACAAATGAGCAATTTGGTGGAAACAATTTGAAAGAAAGCTGAGTGACTAACAGAACTACTTGGCCAAAACACACAAGTTCGGTTGAAAATGAATATCCCCAATAGTTTAGAATTTGACACATCCATTGCAAATTCCTCTTCCTCTGTACAAAGCATTTCTGCCCTTTTCCCTAGGATCTCCTATGGTCTTTCTCTTTTGTTTCTACTTTATTTTCAATAATTTATTCTTGCCCTTCATTGTAATAGGGAAAAGTTGGGACACAATAAATATTCGTTAATAAGAGAACAACTTGACCAAGAAAAGAGGAAATAGTTGAGATCACCTCTCCTACTGAGGTGATTTAAATGAATTACGGAATGTTACAGAATAGCATGCATGACACGAGGTCACTTTCTTTTTTTTTTTTGTGAGGAAGATCAGCCCTGAGCTAAAATTCGTGCTAATTCTCCTCTTTTTGCTGAGCAAGACCGGCTCTGAGCTAACATCTATTGCCAATCCTACTCCTTTTTTCCCTCAAAGCCCAAGTAGATAGTTGTATGTCACAGCTGCACATCCTTCTAGTTGCTGTATGTGGCACACGGCCTCAGCATGGCCGGAAAAGCGGTGCGTCGGTGTGTGCCCGGGATCCAAACCCGGGCCGCCAGCAGCGGAGCGCGCGCACTTAACCGCTAAGCCACGGGGCCGGCCCTACGAGGTCACTTTTGTAGAAAGATACTGTGTCTGCGTCGGAGGTGCGGCTACATCTGTATCGAGGAGTTGAGAGAAGGTGGGAGGAAGCGGGACTAGAGGGCCCCTTATGCTTTGACTTCACTTCTCTCTCATTGACCATTTCCAAGATGAGACTGCATTACATTTATACTAAGAAAGAAGCTAAAAGAAAAAGCTAAAAAATTTTTCAGTCTTTTAATCAAAAAAATTTTTAACCTTAAAGTCATTTGTTTCAAGCCAATTCTGCCTTTCTGATTTTTGATATTTTTAAATGTTTGTACACATTGAGATTGTGGTTGTTCCCCAATCTGTGACATAGGGATAATTATATCTACTCGAGCAGTGCTTAGAAGGATTAAGGGAGGGCTGCCCCTTGGCTTAGTGGTTAAGTGCTCACACTCCGCTACTGGCGGCCGGGGTTCGGATCCCAGGCGCACACGGACGCACCGCTTCTCCAGCCATGCTGAGGCCGCGTCCCACATACAGCAACTAGAAGGATGTGCAGCTATGACATACAACTATCTACTGGGGCTTTGGGGGAAAAAAAAAAGGAGGAGGATTGGCAATAAGTGTTAGTTCAGAGCCAGTCTTCCTCAGCGAAAAAGAGGAGGATTAGCACGGATTTTAGCTCAGGGCTGATCTTCCTCACACACACAAAAAAAGAAGGATTAAGGGAGATGCTTTATGTAAAATTTCTTGCACTGTCCTGGACACATAGCAGGTCCTCAACAAGGGATAATCAACAGTTTCCTTCTTGTGGATATCTGGTGTCTAACAGGTCTCTGTTGTTCCACAGTTAGTTTGTCTCGTCTTCCTTCAGATCGTTCTGGTGAATTCCTCAGGGTGGACACCAAGGGTGTGCTCCCATCACCTTCACTTGCATGACTGTGAGAGCCTCCTGACTGGTCCCTCTCCTTCCACTCTGCCCACTCCCCACTCCAGGCTATTGCGCACACAGCAGCCAGAGCTGCTCCTTTTAAAATTTGAATTGGCTCTCAGAACGTCAATGGTGTCCCATCATATTTAGATTGGAACCAAGGCCTGACTGTGCTCCACATGCCCCTGTGCTATCAGGCTCTGGCTTCTGCATCAGGCTCATTTCCTACTTTGTTCTCACTCATTTGCTGTGGACCACACACTCTGGTCTCCTGGCTGTTCTCAAACACACCAAGGCTGTTCCACCTCAGGGCCTTTGCACATCATGTCCCCTTTGCTGGATGTGTGTATGGCTCCTTCTCTCAGTGTGTTGGGGTCTCTGTTCTGTTGTCGCCCCCTCAGCTGGGCCTGCCCTGAGCCTTTAGCTTCTCTTTCTTCATGGAATTTATACCTGCTATTCAGCATTTAAATGTCTGTTTATGATTTCTCTCTCTCCCACCAAAATGTGAGCTTCTTGAAGGGATGGACTTGGTCAACTTTGCTCACACTTGTATGTCCACCAGGCCTTAGAAGAACACCCATTCTATTGGACTCCCAGTAGGCATTTGTTGAATGGATGAGAAAAATAAATGAGTCAAGTACGACCTTAATATTCATCACAAATAGTCTAAGTAAAAATGATCTCCTAAAAATGAATTAGAAATAAACACACTCTCTCCCACCAAAAGCAGGAGAAAACAAACTCTGAAGCACGGTTGAAATTCTTAAAGAATCACAACCCGTTGCCAAACCACCCAATGATGCACCAAAATTAATCATACTTGACAACAGTGAACGAGGATATTCATTTTTCAACTAAACATCATTTCACCCAGGCATCAGGTTGACTAACTTGCTTGTGGCCAAATTCAGCCACGTCACCTGGGATCAGTGTGATGGGTATGCTCGGAGAAACAGGGCAAACTCGGGGTCCCTGGGAGAGTCTAACTCTGCTCACACCACTAGAGGGACGAACCCCAGTGTCGGGCTGTGTTTTTACAGCAAAGCCAACCTTCCCTCCCCCCGCGGCCCCGCCTGGGGTGTCCCAGCCCAGAAGGGCCCCTCCTCCCCCGGAGGCACATAGGGCGCCTGCAGCTACCCATCTAGGAGCGTGTGCTTGCTTTCAAGAAAGGTGCGTGGAGTCCAGTCCACTGTGAGAAGGGCAGGGAAGATATTCTGTTGGAAGACGAAAGGAGAAGGTGAGGGGGATGAGCACTGTGGAAAGCCGGTGGGGAGGGGCCGGGAGGGTCCTCTGATCCAGTTTCCATTGTTTATTTTGGATGTGTGTGTGTGTGTGTGTGTGCGCGTGTGTGTGAGAGAGAGAGAGAGAGACAGAGACAGAGACAGAGAGAGATAGATAGAGAGAGACAGAGATAGAAAGAGACAGAGACAAAGAGAGATACAGAGAGACAGAGACAGAGAGAGGCAGATAGAGAGACAGAAAGAGAGGCAGAAGAACAGAGACAGAGTGAGAGAGACTGAGGGGTGGGGATAGCGTGTGTGTTTACGGATGAGCGTGGTGTGTGTGCGGGTCGGGTCTGTTGAATGTTCCTCTGGGCATTTAACAGTTGTCTGTTTATCATCTCAGTCCCACTGTGTGTGGCTGTGTCTGTGAGTGTGCGTCTGTCTGTCTGTCTCCTTGCTCGTGTGTCCCTTTGCTTGGCTCTGCCTCTCTCCCTATGTGTGATCTTCCACTCATGTGCAAGTGTGCAGGGGTCACCTCTGCAGACACACAGGAGTGAGCCCAGCCTTCGCCTCTGCTTGCTGGGACCCTTCAGGTAGCTGGTGCCAGGTTTAGAAGAAGCTGTGAAGAGGGGCAAGACATCCCATGACATCCAACTGCGAGGAAGTGCAAGGGAGGCTTCAGGGTGGCAGCCAGCAAGGCCGGCTGGAGAGCAATGTCTGAACCCTTGGCCGGGTCCAACTGGAGACCAGCATGTAGGTGCCCTGGCTTCAGAGCATGACCCACAGGGCCACACAGTTGGCGCCTGGTGGTCTCTTACTACCTCCCTGTGCCTTCCACCATTTCTCAAATGCTCCCCGCCCTTCCTTCTCCAGCCACTCCTTCTTCCTTCAGGACTTTGTTGGAACACCTCCTCCTTTTTTTTTTTTTTTTTTATGAGGAGGATAGACCCTGAGCTAACGTCTGCCAATCCTCCTCTTTTTGCTGAGAAAGACTGGCCCTGGGCTAACATCCGTGCCCATCTTCCTCCACTTTATATGGGACGCCGCCACTGCATGGCTTGACAAGCTGTGCATCGGTGCACGCCCGGGAGCCGAACTGGCGAACCCTGGGCCACCGCAGTGGAGCACGCACACTCAACCGCTTGAGCCACCGGGCCAGCCCAGGAACACCTCCTCCTTGAAGTCTCCCCTGACCATCAAGAAACAGCCCCCCTCCCCTGGATCCCCATAGGGCCTGGACACGCCTCCGTTTGAGCACGTCCATCCCTGGATTGTGTGCTTGTCCGTCGTCTCCACTTTCACCTCCAACAGGCCCAGCAGCGACTCGACTCCAGCACAGGGACTGGGCTTATCTGATTTTGTGCAACCAGTGCCCAGCACGGGGCCTAATGTGTGTAGAATAAATAAAGGGCGCTGAGTGGGGTTGAGTCCCGCAGACCCGGGGTCCAACCCTCCGCTACCGTGGACTGACTCGGTCCCTCTCTTCCACTCCTTGGGCCTCACATCCCCCTGCGGGGGAGGAGGTTGGAGAACACATGGCTCACACAGGACCTCAGCAAACGCTCCTCACTACTGGACACGCTCAGATATAGCAAGTTCTTCCCTCTCTCTCAAAATACGCCTGAGAAAAGGGGGAGTTGCCTTTCGTATTGATCTCTTACAAAGTGCCTCATTTGAATGGGAACTCTCTCCATTGCTTTATTTCGAACAACAAAGAAATGTTTGAGGAATGTACATTAGCCTAAAACCACCTCAAACGACATGAGTTTAGAATTCTTGAAGAGATAATCTGACAGAATCTGTAAGAAAAGGAGTCAGAGACATTTTACACAGATTTAGCAATTCTTCCTCAGGGTAAGACCTCAAATTACAAGTGCTGGATGTCATGGCAAATAAGCCTTTTAAAGCTCGGCTTGAAAAAGCAATGCTGAGTGGGTCTTTTGTGCAGAGCACGAATTTACACACGCCCAGAGAAAGAATAAAAATCCAGACTGCGGTCATGTCATGCAAATGGGGTGCAGAGCCGTGTTCCCCAGTGCCAGCCAGCAGTAGACGTGGAACCAGAAAGCACGAGATCTCAGGGTGGCTAGGCCGAAGTGAGAAGAAAGGTCTGGACAGCTGGGCTGAATGTCACAAAATGTGGCTCTGGGATGCAGACACTTGTGGAAGAACGTGGGAAGCGTTGGAGTCAAGCCGTTTCATGCGACGTGGACATGGAGAAAAGCGATGTTTCTAAGTGAATATTATTCATTCTGAAGAACAGTCATGAACCAGGCCACTCTGTTCCTTTCTCACGTGTGACGGATCACCACAGCGGCCATCTGTTAGATCACCATGAAACAAGCATTGTTCCAAGCACATTACCTAAATTATTATGTTTTCCCCTCCTCCTACTTGTAAAGTAGGTATTATCATTTTTTTCCACCTTACGACTAAGGAGACCGAGGTTTGAGAATTGGCCCAAAGTCCCACCATGAGGACTTGGAGCTGGGATTGAAATCCAGGTGGCAGAGAAACAAGAGTCCAGTGCTGGATGTGTTAGAGTTATGATGTCAGTCAGACACTCAAAGGTATTCATGCTCTTCTCAACAAACCCATAAGGTAAAGGTTATTAGTGTCTCCCATTTTACAGACAGGAAAACTGAGGCTCGGGGAAGCTACCCAGCTAGTAAAGGACAGAGCTGGGATGTGAATCTGTGTTTTAGGACACCAAAGCCTGACCTCTTCACCACGGCCTTGTCCCAGATCTTAGAAACATTTCCTACTGTTTTCACAAAATGATCATATCAGAACGGCAGGAGAGTGCTCTAGCAAGGAACTGTTACTTAATTCCTCAGGTCACTCTGTGCTTGCTGGGCTATGTGAGTCTTCCTGCTTATTTTGTTAATGGACAAATGGGGACTCAAAACCAAATGCATAGAGGCCAAGAATGTAATGTAGAGGAATGAAGAGGCCCAGGGTAAGCAATAGGGGGAGGTGAGGGCTGTGGAAAAACAGAGAGCCTCTGCTTATCTAAAGGGGGTGGGACTACTGCTCTGGCCCTTTGTTGCCCCTAAAACCACAGCCCTGCAGTTACCAGAACTTCAAATATTTTCAGAAGCCAGAGAGCCAGATTTTGGGGTGAAGTCTTATCTTTAAGAGTTGATCACTAGCTCAAATTAATTTTTCACAATTCACATAGAGCAAATAAAACCCACTTGAGTATTAGTGTTGCCACTTGGGCTGCTGTGTTGCAACTTCCGCATGTGAACACTGCTACAGCCCGGGGGCAGCTGGGACAGTGCTGGCTTTGGTGTCCTAAAACACAGATTCACATCCCAGCTCTGTCCTTCACTAGCTGGGTAGCTTCCCTGAGCCTCAGTTTTCCTGTCTGTAAAATGGGAGACACTAATAACCTTTACCTTATGGGTTTGTTGAGAAGAGCATGAATACATTTGAGTGTCTGACATCATAACTCTAACACATCCAGCACTGGACTCTTGTTTCTCTGCCACCTTTGCTGCTCACTGTTCCCATATCAGGCCACCATTACCTTCTTGCTTCTCCCTCTGACAGAAATGTTCTTCTTCTAGTCCTATTGTAACAAAAAAGGCTCTGGTTCCAGAACTTTCCATTGGCTGATTCTCTCTTGTCATTCAGATCTCAGCTCACATGTCACCTCCTCAGAGATACCCTCCCTCTCCACCCTATCTATGTTGCCACCTGCCTCCCATATCAAGTCACACGACACCTCCGCCATGTTGCTTTCTCAATAACCTCATCATGATCTCATGTATTTACTTGTTTAAATTCCCAAGTAGAGCAAGGACCTCATTGGTTGTTGTTCACTGTTGCATTGTCATAACCCAGAACAAAGCTTGACACGGAGCAGGCACTCTGAACAAATGAACGAACGAATGAATGAATGAATGAATAAAGAGTGCTGAAAGAGACTAGGAGATACTATGTGACACAGTGGTTATTAGAGAGCAGAACGGAGGGAGGCTGGGCAACTTAGAGAGGGCGTGGGGTTTGTTTGGAATCTTGCTATGCGTCAGCATCAGGTCCTGCCCATTCCTTACTCTTTTACCCAGTAAAATGTTATTGCTTGAGAAGCTATTAGGGAGATAGAGATAATGCCTCCTGGAGCACAGATGGAATCAGAAACACAGAATTACCCTCTAAGCAAGCTGAACAGCTCACAGAATCAGGCAGGCCAGTCTGAGAAAGGTGGGGAGGCTAGTCTAGCTTTTTACCAAATGCGCATGGGCTTGGAGTCTGCTGGGGCAGGAGTGTCCAGCAAGACTTACACATTGTTTACTTTGACAATTAGTCTCTACCTACGGCAGGTAGATTTCCATGTCCATTAATGATTAAAAAAAAAAACTTCCTTTTGGAATAGAAGCCCTTTAGTTTAAAAAAAAACAGGGATTCATATTAAAGAAACATATTAAGTAAATAATTGTGCACATGGTACGTGGATGTGACAATCTGCCATTGGTGATGGAGCACGAATGACTGAAGTGCATCAGGTCCTGACCTGGGCAGTTAAATGCAGCCCCCTTGGAACCGCCCTCGAAGACCTCTAAGATGTGGCCCTGACCCAACTTGTCAACTGTTTCCTTCACTCCCCTTCATTTAGGAAACTTTGCTCCAAACTTAGCTACTCCCGGCTTTGCCCATGCCCCCGCCGCTGGGCTCAGCTCCTGCTTCTCCCGCTCCTGGCGTGCTTTCACGCACCCCTATCGTCTCAGATGCCACTGGCTTCTACCACCAACCTCCTCTCGTTCACCGTTTGGGCTTCTATAATAATAACAGGTACCATTTAAGCACTTTTTTGCGGGCTGGACACTATAGGTACACATATTTCTGGCTCCTGCTGTTCTGGGAGGCTTGTCCTCACTGTCCCCATTGTACCGAGGGATGAGGTGCTGTGGCCAACATCCGCCAGCTGGAAGGTGCCAAACAGATTCTCACCCAGGAGTCCTGACCCCAGAGTGCAGGCGCTTAACCTCCCTGCTCTCCGTCTCCCTGGCCACTTTCTAAGCAGCCTAAGCCTTACCTGGGTCTGTGCCTTCTGCCCCCAGGGCTCAGAACCTCCTCGAGGGCACATTCACTCTCCAGCTTTGGAGGGCTTGGCTCCTGTTGGGGACTCTGCAAACCTCAAGTGAACCTTGAGCCAGACTAAGTTGACATTCTCCTAAAGGGGTTTCAGGCTGACATTCTTCTAAAGGGGTTTCAGGCTGGGTGGGGCTGCAAACCCTCACTGGGAATCTGGACAGAGCGGCAAGAAGGAGGGCGAGTACAGTAATTACTTCAGGGGGGAAGGCTGTGCCATTCGGATCCTTGTACAAATGGGGTGCCATTTGGGGCAATGACCCAGAGTTGTGGAAAAGACAGAGCGTGGGTTTGGGTCCGTTCATTGTCTCACTCTATGACCCTGGCCAGGCTTCTCAATCTCCCTGAGCTTCAGTTTCCTTGTCTGTAAAACACGGCTGCTGGGAGGCTTAGGTGAAATAAAGGAAATACATCTAACCCTAGGCCTGGCACAGAGTAGGTCCTCCTAACATCACTGTTGGCTTTCTTCCCGCCTTGTCTCATCCCCCCTGCCCTCTGCTTGCATTAGACATGCCTGTGTGCAAGAAGTGTTTGGGTTTATAACTCTCCCACTAGCAGGACATCCCTGGGCAATTTACTCTTGAAACCTCGGTTTCCTAATCTATGAAATGGACTGATAGTCTGTTTACCCTCAAGGTTTGTTGTGAGGGTTAATGAGATAATGTGGGGCTCTTAGAAACAAATAGTACCTGGCATGTGGAAAATGCAGACTTCTGAGAGGTGCCTCTGTATGGCCTCATTCCTCAAGCAAATCTGAACTATCCAATCCCCTTACTTCAATGCTCCTTTTCCCTTTCTCGTTTGTAGCCACAGAAACATTTCAAATTCCACAGTAAGTACCAGGTAGGAAGATGCAGAGATAGAAAAGGAAATACATGTACAAAGTTGCATACTCCTGACAGTAATGTAGCCTGAAATACCAAACTTGGGGCAAAGACAGGGAAAATATGAGTAAAATTTAGAATCCATCTGAAGATCTCTTCAAAGTTCATTTTTCTCACTTTTCTCTAAATGTTATCAAGATAAATAGATGCCCCTAATCTGGAGAAAATCTAGGTTACAGTGAAAAAAGAAATGATCAACTCAAGTTGGTATGTATCTATTCAGTACCCACTAAGGGCTGGTGGACCCAGAGACGAAGGAAGATCATCCTGCTGTTCCCAGTCTTAACGGGGAAGACAGGCAGGGGAGTGAAGGCATTGAGGCTGTCTGGTGCGTGGGAGAGGTGGTGCTGCAGGGACAGAAAGAAGGCAGGTCAGAGCAGAAAAGGCAGAAAGGCAGAAAAGGCAACAGCCAAGGCAATGAACGAGGTGAAATGGACATTTCTGGTCAGATCCTCAATGGCTGGCATTGGAAACCATGCCCTGGGGCATCATCTAGGGTTTGTTCTTTGCAAGCACAGCAACAGACACTCACTGGCTAATTGAGGCAGAGCAGAAACGTATTGGAAGGATGCTGAGTGGTTCAAAATGGATGGGAAGCTAGGCTTGGAAAAAGGATAGAAACTGTGGTTGCTCTGGGGGTCTCGAGAGCCAGAGCTATTGGACAGCCTCAGCAGTGATGGGAGGAAATGTGCTCCAACTCATTCTTTGTTTTTGCTTTCTCTGTGTCATGTGACTTAAGATTCCAAGTCCAGGGAGGGAGAACTTGATTGTCCCAGCCAAGATCACATGTGTACCTGAGACTACAAGGGGAGGCCTGGGCACTTTGGGTGACAGCCACACTATGACTGCACCTAAAGGAGGAGCGTGGATTCCCAAGTAGAAGTGAAAGTGATGTGACGAAGGACTACGGCACCCATGACGTTGTCCACTGCAGGAGTGTGTTACAGAGGGTGGGCTGCAGTCCCAGTCGGTCCTGTGTGTCTCTACATTTGGTCTATGCCAGGCCCTGCCTTAGGGATGAGGAGAAGAGGTGAGTAAGACTGGCTCAGAAGTAATTGAGCCCGGGCCGTAAACACAGATTCTTTGATGCCAAATCCCCGCCTCTAGGAGTGAACGGTCTAGAGGGAGGGAGACATGAAAGCAGAGACAGCTGGGGGAACAGAGGGACCACTGGGTGCCTTGCGGGGGTAGGAAGAGGGAGGAGGTCCTCAGTGATGTTTGCTGAAGGAATGGAGGTCAGAACTGCAAGGAAAAGGAGAGCCTCACTCAGCACCTGAAACCTCAGGAAGTCACCCCCTTCTCCCCAAGCCATTGGATCCCCACACCAAGTCATACTCAAGGCTTGTTTGGCAAAGACATCTCCAGAACCAGATTATCCAAGCATAGAATGTTGGGCCAACACTGGGAAAAATCAGGCATAGGAGGCACGGCCCAAAAGCCCCATCTGAGGAGGCTGATCACAGGTAAGGGGGTCTCCTATGTCTTTTCTCAGAAGCCATCTGTCAGGAGCCCCATGGCCTAGTGTTCTGGTGGCCAGGCATGTAGTAGGCATTCAGTAAATGATTATGGGAGGGTGGAAGAGACAGGAGGATGGAAGGAAGGATAGAAGGAATGCATAAAAAGGGGAGACGGAATTTTATTTTATTTATTTATTTTTTATTTTTACTTATTTATTTTTCCGCCAAAGCTCCAGTAGATAGTTGTATGTCATAGCTGCACATCCTTCTAGTTGCTGTATGTGGGATGCGGCCTCAGCATGGCCGGAGAAGTGGTGTGTCGGTGCGCGCCCGGGATCCGAACCCGGGCCGCCAGTAGCGGAGCGCGTGCACTTAACCGCTAAGCCATGGGGCCGGCCCCAAGGAGACGGAATTTTAAAATGAACAAGTAGGAGCTGGCCCTGTGGCATAGTGGTTAAGTGCGCGTGCTCCGCTGCTGGTGGCCCGGGTTCGGATCCCGGGCGCGCACTGATGTGCCACTTGTTAGGCCATGCTGTGGTGGCATCCCACATAAAGTAGAGGAAGATGGGCACAGATGTTAGCCCAGGGCCAGTCTTGCTCAGCAAAAAGAGGAGCATTGGCATAGACGTTAGCTCAGGGCTGATCTTCCTTACAAAAAATAAATAAATAAATAATAAAATAGGGGCCGGCCCGGTGGCTTAGCGGTTGAGTGTGTGCGCTCCGCTGCTGGCGGCCCGGGTTCGGATCCCGGGCGCGCGCTGATGCACCGCTTCTCCGGCCATGCCGGGGCCGCGTCCCACATGCAGCAGCTGGAAGGATGTGCAGCTGTGACATACAACTATCTACTGGGGCTTTGGGGGGAAAATAAATAAATAAATAAAATCTTTAAAAAATAATAATAAAATAAAATGAACAAGTAATGGGAAGATAGAAAACTGAATAAATGAATGAACTCTATAGGGACAGGTAAAAATGAATGCACGAAGGTTTAAGAGAAACCGAACTTTGCCAGTTATTAGCTGTGGGATCCTAGGCCAACTACTTAACCTCTCTGGGCCTCAGTTTCCTCATCTGTAAAATGGGGCTAATTTGGGCACCTCTCCCAGAAGGTTCCTGTGAGGATTAAATGGGAGGATGGGTGCAAAGCACTTGGCTCAGAATGAGAGCTCCAAGCATGTCAGGTATTACAACTAACGAGCTAAAGGATGGAAGTGAATGAATGATAAAGGAAATGAGAAGGAGGGAGAGAGGATGAGAAGACAGTAGAGAGCCTTCATTGGGTCCCCTCTCCATCGTTTGGTGGCCAGCCAGGGCTGAGGACTGTCTGCCTTGCAGACAGGGTAACTCTCTCCCCCTGCCCAGGCGTGGCCTGTTTGATTTCAGGAGGGAGATAAGATGCCTGGGCTGCTTTTCCATCTTCTGCATCTCCAGGCCCTCCCCCAGCTCACTGGCCCCTTGGCAATTGGGGCCTTTAAAGTCCCTGCTGGCTCCAGATACACAGATAATCGTTCACTGTAATCTTACCCAGGAAAGAAGCTGATAAAGTCCAGATGGAGTGTGAGGTCTTCAAACTCACTTTCTCTGCCTAGATAACACCAGGCCTCTCAGGAGACCCCTTTCTTTTGGCGAAAGAGGCAAAGCGGCCAGTGTTCACACAGCACATGTGTTGTGGGAACGGACTCTCGTTTATCGGGGAAGCTCCTTGCTTTCCTGAGGGTGGGGTAGGGAGGAGCACTAGATTTGGAGTCAGGTCAGCCTGGATTCCGAGTCTAGCTCTACTCTTAATTAAAATGGCGGCATGATCCCCGTTTTGCAGGGTGCTGTGAGTGTTGAGATGCACTGGGCGTGGAAAGACCTGGGCCAGGGTAAGCTTCGGGCCCTACTTTGGTCAGTGGCCCAGGAAGGCTCCCCTAGCATCTCAGCCCCAGGATGGAGACCAGCTGCGTCCTCAGGAAGTAGCCATAGGTCCCTGCCCAGGAGTCAAACAGGCCTGGGTTTGAATTCAGTTCTCTCACTCACTGGCTGTGTGACCATTGACATTTTGCCAAACCTCTCTGAGCTTCAGTTTCCTCATCAGTAAAAGGTGTGCTAATAATCCCCACCTCACTGGTTGCAAAAGGTCAAATGAAATAGCAGAGGAGAAAGCGTGCTGTGGTTAGAAAAGTATGCAAAAGTGAAATGTTACTCCTCTTCTTGCTGAATTGGGCCCATGTTCCCTCACAGTGGAGGGGTCACGTTGTTAGACCTGATCAAAGGACGCTGGGAAGGTCCACCTAGTACCACGTTCAGGAGGGATCCGTGTGGGACCCTCTGACCCACTTACTCAGGACGCAGTGCTCTGGGCCACACTCACCACCCATCTACCAATCTGATCTCTGAGCTTCAGGACCTGAGGAGGTCCTGAGGCCTGACTGCCCAGACTGGGGTGTGGCCCAGGGGTGTGGGGTCGCTGTGAGCCAGCCCAGCCCTGGACACGCCCTGCAAGGGGGGAGGGATGGGGGATGGGCTGGGGCCCCGAGGGAGAGGCCTCTGATTTAGCCTGATCCCCACTCTGACTTACTTTCATAGACCCATTATGTAAATCCATCCAGATTAAAGATCTGACCCTACCTACTTCTAAGAGGATTTAGGGTATTTTAAGATTAAAACACAGAGGGAAATAAGACTTTTAAAGAGATCGTCTGCTATTCAATCTCATAATGGGAAAAGTGCAATGGAAACTACAAGAGATACCCTTAGCACCTATCAGATTGGCAGAGATTTGAAGCCTGATAATTCTTCATGCGGGTGAGTTTGTGGGGAAACAGGCGTGCTCACCACTGTTTGCGGAAGTGAAACCTTCGGACGCCCCTTAGGAAGGCCGTTGGGTCTGGCTGTTAAAATTAAAATGTGCTTGTCCTTTGACCCAACAATTCTAGGAATTTATCCCCCACTTATACTTGTAACCATGAGCAAAGGCATTAATACAAGAAGATTGACTGTAAGATTAAATGTTGAGAAAAATATGGAAAGTATCTAAATGTCCATTAATAGAGATCAGGTTAAATAAATTATCTTGCAGCTAGTCAAACACAACACAATCTAGTGCTAAACAGTACAGATAGTATGCCCCTCTGGGTGTGCACATGAGGGATATACACAGATTTGTATATGCACAAGTTAGCTTGGAACTGGTCATAATAGTTGCCTTTAGGGAGGCGAACTGGATGCCTGGGGCTCAGAGGGGGGAGGAAGCTTTACTCATGACTATAAAACTGTTTGAACTTTTTACTATATGCATGTATGAATTATTTAAAAAATTAAATATCTAAAGTTCTAAAGACTCCCCCATCAAAATAACAAGAAAACATTGATAACCACGCCAAAAAAAAAAAAACAAAGTGTACACAGAGAACCCATCTGAAATTCACCATAGGACTAGCACAGCAATTTGCCTACCCAGACCCTCAATAAACATTAAAATAAATAAATAACTTTGAATCATCGTAGGAAGGAAGCAGAGTAAATGCTTTCTGATACTTGGGCTGAACAGGTATATAACACCTGTGCAATGTGTTTTGCTATCAGCTTGCTGATGCAAAGACAAAATGGCAAACAGGTTGCACTACATAGTTTGCATTTCTGCCATCAGAAAGGCCTGACATTAGTCTACAGAGATGACATTTATCTGAACCAATGAGCAATTAGCAGTTTCCCCCTGGCTCTCTGGGACCTTCTCAGAGAACCTGCAATCCTTGGTCTAGCATATGTGTTTACTCCACTCCAGGGGGGAACGCGACCCTGGGCCCACGTGCCTTATTGCCACCTCTGGTTGACTTTGACAGAGGCGCTCTGTTGCCACCTTTCAGAGAGGAGAAAGGGACTGTTTGGTGTTGGAATGGGAACTGGAATAAGAGACCAGGGTTTGAATCCATCCCGGATGAATCTGCCTCTAGGAGCTGAACAAGTGGTTTTGAACAAGTGACATAACATTGCTAAGACTCAGTCATCCAATCTGTGAAATGGAGCTAATGACAACAAATGGGATAAGGCACCTGGATGTGACCTCTGAATCTTAATGTCCTTCAAACACTCAATAAGAGGACTCAGGCTCTCCTGCTATTGGTAGGGGAGAACATTCTCACTCCACCTCAGGTCTCGGAGTGCCAACCAGAGCAAACTATTCTGTGCTAACCATGTCCTAGAACAGAGCAACGAATTCTAAAAGGAACAAAGAATGTATGCTGAATGGCAGCATGCACTGATGTGTGTGTGTGTGATCCTCTGAGCCTCCATTCCCTCATCAGCAAAATAACATTTGTGTAGTGTTGTCAGGATGAACCGGAAGTCTATGCAAGGGTCCTGGCACACAGTAGGTGCTTTGCAGGCATTCAATAAGCCTTAGTTTCTCTCCTTTCCTCTTAAGAATTGGGAAAAAATGAATTATTCTGGGCCAGTGACATTTATCTTCATATCTCACTCAATATAGTAAATTTCTAGTGCAGTTACAATGACTATCCTGCCTCTGGATTAATAGAGAATGACCAGCTCCATTCAGACAGAAGAGTGCATTCTCCCTGGAAACAGTTGGCCACTCCTGATTACATGCAGCAGCTATAAATTAGTGTAGAGTACCGACATTATTTTCCAGCTCCTACCCACAAAATATCCAATAAAAACTTAGCCAGGTTAATCTATATCTCGTTGATGGAACTGAAGATTTTCCATTCAAATGGTGCTGTGGGTCCCATGTCACTTTGCCCTGGGAGGGTCATTTTGTATTAAGGTGCATTTGGCTGCAAGTAACAGCAAACCTAACTCAAGGTTTGATGGATATAGCGTGGGCTTTAGGGATGGTGGATTCAGCAGCCAAATGACGACATCAGAGACTCAGGTTCTTTTCACTGTTCATCTTTCCATCCTCAGAGCTAGCTTCACCCTCAAGCTAGTAGCAAGATGGTTGCTGCAGATCCAGGGTTCCACCTAAACCCCAAAGCATCCAGGAATTAAAGAGAGACCATCGCTCTCCCTAGTTCCATCCTAGGA
This sequence comes from Ceratotherium simum simum, assembly GCF_057802395.1. Taxonomy (NCBI): domain Eukaryota; kingdom Metazoa; phylum Chordata; class Mammalia; order Perissodactyla; family Rhinocerotidae; genus Ceratotherium; species Ceratotherium simum. The sequence goes on from NC_141903.1 coordinate 6,035,401, forward strand.
GTAAGGAAATTCTCTGCAGAAATCGCTCAGTAGACTTCTCACATCATAGTAGCCACAGTTGGGTCACATGCTCTCTCTAAAACCAGTCATGGCAAAGGGTTATCTTTGGACCAATCAGGCTCACCCTTGGAGCTGGGGGCTGGGATACATGCTAGGGAACAACCAATGGTGTCTTGTACATTGTCATGTGTAGACAGACCTTACAGTGGTTTCCCATGGTCCCTTCCTCCCCTATACCTTTGTGTAATCCCCTCTCCTTGAGTGTGGGCAGGACCTGTGACTTCCTTCTAATTGATAGAATATGATTGAGGTGATGGAACATCACTCCTGTGACTATGTCACACTATGTAAGATTCCATCTTGCTAGCTGACTTGCTCTAGAGGCTCTCCTTGCTGGCCTGATGAGGTAAACAGCTGTGCTGGAAAGCCCATGTGGCCAGGAATTACAGGCGGCCTCTAGGAGCTGAGGGCAGATCTCAGCTGGCAGCCAACAACCAGCGAGAAGCTGGGGCCCTCAGTCTTCCAACCACAAGGAAATAAATCCTGCCAACAACCCAAGTGAGTTTGGAAGCAGATTCTTCCCCAGCTAGCCTGCAAATGAGAACACAGCCTGGCCGACACTTTGATTGCAGCCTTGTGAGACCCTAAGCAGAGAACCCAGCTAACATACAGTCTGTGCTGTTTTAAGGTGCTAAATTTGTGGTAATTTGTTATGCAGCAATAGAATATGGTCAGCATCTTTCTTGGTTTAATGAGATTGAAAAAAATTAATTTTCTTAATAGTTTGTGCCAATAAGGGAGAGAAGAGCTTTGCCTGGAGAAATGTGTTTAAAAGAGCTTGGGAAGAAGGAGACTTTCCCAAGGGCCGGGGTGGCATCAGGTGCGAGGTCCTCAGAGGATGTGGGAAGTTGCTCTGTAACAAATGTGGAAAAGAATGTGAGCTTCCAGGACACTTTGGGAACTGAGACAGTGAAGGAGAAGAGCGCTGGGGGTGGGGGCTCCTGGAGAACAAAAGCTCCCTTAACCCCATCTCCTCCGTAGGGGTGAAGGGGGGTGTAGTAGATTGCTAGGGCTGCCACAACAAAGTACCGCAAACTGAGGGCTTAAACAACAAAACGTGTAGTCTCACAGCTCCAGAGGCTGGAAGTCTGAGATCGATGCGTCGGCAGCGTCGGTGCCTTGTGAGGGCTGTGAGGGAGATCTGCTCCATGGCTTTCTCCTAGCTTTTGGGGGTTTGCTGGCCATCTTTGGCATCCCTTGACTTATAGAAGCATCACTCCAATCTCTGCCTCCATCTCCACATGGCATCCTCCTTGTGTGTCTGTGTCTCCAAAGTCCTGTTTTAATAAGAATGCCAGTCATACTGGATTATCATATTGGATTAGTGGTCCACCCTACTCCAGTATGGCCTAATTACCTTTGTAAATCTCTATTCCCAAATAAGGTCACCTTCTAAGATACTGAGGAGTAGGATTTCCACATATGAATTTGTGGGGGACATAACTTGTGGGGGTTAGCAGAAATATGGGCTAAACTAGATTTTCATCAGCCATGGGATTAGGGTATACAAGGTCATTTTAGCTTCCTTCGAAGAGGTTGGTAGGTCCCTAAATGAAATACCATGTGAAGAAATTCCCCAGGGTCTACCCACAATTGCTCAAGCGTGACATGCTATATTCCTAGAAGAGATCGCTTCTTCTAAAACATTCTGCAAGATGCCCAATACTCATTTCCCTGAGAACAGTGTCTCCTGTTATTTCATGGCCCTGGCAATGCCATGATTTTGCTATGATTTCTGTCTCTCCTATCCAGTGGAAAAGAGAAAGGCATTTGAATTTTGCTCATTTTGGTGGGGAAAGAATCTTGCAGATTAGGCCAGGGCTGAACACACCAGCTTCCCTGGAGAGAAAGCTGGATGCTGTGACACTTCTTGGGTGTCACCGTTGAAGGCTTTCTTCTCAGAGACGAGGAGCCTGCAGGCATTTCCCATTCTTCTCCTATCTGGAAATCCAGCCACCAAGCCAACAGGTCTAATTGACTACAATTAATAGTCTACATTTTCTTTTAAAAAGTATTCTTGTTCAGGTCGTCTAACTGACTTAGTTCCTTCTGTAACAACACAGGCTAAAAAGTGGCATTTCACTGGGAGAGTGAGTCAGGGCTTATTAAAATGTTCAACAACCTAATTCAGAGCATATACTGATTAGAGAGAGACGGTGTCCTTGGAGTAGAAAGGGGAATGGTGGAAAATACACTAAGTCTTGTCTCTGTGAAAGACAGCTTCTACATAGATTGATTGAGTTCTTCCTTCTTCCATCCCTGTCTTCGTCCTTTCCTCCCTCCCTTCCTTCCATTTAGTGTATACCAGGCACTGGACTCACAGAATGTTTGACCTGGAATGGTCTTAGAGACTATCTGACAAGATTTCCAGATAGGGAAACTGAGGCTCAGAGATGTGAAGCAACCCACCCAAAGAAACACAGCTTTGAGAATAACAAAGTAGACTCCATTCTAGGACTTGGGGTTACTCCATGACTGTACCCTGTCATCCTGCATATTTTAGGATGAGATAACCCATACTGGCTTTTGCTATGAATGAGTAATGAAAGCTATTCTCTGCTCACCGCCCCCCCCCGCCCCCCCCGCCGTCCCCTCCAATGATGACCTGGTCAGTAGATCGGCTTCTGGCTCAGCTTTTGAAGACTCTAGCTTTGGTTGTCTGTTTGTTGATCTCACTGGAATCAAGATGCTCTTTTAAGGGGCAACAAGTTTTGTGGTCCACATGGTGCAGACCTAGAATAAAGGCAGAGAAAGGGCCAGTGGAAAGGAAATTCACTACGCCACTACCAGCCCCCCCCGCCACGACCACCAGACAAACAGCAGCAGCAGCAGCAACAAAACCTTTGAGTTTAGTGGCAAAAGCTGATGGGTCTCAGTTTCTGATCTCAGATCCTTTGGACAAGTGGTTCAACCTCTGTGAATCTGGACAGAAGCCGCTCAAAGCCACCCACAGGCCAGTGGAGAGGGCTCAGCTACTATGATCTAATTACAAATTATTTTGCCAAAACTTAATGTCACGTGGCACTGAGCAGTAATCCCCAGAGCCCTGAGGCCCCGGCATGCTACAGAAGCCAGGCTTAGGGGAGATGGTTCTGGATGCCAGTGTGTTCTAAGCCCCCCACTTCGTCCTGACCTTCAGCTGCACAGATTTCTCTATTACACGTCAGTGCAAACGTGGCTCCCTTCCCTTGGTTTGCTTTCAATTACAATTTCCTTCTTGGTCTCAGCTGGAAAGGGCAGATATGAGCAGCTGTGTTCTTATGCAATAACTTTGGAGTCAGTCCCAGGTGTGAATTCCAGCTCCGCCACGAGCTGCGTGATTGAACACACATTTCTTGATCTCCCTGTGCTTCAGTTCTCCCACCTGTTAAATGGTGGTGATAACGGTACCCAACTCCTGAGGCTGTTGTGCAGATGAAGCGGAATGCTGGATGGAAAGGGCTGAGCAGGTCCCTGGGAGATGGGGGCGGCTCATAAATGATTCCCTTCTTCGAGGCCCCCATGAGTGCATTGGATTCGTGGTCTCACAGCTGCAAGTCGCCATGGAGTGTCCTTTCCACCAGTGCTTTAAAAGCTTTAATGTGGTGAAGAGGTCCCCCCGGGGAGTTTGCTAAAAATGCAGATTTCCGGATTCCACCCCCAGACAGTCTGATTTAGCAGATTTGGGTCTGGATCTAGGCATTTCTGCATTTTAACCAGCATCCTAACGTGATTCTGTTACCAGGCATCCATAAAACACACTTTGAGAATCCCCTGCATACAGTTAATCTGTGACTTGTTGAGAGGGAAGGGGCCGTGTCACGACAACCTGCTTCACTTTTGTTTTCCTAGGGGAGTTTGTGGCACATGGTAAGGGCTCCTGGAACATATCTCTTGAAATAAAACGAAACTATCTAGTCTAGGGGCCCCAGACTCAAAAGGTTCCCTGGCATGGAAACAGCAGGCTGGGGTGGGGCTGTCAACGACTGGAACTTAGATTTCTTGCAAGGGTGGCAGGTGTTATTCATCTTCGGCCTAATGTTTGCCACCTTGGATAGCAGGCACAGCATTGCCACATTTTCTACTTTTGCGAAGAATCCAAAAATGTAGAAATTAGCATCAAATCTCCTAATTTTTAAAAGTTGGAAATAATTTACAACTAACTTTTTGTTTTACACTCATGTGGACAAAACAAAACGTGTCTGTGGGCCCGAAGTGGCCTGTGGGCTGCCAATTGATCATCTTGGGGCCAATCCCACCTTCTCATTTGATAGATGAAGAAATCAGGGACAAGAGAGAGGAGGGGCGTTGCCAAAGGCTAAGCCCCTGGAGGGTCTCGCAGCCGGGACTGGACTCTGCTTTGGCTCTGTGGTGACAGCACCTCTTCCAAGGTACGGAGATGCAGGGCAAGGCCCTGGAAGCATCCACAGGCCTCCTCCTGGGCAGTCTCCAGGCTCTCTGCGCTGAGCTCCCTGACCTGGCTCCCCCACCGGCTGGGAGGCCGGGAGAAGGCCTCTGGGCCCAGGCAAAGCCTGGAGCTGAGCTTCCTCACCGCTCCACTGCCACCTCCTCTTTTGATGTCTTGATGTTCCAGTCCTGGCACCCTCTGAGGCCACGGCACCAGGCTGCCTGCCCCAGCAACCTCCTCAAACCAGAACAGCTCTTGGCAGGGCTTTCTGGGGACTTCAAAGGTGGAAAATTGCCCTGGGGTAGCTTCTCGAAGGCGCCGTCCCAGTGTGAACAGCGCGAGGGAAGACCAGAGATCAAAGTGAGGCCAACCGTGGGTTACAGGGAAGTGACAGGCAGGGCCTGCTCTCTGCTGAGCCCAGGGCATGCACCTGGGCCTGGGGGCTGTCCAGAGTTCATGTGGTCAGAATCAGAGGGCCGTCTCACTCTTCTCACCTGTCCCCTCCCAGGATAACCCAGAAGCCCTGGTCTTATTGGCAGGGACTATTCTGACTAAGTGTTTCTCACTGTGTCTCCTGAGCCTGTGACCTTTTTTTTGGTTTTCTTGGGCCTCATCAGGCACAGCCCTGTGTCTGAGGAGGAGGAACCACTGGGTTCGACCTGCTTGGAGCCTGTGATTGCATGAGGGCAGGGCAGCCGGCCAAGGGCTGATAAATCTCTTCCTCTTGGGAAGCGCCAGGCAGTGCCCCAAAAGGGGAAGTGATCTGTGGGCTGATCTGCTAATGATTTATTGCTGGGTCCTTAGGCTTGGCACCTGTGGCACCAGCTGCAGCTGGGGCAGTCTGGAGAATCTTCCCAGCGGGCCATCAGGGAGCTGAGCTAGGAAATCAGGCTCCCAGCTGCCAGCCGCTGCCGCTGCCCCCAGCCCTCACCGCCCAGGAAGGGCTGCTTTGGTTTGTTTTGCTTTTCAAAGCAGGTACAGGCCATGAAGCGGTGGTCTAGGGAAGGCGTGCAGAATGGACCAGGACTGGGAAGTGTGTTGAGTGACGTGTTGGTGCTCAGCTCTGGGGCCTGAGCGGTGCTGTCAGAAGGATCTGGAGCTCAGCACTGAGTGTCTAGACCGAGAGGAGCCCTGCTCTGCTCTTGCTCACTGACTGCTGCCCCCCAGATTTTCAACATTAATGAATTAATTATTCATAAAAGTAATAAGCGCCCATGGTAAAAATTGCAAACAGGCTTAAAGTGAGAAGTAAATCTCTCCCCCTTTCCAATCTCATCTCCAAGAAATAAACAATGGCAAAAGATTCCTGTTCTAGAAACAGTATTTTTTAAATGAGTGCTTACTAGGTACGCTCTTCTTCAACCTCGTTTCCCTCTGACATACCTTTCCACCACGAGGAGCTGCAGGGTTTTAAGCAGCCGCGCAGTCTCTGTTGTGTGGATGTGCTGTGATTGGTTGATCAGCTCTCTGTGGGTGATCTTTTACATTGCTTCTAAAACTGTTCACTTTTATAAAGTGACAGTGGACATTTGTACACTCTACGGTGGTTTTCTGTTTGAGTATTTCTCTGGATGTCTTTTAAAACTTGTTCTGAGCACATGCAAAAAAATTTTTATCCATAACACTTTGTGGGAGGGATGATGGCCCCCATTTTACAGATGAGGAAAATAAAGCGCAAACAAGTAAAGGGATTTGCCTGGGTCACAATTCCGGCATTTAGGACAGTCATTCAGTCCACAGATGTTTACTGACTGTGACTGCTGTCCTTTCCAGGCACAGTGCTAGATGCTGGATGGCAAATGGCTGAAGTCCCACCCTCTTCATGTGTACAGTCTAACGGGACAGATTGTACATATACAAATTGTGCTAAATGCTTTGAAGGAAAAACCGTGGTGTTATAAAAGAGAACGGCAAATGGACTGAATGTAGATTGTGCAGTCAGAGAAGGCCACATTTAAGCTGAGATGTTGTCACAGATTGAATGTTTGTTTCCCCCTCAAAATTTATATGTTGAAACCTAATGCCCATTGCAATGGTATTTGGAAGTGGGGCCTCTGGAGGTGATTAGGGATCAGTACCCTTATAAAAGAGACCCCAGAGAGCTTGCCTGCCCCTTTTGCCATGTGAAGATGCAATATAAAGGTGGCCATCTGTATACCAGGAAGTAGGCCCTCACCAGACATCAAATCTGCCAGCATCTCGATCTTGGCCTTCCAGCTTCCAGAACTATGAGAAATAAATTTCTGTTGTTTATGAGCCATCCAGTCTATAGCAGCCCAAATGGACTAAGACAGATGGGAAGGAGGAGCAGGAGTCAGCAAGGTAGGAATGTGAGAGTGAGAAGTTTCCAGACAGAGAGAGCAGCACATACAAAGGCCCAGAGTGGGAAGGTTCCACTTGTGGTGTTGAGGCACTGACAGAAGATGGGTGTGGCTGGTGAGTGTGAGCATGAGGGAGTGGAGGGGAGACGGTCAGTGAGGTCGGTAGGGGCAGAGGTACCCACAGCCTCAAGGGCTGCAGACAGGGATTCCAGATTTGTTCAGAAGGCGAGGGGACGACCCTGGAGCTATTTTAGTAGAGGAGCTATTTTACTGGGGTTCCCTAAGGACACCGTAGTGGAGCCCAGAATAGAGCCAAACCTGGCCACTAGTAGGATTTTAACTGTCAAGTAAGAAGAGTAACGATAATCATGAGTTAACGTTTATTGAATGTGCACTATGTGCTAGCCACTGTGCTTAGTACTTTTCGTGTTACCTATTTTAATCCTCATAACAGCCCTTTGAGGTAAGTACTATTGCTATCATTCACCTTTTATAGATGAGGAAACTGAGACCAGAGAGATTAAGTAATCATCTAGCTAGTTATGTACCCATCGTACATTTGTCAAGATAGACCACACCCTTGGGCATAAAACAAGTCTCAATAAATTTAAAAGAAAAAAAAAATCATGCAAAGAGTATTTTCTGACCACAATGGAATTAAATTAGAATCGAATAGTAACAAGATATCTGAGAAAACCCCAAATATCTGGAAATTAAATGACACATCACTAAGTAATTTATGGACCAAAGACTAAATTGCAAAGGAGATTAGAAAATACTTTTAATTACAAGACAACAGAGCCAATCCTGATGGCCTAGTAGTTAAAGTTCGGCACTCTCACTGCTTCAGCAGCCCAGTTTCACTTCCCAGTCGCAGAACCACACCACTCGTTGGTCAGTTACCATGCCATGGTGGTGGCTCACATAGAAGAACTAGAAGGACTTACAACCAGGATATATAACCACACACTGGGGCTTTGGGGAGGAAAAAATAAAAAAGAGGAAGATTGGCACAGATGTTAGCTCAGGGTGAATCTTTCCCTGCAAAACAGAAAAAAAAAACCTTACAACCTGTTGAGATCTGCTAGCAGACCAAACTCTAACAAACAGTACTCCTGTTTCATTAAAAAAAAAAAAGACAACAAAAATATGACATATTAAAATTAATAGGATGCAGCTAAAGCAGTGTTTATGGAGAAAGTCATCACTTTAATGCTTATATTAGAAAAGAAGAAATATCTAAAGTCAATGACCTAAGGTTACACCTTAAGGAAATAGGAAAAAAGAGCAAAGTAAACCAGAATGTATAAAGAAGGAAATAATAATGATAAGACCAGATGCTGCTGAAATACAAAACAGAGAGACAATACAGAAAATTAGCAGACCCCTTATTTGGTTCTCTAAAAATAATCAACAAAATTGACAAACCTCTAACTAGACCAATCCAAGAAAAAAAAGAATATCATCACTAATATGAGAAATGAAAAAGGGATTATCACCACAGATCCTATTGACATCAAAAGGATAATAAGAAAATGCTATGAACACCTTGATGCCCAAAAATTTGATAAATTTGATAAAATAGATAAATGTCTTGAAAAATAGAGTTTGCCAACATTGACAGAAGAAACAGAAAATCTAAATTGCCCTATGCCTATTAAAGAAATTAAATTTGTAATGAAACACTTTCCCAAAAAGAAAACTTCAGGCCCATATGGTTTCACTGGTGAATTCTGTTGAACATTCAAGGAAGAAATAGCACCGATATTACACAAATATTTTCAAAAAACAGAGAAGGAAGAATCATTGTCCGACTGTTTTGTGAGTCCAATATATCCTTAATACCAAAACCTGATAAAGACATTATAAAAAATTACAGATGAACATACCTCATAAATATAGATGCAAAAATCCTTAACACAGTAATAACAAATTGAATCCAACAATATATAAAAATGATTATACATCATAACTACGTAGAGTTTATCCCCAAAATGAAAGTTTGATTTAATATTTGGAAATCAATCTATAAATGTAATTCAACAAAATAACAGAAAAAAGGAGAAAAACCGTCTGATTATTTCAAGAGATACAGGAAAAGTATTTGAAAAAAACATTCCACCCATTCAAAATAAAAATGCGTAGCAAACTAGAAATAGTAGGAAACTTCCTCGAACTGCTAAAGGGCATCTATAAAAAAATCTATAGCTAACATCATATTTAATGATGAAAGATTGCATTATTTTCCCTTGAGATCCAGAACAAGACAAGAATGCCTGCTATAACCGCTTCTGTTCAACATTATTCTAGCTACTGCAGTAAGGCAAGAAAAAGAAATGAAAGGCATAAAACCTAGGAAGAAAGAAACAACTCTATCCCTGCTCCCAGGTGCTATGATACTTTATGTAGAAAATCCAAGGAAATCTAAAAAACAACCATGAAAACTAACAAGTGAATTTAACAGTGTTGTGGAATACAAGATTAGTATACAGAAACTAACTATATTCTTGTGTACTAACATCAAACAATTGATGAAATTAAGGAAAAAAAAAAGTCCCTTGCATAGTAGCACCAAAAAAATATTAAATACCTAAGAAGAAATCTAACATTCGACATCCAGGACTTCTGCTGCATGGTATTGCTGAGAGAAATTAAGAAAGACTTAAATAAATGGAAAAATGTCATGTTTGTGGTTTGCAAGACTCAATATTATTAAGATGGTACTTTTCCCTAAATTGAACTGTAGATTTAATGTAATCCCAATAAAAATTCCAGAAGTTTTTTTAGTGAAAATCGACAAACTGATTCTAATATTTATGTGGAAGTACAAAGGGTGTAGAATAACAAAAGCAATTTTAAAAGAGAAAAAGAGTTGGATAACTTATCTTACCTGCTTTCGAGATTTACTGTAACGTTACAGCAATCAAAATAGTTTCAGTATTAGTGAAAATATAAGCATGTAGATCAGTGGAACAGATTAGAGAGTCCATAAATAGACCCACATGTATTTGGTCAATTGTTTTGACACAGGTGCCAAGGCAATTTTGTGAGGAAAGAAAAGTCTTTTCAACAAAGAGTGCTAGATGTCCATGTGAACATGGGAGAAAGTGAATATTGACACTTAACACACACCGTACTTAGAAAACTGACTCAAAATGGATTATAGACCCAAAATGTAAAACTTAAAAACTATAAGGCTTCTAAAAGATATAGGAGAATATTTTTGTAACCCTGGAGTAGGCAAAGTTTTCTTAGCTAGAACACAGTAAGAACAAACCATAAAAGAAAAAATAATAAATTAGACTTCAATTAAAATGAGACCCTTTTGTTCTTTGAAGGACATCATTAAGAAAGTACAAAGGCAAGTGACAGATTGGGAGGAAATGTGTGCAACATATATGTCAGAAAAAGGATCTGTATTCAGAATAAAAAGAACTCTGACAACTCAACAATAAGAAGACAAACAAACCTATGAGTAAATGGGCAAAAGATTTGAACAGATACTTCTGAAAAGAAGATGTGAGAAAGGTGCTCAACCTCATTAGTCATCAGGGAAATGCAAATTAAATGATAATCAGATACCACTACAAACATACACCCACTAGAATGGCTAAAATCAGTGGGATAGCTTGCTGGTCAATTTTTAACAACTAGCTCTAGGTGGGGTGGGGGTAGAGCAAGCCCAATCAGTAGCATTTGCTGATTTCCATGGTGTAAATACTCTTACCATGGTCAATTCCAAGCTACTAACAACAAGATATCATTGAACCCAGAGTTGGGATGAGATGCATGCAGTTGGCTCCCACAAGCCGGTGCCAGCTGGCTTCAGCACAGCACTGGCTAAAATGTTTAGAGCTGACGGTACAGAGTGTTGGTGGAGTTGTGTGGCAGCGGAAACTCTCATAACTGCTGTTGGGGATGTAAAATGGTAAAACCACTTAGCAAAAATGGTTTTACAGTTTTTAAAAAGATTATACATCACCTGTGATTAAACATCATGGTGATTCAACATCTAAGCATACCCAAGTTCACAGCAGCTTTATTTGTAATAGCCAAAAACTGGAAACGACCCAAATGTCCATCAACAGATGACATACTGTGGCATATTTACACAATGAAATATTAATCAGCAATAGAATGGAATGAGCTGGCGATACATGAACCATATGGATCAATCTCAAAATTATTATACTGAAAGATGTCAGACAAGAAAAAAATATATTCTGTGTGCTTCAATATATAAAGGCTTTTTTTTTGAAAAATGTATACTCATCTATAGTGACAGAAAATACATGAGTGCTTGCCTGGCCAAGGAGTGGAAGGAAGGATGGCTTATAATGGTCACAAGGTAATCTTTGATGGTCAAGGAAATGTTGGATTATCACGGGAGCATACGTATATCAAAACTGATCAAACTATTCATGTTAAATATGTGCTGTTTCGTGTATTTCAATTATATCTCAATAAAGTTGGAAAAATATTTTAAAAAATGCAAACTGCAGGCCTTCACCCCAAAGCTCAGAGATGGGAAAACTGAGAGAGTGAATATTAACACTCATTAAACCGGGTTTTCAGTTTAACAAGTTCCTCGAATGATCCTATAAAATGTGAAACCTACTGAAGAGAAGCCCCCAAATTCAATCAGGTGTGACAAATTTAATTTTCAAGACGGATGAAGGAAGGTGTGTTTACACTTCAACGTGGAGCGTGAGGGGTGTTAACACACCAACAGGGGCATTTGCACTAGCTGCCTTAGCTTGTGCTGGGTGTTCCCCCGTGCTTTCAAGTCTGCCCCACACTGCCCAGCTAGGAGGTGGCGAAGATGGGGTAGCTGACTCTCAGGGCAGCTGAAAGCCACAGAGTTAGGTTCAAATCTCCTCTCCACCACTCCCTAGCTGGGTGACCTGCACACGTCTCTCTGTGTCAATTATCTGCTGTTGTGTATCCAAGCTACTCCAAGACGTAACCTAAAACTACCGCAATCATTTATTTTGTTCATCATTGTGCAAGTTGGGCAGGGCTCAGTGGGGACGGCTAGTTTCTGCTCCATGTAGGGTCAGCTAAGGTACTCCACTGAGGCTGGAGGATCCACTTGCAAGCCACCCGGATGCTGGCTATCACCTGGGAGTGGCATAGTTGTAGGCTGAGGCCACTGTCCCTCTCCATATAGATCTTTCTACGGGCTTCCTTCCAGCATGATGTCCGGGTTCTAAGAGTGAGTGTTAACGAGAACCAGGCAGAAGTTGTATGCCCTTTTATAATCTAGCCTCGAAAGTCACAAAATTTCACCTTGCCCAGCTGACCAACTTCATCCTTTAAGACCCTCCCTCTTGTTCACCTTCTAGCCACTCTGGTCTTTCTGTTCCTCTAAAACTCTGTGTTCCTGCTCCAGTGTTTGCACCTGAAGTCCCTTCAGCCTAAAACGCTTCCCTGTGCCACACAGATCTGCATAAGACTGCCTTCTTCTCTTCATTCGGGTCTCAGCCAGATGTCATTGCCTCACAGAGGCTTTCCCTTCCGACCCTCTTTTCTTCCTGCCCTGCAACTCTTTCCAGCACTGTTCAATAGAAATCTTCTTCATCTGTGCTGTTCAATATGGTATTCACCATCCATGAGACTACTGAGCACTTGAAATGTGGCAAGTGTGACTGCAGAACTGGATTTTAATTTTTATTTGATTTTAATGAACTTAAATTTAAATAGCTATACATTTGGCTGGTTGCTACCATGTTGGTGAGCTCAGCTCTTTTTTTCTTTGTAAGTAAGGTTAGCCCTGAGCTAACGTCTGTTGCCAATCCTCTTTTTGCTGAGGAAGATTGGCCCTGGGCTAACATCTGTGCTCATCTTCCTCTACTTTATATGGGACGCCGCCACAGCATGGCTTGATAAGCGGTGTGCAGGTCCGCACCCGGGATCCGAACCTGCGAACCCCAGGTCGCCAAAGTGGAGTGCGAGAACTTAACCTCTACACCACCAGGCCAGCATCGCGAGCTCAGCTCTATCCCATTATCCCCTCATATTTTCTTCCTAGCTGTTATCACTATTCAAAGGTTTTGTTTTTATCTTTTCAACTTTTTCTTATGACGAATTCAATTCTATAGGAAACTGCAAGAACGGTAGAATGCACCCTTCACAAAGATTAATCAGTCGTTGACATCTTGCCGACAGTGCTTGGTCTTCTGTGTGAGTGTACGTAACTGTGGGGACGAGGTGGCTGTGCCATTTGCGAGTGAGTTGTGGACATCACAGCGTCTCACCCCAAACACCCCTATGGACAAGGACGTTCTCCTTCATAACCACGGTGCCCTTAGCACACTCAAGAAATTAACATGGACACAACACTACCATCTAATATTGATAGAATACTATGATCTAAAATATAGACCATATTCAGGTTTCACAAATTGTCTCAAAAATGTCTTCTGTGACAAGTTTTTCTTCCAATCTGGGACACAATCCAGAATCGTGTATTGTGTTTCTCTTGTCTCCTCCTTCTCCTTTATTCTGGAATAGTTCTTAGCCTTTCCATGTCTTTCATGACCTTGGCATTTTGGAAGAGCACCAGCCAGCTGTTTTGAGGAATGCCCCTCGAGGTGGATTTGTTTGCTTGTTTCCTCACGATTGCATTCAGATTATGCGTTTTTGGCAAGAGAGCTGGTGATGTGCCTTCTCAGTGCTTTGTATCAGGAGTCACAGGATGTCAGATTGTCCTATTACTGGGGATACTCATTTTGATCACATATTAAAGGTGGTGTTCTCCAGAGCTCTCCATTGTGAAGGTGCCATTTTTTCCCCTTGCCAATTCATAACTAATCTGCAGCGAGATCCTTTGGGATTATGTGAATGTCCTGTTTCTCATCAAATTTTTATTCAGTGGTTTTAACATTCATTCATAATTATGCCTGAACCAATTATTGTTATGGAGTTGCAAAATAATTTTTTTCTCTTTATTTCCTTCTATATTTATTAATTTGCATTCTACTGTAAAGAAAAGCTTGTCTTTCCCTTTTTATATTTATGTATTTATTTGAATTGTTGAATTTATTTTTTGGATCACTATGAACTCATGGATTTAATTACATATATTATAATTCATTACTGTGGTTATTGATTTTGATACTAAAATTGATCCAGATCAGGCCAGTGGGCACTCCCTTAGGCTGGTGTCCATGTTCTTTTGATTCATCCACATCAATCTTTGAGCTTTTCTTACTTTCTGGCACAATAAGATGCTCCAGGCTTATCTTAATTAATTAATTTAAACGTTTATTAACTGTTTATCTCCCGCTACAGGATAAGCTCGTCTCTCTCCACCACCATTCTTAGCACTTAAATCCTTAGGTATAAATTGGCCAAGAGAAGTCCTAGAAATCTATTTCTAGAACTGATAAAGGTCATTCTGTGTGAACAGCAAAGAAGGTTGACGTTCCATGCATTTCTGAGCTGTTTGATCATAACAACATGCAGAGCCGGTGAGGCAGCATAAGTGGTTAAGAACGTGGGCAGTAGGGCTAGATCTTCCCTGGTTTCTCTCTGAGCTTCATTACTTCTTAACCGTTGACCTTGGACAAGTCACTTCTCTCTGAGCCTCAGTGTCATCATCATCAAAATGGGACACCACTAATAGTACCTAATCACATAGTTGTTTTAAGGACTAACTAAGAATATACATAAAGTGCTTAGCGCAGTGCCTAGAACATGGTAGATGGCTAACAAATGGTAGCCATTGCCATTATATACACTTTCTTACCTAATCTTCCCAGCAGCCCTCTAGGTATCTCCTTCTATAGATGAGGAAACTGAAGTTCAGAGTAGTTAACTAAATTACCCATGGTCACACACCTGGATGGTGAGGAAGCCCAGGTAGGAACCAATGGCGAGGCTTTCTCGGTTGTGGTGGAGGCTGAGGGCTGGCCCGGGTGAAGCAGGTCCCTTTTCACCCGGCTTGGCTGTGCAGACCTCCCCCTCCCTCCTGCACAGTGACGGCAGACGGAGTCACTGCTCATTGCACAATGGGGAAGTGACCAGTGCCTGGCAAAGGAGTGACAGCCATTTTTACTATCAGAGGCTCATGGTGAAACCATAGACCATATGTTGCTAGACTGAGAAAGGATCATGAAGCCGTGTTAGGCCTGGGTTTTCATCCTGGGTAGGAGATCTCGGGTAAGTTACCTCACCTCCCTGAGCTTTAGCTTATCTATAAAACTTCAGAGCTATTGTGCTGGCTGTTCCCTCTGCCTGCAACACTCTTCTCCCACCCCCCTGCCACACAGTTAATCACTTCATCTCCCTATAACTTTGTGCAAATTCCTGAGGCTGACTTTGATCACCTGACTTAAAAAGGAAATCCACCCTCACCCCCCATCCCAGTTTCCTTGCTCTATTTTTTCCATGGCATTTATTACCATCTAACACTGTGTCATTTACTTAGTTACTACTTCAGGGTTCATTGTCTTTCACACCTCACTAGGATATCATCTCCACCAGAACAAGGATTTTGGTTTGGTTTTTGCAGTCCCAGCCCTGAGAAAAGTGCCTGTACATAACAATAGCTCAATAAACATTCCCGGTTGTTGTCACTGTGAACAAAGCACGCCACAGTGCTAGATTTGTAGGAAATGCTCAAAACAAGCAAGATGATCAAGTCATGCTGATGTTTAAGTCTCTCTGGAATTCGATTACTGTTTTTTCTTTTTTTTTTTTTTTTGTGAGGAAGATCAGCCCTGAGATAACATCTGTGCCAATCCTCCTCTTTTTGCTGAAGACGACCGGCTCTGAGCTAACATCTGTGCCCATCTTCCTCCACTTTCTATGGGACACCGCCACAGCATGGCCTGACAAGCAGTGAGTGGGTACGCGCCTTGGATCTGAACCCAGGCCGCCAGGAGCGGAGCGCAAGCACCTAACTACTAAGCCACGGTGCCGGCCCCCTCGATTATGATTTTAATGTCAAATTCCTACCGTTTTTAGTTCTAGCTCAAGGCCTCCAAAAATGTCCAGACTTCCTCCTTCTGTACCTTAGATCCTGCTTTCCAGCATGACCAGCAGTATATCCTCACCTGGGAGCTTGTAGAAATGCAGAACCTAGGGCCCCGCCCTCTCCTGACTGAGTCAGAATATGCTTTGGAACAAGACCCCCGGGGGAATCTGGTGCACAGTCAAGTTGGAGAAGCGCTAATTTATATCACTCTTTTCTGGAGTCTCTCTTCCAGCTCCCCAAATCCTCATTCATGCTTCTTCCCCTAGTTTCTCACTTCACTTAAAGGCTCTTTGCAAGTTTGCTTCTACTGCTCTTCCCACATTCCTCTGTCCTTTCTTGAAGATATCTGTCTACATAGCGTATCTCTTTGAGGCGCCCCCTTCATTAAACGGTCCGCTTTTTGAGGGCAGGGCCTTCCCCTCCTTATCTCCAGATCCCTCCACCCGCCTCCACCTGCCTTAACTTAATTAGGATCTGGCCGAGGAGCAAATGAATCGTTTCAGGTCTTCACCTCCTTTGTTTATTCCAAGGATCTAAAGATGTTTAACATGGCATTATTTTCATGGATTCTTAGGTCTTAAACTGCATGCTTCCTAAAGATGGGACCATTCAGTCTTCCCAGGTCCTCAAACTAACTTTCGTTTCGTTCAGTGAACATTGAGAACAGCCCATGTGCCAGTCCCCAGATCAAGTGCCCACCAGGGAAATAAATGCGATTGAGATACGATTCCCAGAAGTAAGCTCACGGTCTTGTGGAGGGGACAGAGTTCCCCACTTGGACACAGTAACAGGGGTCTTCATTGTAGCCTCATCTGATTCAGTGGAAAACAATCTAAATATCTACCTGCAGGAATAAAAAATCTATGGCACAGTCAGACTGTAAAATTCTATGCAGCAGTTTTTAGAAGAATGAAAATTATAAACATAGAATTATAAATACAGAATTATTGCCAGGAAAAGACCTCCAGGACATGATGAGTGAATAAAACCCGTCTTGCAGAATTTGTGCCTTTGATACTGACTATCCCTTACATAGAAACATGCTCATATTTAATGTGTATGGACTGAATGGACACATGTAATTAACAACAGTAACCAAAGGAGATTTTAGCCTTACCTGTAATTTTTATTTAATATGGGGAATATATGTATGTACTATTTGTGTAATTATAGAATTGCTAATAATTTTAAAACATAATATTAAATTCAAATTAAAAAAAATAAAATGGGGCAAGAACAATCAACGTGACCAGAACTGAGAGGTGGGGTGATAGCAGGGGCTTTGGAAACAACTTCATGCAGCTAAGTTATGATCATTCCCATTTTATGGATGGCTCAACTGAGACTAGCAGAGGTTAAGTGACTTGCTTAGTGTCCTGTGGTTACTAGATAAGATAGGCCCACTGGAGCACAGGTGCTTTGTACTAAATGTGGAGTGGTCTCTGAGTGGAAGATGAGACAGAAATGGGCCCCCGAACCCTCCAGGTTAGATGTGGCCATTCCCATCTGTCCCAATATGCCCGAAACTGATCTGCATTAATTCTTTTTTGAATGAAGGCTTTTGTTCCAGTCTTCCCTTCCCTAAAATGATGGAGACTTTGCAGTTCCCTCTTTCCCTGAGGGTGACCACCTACCCCTTGCTCCCTTTTATCTGCTTCCTACAAACTTAGATCTTTGGCCCTGATATCTGCTGCAGCTTTACAAAAGGAACTCTACAAATTACTCCCCTACTTCCCAACGTTATGGGCTATAGCCCAGAGATCCAGATTACCAGCTCCTTCTCCCAAGTTCTCTGCTCTAACCATAAACCCCAACCCAGGCACCACACATGTAGGCAAGACCAGTCTCCTCAGCACAGGTCTGATGGGTGTTACCTCTGGAGAGCCAGATTCTTTTATTTTTGACTCTCGCAGATTCCAAGGAAATTGCAAAGAATTCATTGAGAAGGCGAGCAGAGCACACAGAATTAAACAACATTAACAACGACAACAACAAAAGACTTGATTTCAAATATGTCTGTGTACTCATTTCAAAAGATGATAGAGCTGAGAATTATTTCCTGGGCAATAAACATCCGGAAGTGATCAAGTCGGAACAAGACGATGACACACCTTGCAGAGTGCTCAGTGCACAGTGAATGTTGGAAAAGGTGTTTGAAACCAATGAAGCATGGACCTCAAAGGTGCTTTCTATATATGCTGAAATGAATTGAATCAAATTGATTGGAAGAAGGTTTTTGTGTTTCTCAAAATCAGGATATCTAGGACTGGAAGAAACCACAAAACATCAGAATGCCGTAAAAGGCTGAACGTGTAAATCAACTCTGCCCTGCACATTTTTCACCAGGGATGAGTGCAATAGAGAGGGAAGAATCAGATTTGGAAATGGCATCTCTAATTTTGTTTGGCCAAATTTGCCAAGCACAATAGATTAGGAACCCGTATGGGTGTACCCAAGTAATTGCACTTAATTGTTTGTGCAAATCAGATGATCTATCAGCAACAAGCCCAATTAATTAAATGCAGACGCACAAGTCAGATTGGGAAGGAAGGTGGAGGGCTGGGTTCATTTCAAAATTAAGCCTGTGTTATTTTACTTTATTTTGGAAAGCCACAGAGAGAACACACCTAATAACAGTAGCTCATGTGGAATGTTCCAACAGGATATGGTAGGGAAGATTTACCCTGACTTTTCTGGGGACCCTATCAGAGCCCCGAGGGTCACAGTGAAGGAGAGGGAGGGAAAGAGGAGAGAAATTGTCTGACAGGAGCAGGGCTGGTCTTCACCAGCACAGTGAGGAGAGGCAGGTGGGGAACAGGCCTAGGGTGATTTGAAAACAAGTGAAAACCAAGTTTAAGGCATTCCTAAAGTGGAGTCTTTATCTGGTCTTTATTAGGAGACCTCAAATCCCATTAGGCAGGACAGAGGGAATGGATAATTTCTAAAGACAATCTTTCCCACATTTCCAGCATTCCTGGACACCTTCATGATTTTGCAATCTTCAAGTGTCACTTGTCTTACTGTTTATTGTTGCTGTTTCCTGTACTTGTAAAGATTTCCTTTAAATTGGTAAACTGATTTCCAAAAGGGTTGTGCCATTTTACATTGCCACCCTCGTTTCATATCTGAGTATTTTCACCACCTGCACACCAGCATCATCTGCCAGATCCACCTGCCCACCCAGCGAGGGCCTGTGTGGATGTGTTCCCAGTTTTTTGAACAAACCACAGAAGATGCAATGTCCCAATATCTCATTTGCCAGTTTTAAAATGCTCCCTTCCCTTTTCAGTCCATGCATCCTAATTTTCTTAATAATATCCTAGAATTATTCTTCATGAAGTCATTCATTCTGCAAACACTTTCTCCTCTAGAGACCTCCTCATTCACGGCTGAAACTCAGCTCAGCTCTCCCACCAGAGGCAGAGGAGAGACTGCTAGCAGGAAGGGCCACAGGGATGGCATGTGCTTTCTAAATACATACCTTTTGGATGCCCTGGCAGGTTTCCAGTAGGTTGATACAGGCTTTCTTGGTTAAGTCCAGTCCACCAGCCTTTGTTGAGAAGGCTTCGCCCTGTAATTGCCTTTAGAGGCCACCCTGATTGCCCCTCTGAATTTCTGCAACTTAACTCAGACTGCAGCTGGTCCCTACTTCTGTCTGGCCTCAGAATTGGTGCTCAAGTCACCTGCCTCAGAGACCTGCCTGCAGATTAGTGATGGATGTGCGTGGACTGCTTTGAGATCTCATGGGGAAAGATGGAGATTTCTCAGGGATGTTGATTCAATGTCTCCACTGACAGAAAAAAGGCAGCCCGGTCAGAGCAGATGGAGGTGGGAAGAAGCTGAACGAGTGGCAGCAGAGGGTGTAACATTGCCGAGGACCACACGGGGGATGAAGACCCCTCTTAACACCGTTTCCATCTGCTCTATCCACTCCCAACCCTACAACTTCTTCCTCACTTCCAGAATGAGTTTGGGCCTGGATCCTACCTTCTGTCTCAGGAAGCGAGGAAGGGATGGTAGAGCTACGACCAAAATGACAGGGATTGATTACGTCATGGCACCAGATGGAAAGGCAGATTTATGATTCATGCCCATAGGATGACACAATAGTACCTGAAAGTTCCTGACACTCTGCTTGGCTGCTCATTTGTTTTAACAAGAGCTCCTTTCTAAAACCTGTGTGTCATTTATCCTAGCTGGAATCTGCCTGGGGCAGGCCAGCTCCTACTACTCCCCACTCAAAATGGTGACCAGTTACCGAGAGCCTGGACTGAGCCAGGCTGTGTGCTAGCCGTCCACTCAGATGGGTCTGAGTTTAACCTTGCCCAGTGCTTCTGGGTGCTGGTACAACCACCATCTTCTGCATTATGGAGGCCTGAAGGTGATTGGGGCTTTCTTATAACTTTGTTCCTTTCAAGGCCTAGAGCGCAGGTCTATCTGCCCACGTGCAAAAGACCATTTAGTAGCCATGTGATGTTTCTAATCACAGGGTACCCCAGGGCACCTCAGAACAAACCACCACCCCTAGAAGTTCTTCGCTATTAAATTCAATATGAGTGAACATGCATAGTGCACAGTTCATAGACATGCATAGTGTAGAAGGAGAATAAATAGCAGTCTTGGGGAGAGAAAGTTCTCATTCTGAAATTCCACTTCTGTTACTAACTAGCTTATGACTTTGAACAAATAACAATAACTTTTGAGCATTTGAACATTTGCTACATTCGAGACACTTTCTGTGCATTATCTCAGTTTATCCTCACAAGAACCTGTGACGTAGGTACTATTAATTGCCCCGATATATAAATGAGAAAACTGAGACAAGAATCTAACGTGATATAGCTGTAAGTATTAGAACCAACATTACTCTCAACAGGGTCAATTATTTTTAGGACGACCAACCATCCTGGTTTGCCTGGGACTGAACGGTTTCCCAGGATGTGGGACTTGCAGTGCTAAAGCTAGGAATGTCCTGAGCAAACTGGGATGAGTTGGCCATCCTAATTATTTTCTGAGTATATTTTATCACAAACAATTGGTTCATCTATAGGTATTTTGTTTATATCACTTTATTAATCATAGCTTAGAGTTTTCTTCATTAAATCCAGTTCTCTCCCTCATATTTTGTAAGTCTCAACTTTGCTGGGTGTAGATTTAAGCGTTAAGTTTAATTTGTACAGGTATTTTTCTACTGGTAATATTCATCATGAAGTGGATTTTTTAAAAAATAATATGTAATTATTTCTTGGCTAATGCATGATAAAACCACGTGCAATGGTCATCAGTGATTCCAGGATTTTATTGCTAATCACATTACTAATGTGATTGTTCCATACACTTGTCATGACTTTGCCTGCTAACTGACCACATCACTGACAGTGCAAAGAGCAAACAGCACAGTCAACACAGTATAGTTAGACTGGCCTGTGGTCAAAATAGTGGATCAAAATGGTGGAGATATAGAGTATGGCTTTGTAGAGAGGAAACCTCCACACATTTAAAATGTTTTATTCTGCTAACATTTAACAAATATTATTAATTCTCTACTTTGAGGCTAGTACCCTACAAGATGCTGGAATCCAGTGTTTAACATGACATGGTCTTTGCCCTCATAGCCCAGCAGAGTAGATTTTAGCAACTAATTATATAATCAATTATCTGATTTCAGTGATGATCCAGACTACAAAGGAGAGGGGTGGGGGCTACCAGGGCATGTGGACAGGAGTACTTGGCATAGCCAGGTGACAACTCCAGGAAACTGTAAAGATAAAATCAGAACTCTGTGCCTGAGTCAGGGGTGGGGTCTTCACCTACAGTATTCTGGAGGCCACTGCCCTTGGTCAAAGTGAGGACAGAATGGGACACCTCTCTCCTGCATATAGTTCTTCCGAGGATTATGATGAGGGTGGGAGTGAATCCGGAGTTGGCAGGAAGGGAGTTGTAGAGCTGGGGAGGGCTGAGGCACGGCGTGGCATGGCTGAGAACCCCAATGCCATCTGACATTATCACTAGTTACAAAAATGTGGCTGCCCTGAAGACCCTTGGGAAATGACCCTTGTGCCACTATTTCTGGGGCAGTAAACCCTCACCCATGTGAGGATATGTACTTGTGTCTATTTAAGAACTAGGCATTTTAATTTTATCCTCACTACAGTCTTTCTAGTTAGCATGATTACTGCCATTTTGTACATGAAGAAACTGAGGGTCAGAGAGGGGAAGCTAGAAAGCTACCCTGCTCAAAAATAATAAAACCACATGCTAGTACAAGCATGGACACTGAGGTCATTCATCCCAGACACACTGAAACACTGTGAGCTCCAGTTTTTCCAAGATGGGAATAATAATCTCTTTATGTTAGTTTAGGGTTGTTCCAACAAAAAAAACAAGGTCACGTATGCTAATTACCTAATAGGTCATAAAGCACGTAGTAGGTGGCTCAAGACAGAGTGATTTCCTGATTTCTGTGATGTCTCTTCTATACCTCAGTTGCCTCACTAGTATTGTCTTAATCTTGTAAGTGGCTTTTCTTGGAGTTTTCAGTGGATAAAAAATAGAAGAGAGACTCTGAGCTGTGCTCTTCGATGGAGTAGAACAAACTGCAATCTGGCTGGGTTGCTCGGCAAAGCACAGCAAGTGGGCACCTCCCAGAACCTCGTGCTCAGTGCTCATCGCTGGACTAAGCCTTAAGGGATGCAGGAATCAGGAGGGAGTGCCCACTGGGGGCTGTGTGATCAGGAGAGTCTTCACAAGGAGGTGAGAGAGAACCCAGGACAGTGACGTCACTTCCTGACCAAACTGCTCGAACAGGAGCTAACATGGGATCTTTAAAGCATGCCAAAAAATGTACACATATGACATCTTGCATAGGGAACAAATTCTGAGTGTCCTCCCTTGGTCAATTTTTTCAAAGCTGAACAGCAACAATGTGAGAAAATAGTTCTTGATATTACAGCATTGTAAACACACACACGCACACACAAAACCAAAACCCAAAACACAACCAAATCGAGACAAAAACAAGCCTTTGGAGTCAGACCAATCTGGATTTGGATGCTGGCTTTGTCGCTTCCCACATAAGTGGTGGGACTTGAGGCAAGTCCCCTAATCTCCCTAGCCTCAGTTTCCTTTTTTATAGAATGAGAAGAATAATACCTACTTTGCAAGGCTCCCAGGACTGAGTGAGCTAACGCACGTACAGCACGTAGCTCAGAAAGTGGTACATGGTAAACATTCATTACCTGATGCTTGATATTTTGAGCCTTTTGCCTGGCACTGGAACATGAGTTCAGCATTCTCTCGGTAAAAGCCCTTCCTAAACTCCTAAGTTATTTGTTCAACTTTTTATTATGGAGAATTTCAAGCAAATAAAGAATGAGAGAGAGTAGTATAATGAATACCCACCACCTAGTTCCAACATTTATCAACTCGGCCAATCTGATTTCATTTTTACCCCTTCCCCACTCGCCAACCTTGGTATATATTTTTTAATTAATTTATTTTTTTAACTAAGATATCATTGACATATAACATTATATTAGTTTTAGGTGTACAACATAATGATTCACCATATGTGTATGTTACAAAATGATCACCACAATAAGTCTAGTTAACATCCATCACAACTTTAGTATATTTTGAAGCAAATATCAGACCTTTTATCCACAAACATTGGAAGTTATTTTTAAGTCAGCTCCTTAGTTATCTCTTTGTCAGGGGAAATAATCCAAATTTCTTTTTGTGGATGAGGTTTATTAAGGTAAAATTTACATACAGTAAAATTAAGCCTTTTTAGGGTATAGTTCTGAGTTTTGACAAACCCAAATTCTTTTGACAATTCTTCAGTGTTCCTTTCTCAACATTTAAAAATATATATTCCAGCACTAAATAGATGAATGAATATACAAAGTATTTTGCTGTCTGTATTAACCCTAACATAGAACAAGAGGAAATAGCCTCTCTCAGTGGTCTCCTTAATCACAGTTTATTATGACTTGGAAACCCAACATGTTGGATTGGCTAGAACATAAGCCACCCAAGAATAGATTTATTAGCATCAAGTATTGTTTAGAGCAACTGAGTTTATGTTGATGCTTTCATTCCAAAAGGCCATAATAAAATGTTTGTAAGAAGCTTAATTATTATTGGGTTCATTAATAACAAACCCTAAGCATGCCCCTATTGGGACTGTGATTAATCCAAATAAAAATAACTTGGTTAATTAAAAAGAGATGTTTTTCTGGTAACTGCTATATGATCAACAACACAGAAATGAAGAACCAAGCAAAAAACAAGTACAGACGCCAGGAATAATACTACTTCGTTCTTCCTGGATCCTGGTGGGCAGTTTGAGCACACATACCAGCAAGAGTGCCCTCTGTTGATTACTTTGTCATCTCTTTGTCTCTCGTCTTGAAGGATGGCACAGTTTCCTGGTTTCGAGAAACTCTGTGGGCCACATCCTAATCTGGATGAGTGTAGGGGGACACTTCAGAGCCCCTTCTTTTTGACGCCGTCTATAAAGACAACCTGTGCTCACAGCAGCACTTGCCTAGGGGCTCTCAAATCTGAGTGTTGTGTCTCATCACAACTAGCTCTAAACAGTTGAAGCTGTTAACCGTGAACTTCGAGTAACCCGGTACCCAAGATCCTTACAGGACCTAACTACAAACTCTTTCCTAACCAATAATCAATGGAATTTATCTAACCAACTACATACAGACTTATGGGCTCCTTCTGTTCTATCCAGAGGGCTAGTTTTCAATGCTTAGTTAGCATGACAACAATGAGCTCCCCTTTTTTAGCACTTACGTATCCCTGACTTTCTCCCTCTTGGAGAATTTCTTCACTGACATGGGTTTCCTTCCTTGGTAAGTTGATAGACTTATTTTTTTGTTTGTTTGTTCGTTACTGTTTCTGTTTTGTTTTTTTCCAGCTCTAGTGGTCTTTGTTCTACTCATAGGCAGGAAGAATGGAGGTTCCACTGAGACGCCTTAACCAGCCTCCCTCACCAACACCTCTGATTCTGAACTGGAAAATGCGAGCCTTGTTACGCTCCGGTTGGTCCCCCTGCACTGTGGGTGGGTCCTGCAACAGTGACCGAGCTCTGAGTGTGTGATGGTGTGCCTCGCATCCTCACTGAGTTTATTTTGTTTCATGTATGTTGTTCAAGTGACCATACCCTGGACTTGTTTTGCCATTCTGGCCAGCAGTCTCCTGCCAGACTTGGTTTTAGCTTGAGAGTTTTTGCAGCAGCACTTTCAGTTTTGGTTTGATGTGTGTTTATTTGTCTACGATCCATCTGGAGAAGAGAAGCAAATACTGTCTTTCCTCGAGCTTACTTAAGTCTGTCTTTTAGCTAAGGAAGGAATCCCTTCTATGTCTGTTTTTTGTTAAACACAAGGACTGCCCCCTCCACAACCCCCACAACATAAACTATTTCAATTCTACAATGGTTAGTC